>NW_026294424.1:74249504-74849504 GCF_007827085.1 Peromyscus californicus insignis
ACATAAAAAAAAAAAAACACAGCAATAGACACCCAGTAACATTGCAATGATTGCGTTAGTTTAATCTGTTATTTTTCTGCTTCCAAACAGTGCAGGATGTTAACAATTTTACAAAAACAGAAACTTCAAAAGATACTACATTCACAAGCACATTCACGAAGTGAAAACTGTCCTGAATCTCATAGTCTTTCCTCATTGTTTCTATAAATAAAGAAGTGATCTTGTAATAGAAACACAAGGAAACCACATAATAAAACTAGAGCGAGCCATCTACTAAAAAGGAAAATGTCCTTTAGAGATAATGGATGTGCTGTCCACTCTATCTATGCATGAGTTCAGCCCTCATTAATACCAATGGAAGTCACATACAAGCATTAGGAAAATACACCTGGTGTAACAAATTTCCAGAACGGGCAATGGCATCTGATGTATTCCTGACTGAGTATACAAGTACTCCTGAAATCTCAGAGTAGAATTTTTCTCTCTCTCTCTCTCTTTTTTAATCAAGAGATTTTTCTGTTCATTTTACATATCAACCACGGATTCTCCTGTCCTGCATCCTCCCACCTCCTAGCCTTCCCCCTAACCCACCACCCCCATTCCCACCTCCTCCAAGGCAAGAAGTAGGATTTAAATTAAAAAATTTTAAATACTAAAGAACAAAAAGAATACATCAATCTTTTTACCAGTTTTCTTTCCCCTTCTGAATTCCCTTTTAGTCACTTCCATGTGATTGGGTCCCACAACTGAATGGATTTTAGGAGAATTGTTTCAAAGTAATGAAATTAACAAATCAATTAAGCAACATAACCTATAACAACTACAACAGAAAATTGGGGCTCAGTAAAGTTTACCTGTTTTCACACTTAGACACCATAGAATTTCATTCTTTATATTGGCTATCAATAAATGGTTTGGATCTCAAGGAATCTTTATTTTTGCTGAATTCAAAGGCTCTTGATCACAGATTTCCTGTTGGTATTCCCGGTAGCTTAGGATAGCTGCTTGAAGCTTTGTGATACTTGAAATTTTGTATAAGTCAAGTGATGACAGCTTTAATGAGAATTTAATTAAGCAAATTATAAATATAATTTATTTAAATATCCAAATGTTATGTTAAAATACATGGTGAAAACTAGGGTAATTTTGTTAGCTTAAATATCTTCAGTGACATCTCTAAGAGATACAAAGACTGTGTTCAACACCAGCTGTGATGTTCAGAAGTGTTATGGGATAGCCTCGGTCCTGCCGTTCTGTATTCAACCATATGACAGAGATTAACTCTTCTGAATTCATCACAGATGAAAGTATTGCTTTTACTTTAGGTAATTCATTACTTTAAGTGAAGAATTCTTATCTGTTATGTGCATTGAGATTTTAGGAGTTTTCTATACTGCATTTTTTCTACTAAAGTTAAATTTCAGAAGAGCCTCATTCTCTATCTTTCCTCTCTTTTCTTCTTCCTTCTTTTTCTATTCAACTTTCCTCTCTAAATATAGAGCAAACGTTCTCATTTCTCCTCCCCATCTAAGAGCATAGAACCAGCAAATTCTTTTGAAGTTCTTAAGAGTCACATACAATGTAAACTAAATGGACTTGCTGTTGATTAAAATAACATTGTAGTTTTCATAATAATCAAATATACACATACTCCTGAAGTATTTAGAGAAAACTAGAACTCATACATTTAAGATCTTGCTGATAAGAGCAAAGCTTATAATGTTGTTTACAACATGATTATTATTATTATTACATTATTTCTTATATCTTTGGCATTTTAAATATTAAATATCACTATAATACACTGTGCATAAATCAACAAGATTGAAATCTAGATACATTTAGTAATTTTCATGTAAGTAGTATATTTTACATAATCTGCATTCCATAGTTACAGAAATTACCACAGCTAAACCAGAAAAAAATCATTAATGAAAGGTGTCACTGAGGCAACCTTCCTTTCTATTGAGTTGGTCACTAGAATCATCAAATTAGGAAACTTTTGCTCTCCCATAAATGTCCCAGCTATAGATATTACAAACCATATAACATATGCACTGTAAAATATTTTCTTATTTTCAGAAGTCTATCGTGACCAAGTTGTTTCATGTTTCTAAAGAGATCAGGAAATTTCAGATTGGTATAAGACTATGTCGTATTATAACTACATGAATGTTTTATTTAAACCTCAAATATATCTTAAAGAGCATAATTTTCTATTCTTATTCAAAAGAAAATGGTTTGAACGACAATTTTCAAAGGACCTATGAATTCTTTGTTTGAAATGATAAACCATATAGAATTCTAGAAACCTCTACCTATCATATTAGTACTTTTAAAAGAACCAAATTTTGCTTTTTAAAAACAGCATGTGGAGCCAGGGCCATGTTTCATTGGGTAAAAGTGCTTGCCACTCGAACCTGATGACCAAAGTTGGCTCCCTGGAAGCCATACAAAGTGGAGGATAAAGTATACTCCACATGCCTCTTTCTGCCTTCTACAAGGCTACCATGGCACATGAAGGCACACAAACACAATACACAAATATTTTAAATAATTGTTTTATTTTCTGAAAATACAATGATATCGTTTCCCCCCTTTTCTTTCTTCAGTTAATTTATCTTTTCGAAAAATCAGCTCTTACATTTGTTAATTCTTTGTATTGTTTTCATTGTTTCTATTTCATTGACTGCTGTTCTGATTTTTATTATTTCTTGATGCAGACTGGATTTGGATTGGATTAGTTCTTGTTTTTCTAAATGTTTGTGTGACATCACCGAGTCATTTATTTGTGCCCTTTCTGATTTGTTAATGCAGGCAGTCTGAGCTACAAATTTCTCTTGTAGAACTGTACTAGATGTGTCCCAGAAGCTTTGTTGTGCTGGTTTCATTTTTACTTACTTCCAGGAAGATTTTTATTTCTTTCTTGATGTTTTTTTTGATCCATTCAACATTGAGTAATGAGTTGTTTAATCTCTGTGTGTTTTGCATTGCCTACAGACTTTTGTGGTGTCAATTTTAAATTTTCTTGAATTATGGTCAGATAGGATACATGGAGTTATTCCAGTTTTTTGAATTTGTGAAGATTTGTTTTGTGTCCCAGGATATAGTTTATTTTATAGACATTTCCATGTGCTTCTGAGTAGAATGTGTATTCTTTGGTGTTTGAGTGGAATATTCTGTGTTCATCTGTTAAATTCATTTGATGTATAATGTCATTTAATTCTGACATTTTTCTGGTTTTTTTTTTTCAGATGACTTGTCTATTATAGAAAGTGAGGTATTGAAATTACCTATTAATCTGTGTTTATAAATCTAGTAGTACTTATTTTTAATAAATTTGGTTTCACAGGATTGGTACATATATGTTTAGAATGGTAATGTCTTCTTGCTTAGCTGTTCCCTTGTTAAGAATGATATGCCCCTCTTCATATCTTTTGATTAGTTTTAATTTGAAGTCATTTTTTTTCAGATAATAGGATAGCAATGCCTGCTCATTTCTTGTTCCCATTTGATTGGAGTACTTGTGTTCATCCTTTTATTCTAAAGCACTGTCTATCTTTAATGCTAAGATATGTTTCTTGGAGACAATAGATAGCTGGATTTTGTTTCTTGGACCATTCAATCAGTATGTCTGTTTGATTGGATGAATAAATAACTTTTTATATTTTTAAAAAATATATTTTTCAGGGCCAGAGAGATCACAGAGTAGTTAAGAGCGCAAACTGTTCTTGCAGAAAACCCTAGTTGAATTTCCATCACCTTTGTTAGGCAGCTCACAATCTCCTGTAACTACAGTTTGAGACAAGCTGATGCCTTTTATCTGGGGTGGGGGGAGTACCAGCACACATATGCACATAGGCACACACATAAAAATAATTAAAATGTGAAAATGTCCCTTTTAAGCCCATGCTTTTTCTAGCCTTTCAATCATTGTCTTTGCCATTTTTCTCAATAATATTAGCTAATATTTCTTTTGCTCAGAAGATGACAGAACATGATAAAAATACCAAAGTACAACTGGTCCTAAATACCACAAATAATTTTTTTATTATATTTAAAATCTTCATGAAAGTTTAAATAACTTTTTTGTAACCTGGGCATGATGAAGCACATTTGTAATCCTAACTCTTAAACTATCACAAGTTCAAGGTCCCTATGGACTGCATAAAGAGTTCAAAGCTAACCTGTGCTACATATGAAGACCCAAATCAAAAACAAAACAAACAAGCAATAAATCAGTTTGTACTTCACTCTCTGTAACAGCAAAGTAGAGCTCAATTGAAAGTATATTATACCTGCTATATATCGAGAATAAAATAAACTTTTAGTATTTCATTGTTATAGCCATTAATAGTAGTCAAATCAGTACAATGAGACTAGCAAAAACTTCCTTATAACCTCACATTTATATGTGCAATTTACTGAAATTTGCTTTTTAGACTGAGAACAATACCTGCTAATTGACAGGCATTAAGTTAATTAGAGAACACAAAGCACTAATTGCTGAGAACAGAATACTCACTAACACACATGCCTCACAAAATGGCAAGTGGCTGAGGTAACATCTATCACAGGATATGAGTTCAGTCCGCACAGCACTCTGTGGGTTACTGCAAAGGCTAATTTTGTGTAATGAATGCATGCCCTTGGAAGCTCAGACTAATAGTGAACAACTTTTCTCTTTACTCTTTCTTTTTGCCTCATTTTTAAAATATTTTTCTTACCTTTGTTGTATTAGTGTGTGTGTGTGTGTGTGTGTGTGTGTGTGTGTGTGTGTGTGAAGATCAAAGACCATTTATGGAACTCATTTCTCTCTATTCATCATGTAAGTCACAGGGTAATCAATCCTGAGATTTACTTGCTGAGACATCTCATGATCTCATGAACCACCTCTACTTTCTTCCTCAGTTCCAAAACTTGAAAACACACACAATATTCAAAAAGTAAGACATAAAACAATTTGCTGACTTTCCCCCAACATGACTTCATAGTTTCATCTTTTATGATTTTTTTTTTTACAAATTCTGTTTTTTTTTTCCAGTCCCTTTACTTTCAAGGAAGTTCCAAAGCTCATTCTCCTGAGAATATGAAGATGTGAATATGAGATGAAAATTGTAACATGATTTGTGGTATAAAGAAAAGTGTTAGTTTGCATTTGATATAAATAATGGTGCTATATCATCTAACAAGGCTTCCAGATATTCAACTTCAGAGAAGAGGTCAACAAAGTCAGCCAGCTCTGTGAAAATGGGAGACCCTCTTTTGTACCTTTATGAAGTCCCTAAACATTCACTCAACAATTAGAGAAAGAAATCCAACAAACATTTTACATTAAATACATATAATGTAGCTTGTCATGATCAAAATAGAAGCATCAAATGCATGAGGAGTAAATTTGCAAAGCAGACATTTATGAGTTTATCCCAAATGTCTTATCAAAGCATTTGATCTGAATAACAGATAACAACATTATAAATAGAATCTTTTATTATTATTATTATTATTATTATTATTATTGTTGTTGTTGTTGTTTTCGAGACAGGGTTTCTCTGTGTAGTTTTGGTGCCTGTCCTGGATCTTGCTCTGTAGACCAGGCTGGCCCCGAACTCACAGAGATCTGCCTGGCTCCACCTCCCAAGTGCTGGAATTAAAGGCTTGCGCCACCACTGCCTGGCTATAAATAGAAACTTAATGAAAGAAGTAACTATCCATACTTCTTACCTCCACTGTCCAATGCTTTCTTCTTGCTCACTTATACTTGTTACTCCAGTACAAAGAACACCAGCTGTATCTTGACAAAGCAAACTGCTCTCCCTTCCTCTTGTCCCTATTTAGCAATAGACTACACCTTACTAAGGCTTTTTTCAAACAATGTCCTGAAGCCTATGCACAACAGTCTTTGACTGTTTAATGGAGCCCAGCTTTGTCTTACAGAATTTACTTCAGGACTTCTTTAAATCCACCATTTATTATGCCTCTGTTCTGGTCTTAATAGCTAAAACTTAAATTTCATGTATTAAAGCAATGTGCTTTTTTTTATTAAAAAACAGTGAGAAAAATAAACTAAAAACAGAACAAAGATTGACTCTAGTAATTGGAACACAATAAAGTTCAAAACACAAAAGAGAGAGGAGTTACATTAAAATAAGTATAATTTAAAAGTCAAATTTAAATGCAAGCAGAAAGCATATGAAATAATGTTTCTTTTAGCCATCAGGAACAGACAATATTATTTGCCACAAAGCTCTTAAGTTTCGGTAATGAAATAATGTAATGTTTAAAATATGGAAGAAACCACTGTAAAAGCTAAGTAGTGTTACTATGGCAACAGAAAACCCTTCAACTAGTCTTAGGTACTAAGAAAACTGAAAATGAAGTCTTGCTCCATGGGAAATATTACAGAAGGATATGCAATAGATTTGTAATACTTTGACTTAATAAATAGGCCAGTAATATTTAAAAAGCATACTTCTTACATTAAATTATATTCTATGTGTTAGAAAATAAACCAAAAAAAATTTTTGAAAATCATAACTATAATACATCAAAATTCTAAAAACTACACATGATATATCAGGATAATATACCACATTTTTACTTCATTTCATTGATTTCATTTTATTTCACTCAACATGACTTTTTTTTCTGAAATGTGCCAGAACTGCTGATGGATACTGTGACTAAACTAATGTAGAAGGAATACAATCACTCTGATATGCATTGAAAAAAGTGAAGAGGGAACTAAGATATTAACCATACACAACTATCCACAAGATCTTTGCATAGATTATGACTACTGTCAGAGGCAAGGTGTAGGGGGGGGCATAGGAAATAATTTCTGACATATGAAGAATATATGATGAATTCTAGAAATTTTAAGATGAATGTACTGATATAAATAATTGAGACCTAAACACACAGGATCCTCTAGAAAAATTAAGACTTTGACTTGTAGTCTATGGGCAACAAAAAAATTATTGAAATCTTAATAAGGGAAATGAAATAATATTTTAATTTCAAAGAAAATTTAATTTGGGATATCCTTGTTTAGTTATGTTTTGGGAACAAACATGAAACAATCTTGAAATAAAAGTCTTCTTTGTCAATCAGTGCTCACTGGCCAGTTCCAAATTCAGGTCCTGCTGCACACCTTCATTTCTACTCTTGAAAACTGTCTTGTTGGCCCATCAGGCTGAAGGAACAGTTCAAGCATTGAACATTGTCTTCTTACTGTTTATTTAAAGAAGCAAAAACATCAAGAAGCTCAATGTTGAAGACTTCCAGCTTTGCATCAAACTCTGTTGACTCCCAAAATCCACGGGGTCAAACCTAACCAAGTAGTCAATTGCTCAAGCAATGAGAAATCCAGTAAGTGACGTGGAGAGACAGTGGAGAGTGCGGAAGTACTCAAATCTTTATCTGATATGGGAAAGAGTCATTCCGAAGGAGGTCAAATCCATCACAGAAATTTCTAACTTGCCCACCTTTGAATGTTTTTGTTACCAATAAATATATAACACGGTACAGCAAGGTCATATATAATTCTAAAGATTGCCTGTTGGCTCCTTTGATATGAGGAGACAGGCAGTACTCTCATCGTGAATAAAACATTTAGAGGAGGCATTCATGGATGACTACTTCAAGCAATAATTTGAAGGCATATTACAACTTCATAAAATATGCACCCTCCAATAAAAATGGAAAGCAAAATTAATAACCACCTCAGCTGATACATTTCAAAACCCCCATTGGGGTTCGTATGCATTTATTGTTTTATTTTACCCCCGTCACCAAATAATTTAATTTGGAAGATTTCATGATCAGAATATTAAGTCTTAACACTGGTTATTTGTACCCATCCACATTAGAAATATTCACAGCACTATGTCATGTAAATAAGTATTAAAAGTTAACCAACCACTTCCTTATAAAATAACTGTAATTAGTTCACAGATATAATGAAATATAACGGCCAGGCACTTAAAATATGAGTCACATTCTATTTTAAAATTGATTGTTTGGCTTCATCAAAGTTAGATAACCAAGTTTTTCATAATGCTAAATGATGAGCCAATTTCTAAGCCCCTGAACAATTACCCCTCACCATTGGAAAAAAAAATCTTTCCCATGCTCTGTTTCCTGGGAATCTCATCAGTCTATATAGAAGTGTGCACACTCCCTTTATGACCAGTTTCATCGGGACAGAGATTTCAGAACTCCTTAGGAAGTATCTTGATTAGCCTGGCTGGCAAAGCTACTTGGTAGATAGTGATTGCCACATAAGCATGAGAACCTGAGTTCAGATCCTCAGAAAGGATCACGTAAGAAATTCCCTAAAATGGAAGGCATCTGTAGCCTCAGCACTGTAGGGAAGAAGACGAGAAGAGCTCCCAGCCTCTGACTAGCCAGTCTATCCAAATCAGAGAGCTCTGGGTTCAGAAAGAAATCATGTCTCAAATAAGGTAGATGCTGAGTTACTCATGCTCCAGTACACAGCTTTCTACCCATGCCTAGGCAAGTGGCTTGGGTTAAGTTCAATGGGTTACAAAGACAAAACAAAACTTCAACAAAAATGTGTGAAAGTACAATGGAGAGTTGGTAGAAGGAAGAAGAATAAGTATGGGAGGAGAATAAAAGCAGGTAGAGGGGTGAATTTGAGCAAATAGACAGTCAGTTCGCATCATTTGAGGCTAGCTAGGTTTGTCAAAACTTACCTTCCCACTACCCCTCTTGTGCTGAACCATTAAGCCCCATGAAAAGCTTCTTGCAAATGGTTTTATCACCAGGTAAGCTGATGTGGTTGCACCACGTGTAGAGAAGATCTCAAGTTTCCCGACAGTGACAATAACAGAAAGGAGGCTGCTGAAGAGTGCTAGTGGGTCCCTGAGACCCGGACACTTCATGCTTGAAGCTCTGGATTGTAACACTCATAAATGGCTGAAACATTCTAGAGAACCACCAAGGACCAGATTTCTAAGAGGCCACACAGATTGGCAGAAAAGCTAAAACTATGGAGAATGAAATGCTATGAAGAGCCAAAGACAGAAGACACATATTCCAATAGTAGGAACCCTGAAGGATTTAAGAAAATAAAGATGGGAACCTAACTATTGTTTTTTTTTTTTTTTTTTTTTTTTTTTTTTACTCTTTGGGGACCCACCACCCAACTACCAAATAAATGCATGAAGACTTATTGTTATTTATGAATGTCCTGCCTTAGCTTAGCTTGTTGTCCTACCAGCTTTTCTAACAACAAATTATCCTTTATCTCTTTAACTACATTTTGCCTCTGGGCTTTTTACCTTTCTTTATTCTACATATCTTTCTTAACTTCTTACTCCATGGCTGGTTGTGTGGCTGGACAGCTGCCCCCTGGCATCCTCCCCCGTTTCTCCTTTTCTCGATTCCCCCTCTTCTCTAGATTTTTCCTATTTATTCTCTGTCTGGCAGCCCCACCTATTCTTCTCCTGCCTGGCTATTGGACATCCAGATCTTTATTAGACCAATCACGTGTTTCAGGCAGGCAAAGTAACACAGCTTTGCAGAGTTGAAAAAAAATCCAACATAAAAGAATGCAACACATCTTTGCATCATTAAAGAAATGTTCCACAGTGTAAACAATTGTAACACATCATAAACTACTATTCCACAACACCTGACCCCATGGCTCAAGAGCTGTACTTCTAGCTACTGGGTACTGGCTTCTAAGCCCTTTACTACAATCCTCTAGATTGAACACCACAAGCTGTACGTCTCTGACTTTGAAAGCTTAGAACCATCAGCTTGTGGTTCCCAGGGCTTAAGCTAAAAAAGCACTATGTTTAGGAGCTGGTTTAGAACTCAGGGCCATCAATGCTAAAGGGGCTGTCCCTCTGTCTATTTGTGATTTCAACATAGATAGAACAAAAGAGAGTCATTTGTAACATAAACATAACATGTGTTTACTTGTTTCTGAAAACTGGGCTGACTGAATAAACCCGTTTTTTATAAGTACAACTTGTGATGCCTAGAAGATGCTTTAGTAAAAAGGGACATTTAGCAAAACCATGTTGAGTAACCTATAGTTGAAAAGTCAGTTATAAAACATATATGTAAAACTAAAAATAGTTCATTATAAACCATGTGCAGACTAGGGAAATCGCAAAGGAAACTAAGTTGGAATCTACTCTAATCTTCTCCACTGAAAACTTTTTTTTTGTCATTTAGCATTACAGGGCATTCCCTTTCCTTTTGTTGCTGTCCTTCATGAACTTGGACATGAACATCATTTTTCCATTTGTCCACAACCTAAAGAGTCATGGGACAAACAAAGCCTGTCATCTCAGGATATTATGGTGTCCCATGTGTGTGTGTGTGTGTGTGTGTGTGTGTGTGAGAGAGAGAGAGAGAGAGAGAGAGAGGGAGAGAGAGAGAGAGAGAGAGAGAGAGAGAGAGAGAGAGAGAGAGAGAGAGAGAGACTGTCCACAAGGAAGCAAACAAGTAAGCAAATCACTGAGAGAGACAATTTGTACATTGGCTAGTGACCCTTATATTACCTCAATCTATAGACAGCCTGAAATTTGTATGTTAACCTGGATTTTCACCAAGCCCTTTCTTTAGATAGTTGACTAGTCCCTCTATATTCAGTAACCAGCTTTTTGCTTTCATTGTGATTTTGTACTAACCTGAATATCTGAGGGTGAAAACTGATAAATGTTAAATGATGGAGGAAATCATTACCTTTTAGTATAAATAGAAAAGTTCTAAGGCTAATAAGGGATAAAAACAGACACCATTAGTGAGGCGATTTGTTTCTGAAAAATCTTCTCATTTCAGTGTGGTCTAAAATACAGTATAAATATTTAATTGTTTATCAAAACTACTCAAGGAAGAGATGAGGTTTTAGGTACTTTCTGAAGGCAGGCATTAAAAACCTGCTGAATTATCCAATTCAGTTAGAACCCAAAGACTACAGACTTTGAGGGTCCTAGCTAATGAGAATTCATTGATATTTGCTTAAGTATTTTTTTTATGATACATTCTATGGTTTGTAAATTTCACTTACTCCCAATTGTGTGTGTGTGTGTGTGTGTGTGTGTGTGTGTGTGTCTGTCTGTCTGTCTGTCTGTCTGAATGGTCTCTGTGTGTATGTGTCTGTGATGCATCTGTGTATCTGTGTCTGTGTGTGTAGTGAGAAAGTTACCCTCTGCTGACCAGGTACATGAGCCGGCCTAGAAAAACTCTTATTTCCCCTGCCTCTGCCTCTGTAGTGTTGGGATTCTGAGTTCATTTTTATGTTGTTTTCATGTTTCATATTTCATTTCATTAAGAAATATGTAATTCAGATTTGAAAATACAAAAATTCAAACCAGAGACTATTTTTTGTACCACTAAGATGAGCTAGAACTTGCAAACTTGAAGACAAATTAATCAAGAATAATGGTTTTAAGATGATTCTGAATTCAACACTATTAAAAACATGAGAATTGATGGTAAACTGCACTGGAATTTTCCTATAACACTTCATTTAATACTGGAAAGTATATAAAAACTCACTTTTCATCTTATTGAAGAAGTTCAGAAAGTAAATGTATTGAAAGGATTCCAACTTTGCCTCGATCTCTTGCTCAGATCTTTCCAAGTCTTTATTATAGGAAGATTTCACTAGACCCCATAGTCATCAATAAAATGAACAGATATTTAATGGCCCAAGAATTTACAATTAATCCTGAAAATCAAGCCTAGACATCATTAAACCACCATTCTAACCACTAAGAACAAAACTCATGGCTTTGTATCAAGGATCAAGTCATTGTTTCAGTTTCGTTTAAGTATAAATTTACTTTGGTTAAGTTGACCTTTTGTGAGGTTAGTTTTAGGAATTGCCACACATCTGTAGAGTCATGTAATCACTACAATCTGTGATTTCAAATTAATACCATCACTTCTAAAATGTCCCTGGAGTCACCCTTTATCTTCACAGCACGTCCTACCCTGGTAAGCACTGAACCTCACTATATACCTTTGTCTCTTCCAGAATGTCACATAAGTGAAATTATACACAGTAACCTTTCCTCCTTGAATGTTATATGTAAGTACAAACAAGAGTCATCAAAGAGAGAGAGAGAGAGAGAGAGAGAGAGAGAGAGAGAGAGAGAGAGAGAACCTTAATATAATCCTGTAGAGCTCATTACAGTAACTTTGAGAGAATATAGCTTTGACATCTGCCCAAAGGGACTTGAAACAGAAGACAAAACTATTTCTATCATATATGAAGTCAGAATGAAAGAATGGAAATGGTGCCTTCTGTCTCCAGTCAAGGGCAGGAACATGGACAGCAAAGCGGTCCCTAAATACACCTCTCAGAACTACTTTTCTTGTTCGCTCTCAGATACATTTTGTAACTTTTGAATTTATTTTAAGCCAGCTATCTATCCTCTTTCTCACTTTGGCACACGGGGCTATACTGCAGCCATCCAGTAAGATCAATTAATTTGTGAAATAGTTCTGACTGCCTTGGGCAAAACTACTTTCCATGTACCTAAGCATTAGAGAACCCTATATGTAAATTGTAAATCCATTTCTCTCTTAGAATACCGAGACAACAAGAAGCCTTATGTACCCAGGATATTAAATTAGTGTTTCTTAACATGGAATTTCCATAACAATGAGGGGTAAGCTTTTCCCTTGATTCCTCATTTGTAAATTTATTTTCTCTCCGCCAGTTTTTGCAGAAAACAAAATCTGACAGGAAAAAGATGTGTCTTTCAAATGGATTTTGATTAATCCTTGTAAATGAGTTGAAGATCATTGTGATAATAATTCACAATAAAGAACAACCCCATAAATATTAGTTTATGATGGTGAATGCATAACTTTATATCAATTAAGAAATTGTCTTGCTACATAGGCCTTTCGAGTAATAAATGGTTGGAGTGGACCACCCAAAATTATTGCAACTTCCTGGGGCTGTCATTGTCTAGAAAGTGATAAAGGAGCTCTTCCATTCTCATTTGAATTTGTGGTATTTTATTGGCTGCTGGGTGATTTAAATTATCCTTTTTTAGCTCTCACTGCAAGAAAGGTTTAAAAGATTATAGCACTGTTTGATAGAGAGGGATCCTCATTCATCACAGATTAGGCTTTTTAAAAATTGAGGGGCTAAAGGAGAATAAACATTTATTTCAATGTCTGTTCCCAATCATCTATCAGTTTGTCTCTGGAAATATAACAATACAGAACTTTGACATCCCTCACTTCATCACTGTGGCATTACAACCAAGAATATACTGATTTTCCCTGAAAAGTCTCAAATACAAACCGTGAACATTGCTCTCATGACTAATAAAATAGCAAATATATGTTCTGAAATACTGTGTTTCAGCCACCATAGAATAAAGAGCTTTCTGACAGAAATACCCATGACTAAAACCTGGCCTGTAGTCTACAAGGATTTGGGAAATAACTGTTTCCCAAATGAGCCTTACAATATTTTTATTTTGTCCACCTATATAGATTCATGCTATAATTTGCATCATTTATTTTATAAACTACTTAAGAAGTCATCGGCTATGATGGACAACAATAAACACCTGCTAACCCTTATTGATACGTTAGACTTTCCAATGGTGACATTTCTCAAAGAGCAGAAACACTCCAAAGCAAAACCACCCACTTAGATTCATCACTTCAAATCCCCAAGGACCACTTGGAGCATCATTTCACATGAAACAACATGTACCCATGGAGTTGATGACTCTTTGTGCCTCTGGAATTAGGGTACAGAAGGAGTGGGGATTAAGGATTTGTCAGATAAGGGGATCTGTATGGGTGTCAGGTAGAGAAGCAGACCTCAAAGGGGTGAGAATGAAAACTCTGTTCAGATTGCCTTCATCAACATGGATCAAACTTCTAAAGAGTCTGATATCACGAGGTTTATTCCCAACAAGTTTAAACACAGTACAATTTGGAAGAAAAAAATGTTTCCTAGTGTAATACAATCCCAGGGCACAGGGAAGCCTAATTACATGAGACTGGCTCAGGATCATTTCCTCCATGAAGATGGTTTCTAAAGATAGGCTACCTGTAAGAGCATAAGGGCCTAAGGGTCTGGCCTGGTCTCAGTCATACAGAAGGGCCTGAGGGTCTGGCCTGGTCTCAGTCATACAGAAGGGCCTGAGGGTCTGGCCTGGTCTCAGTCATACAGATAGTATAGAGGTCATTTGAACTATTAGCCACTTCTCATCTTGGTTGTGGGAGTTTGGAAGAGCCTCTGACTATAAGAGTCATTTAAACTATTAGGTATCTCCTGTTCCTGGTTGTGGGAGCTTGGGGAGCCCCAGGTTGTAAGGGCTTAGATTACTAGCCACCATGGGTCCAGGTTGTAAGAGACTGATATGGCCTGGCCCAACAGATAACACAGGCCACCAGGCTATTAATCACTTTCCATTCTCAGCTTTCTGGATAGAAGAACAGGTTTTTTACATATTGGAAAGACAATCCTGTGTGCTTAATATTCCTGGTTTCCCTGGAGATCTGTGGGCTCAAGGGTCTTTGTGCAATGCTTCCAACAGGCAGGCAGTCCGGGGAAGGTCTGGGACAGGACTCTGGGGAGGAATTTTTAGTCCAAGAAGGTATTATTGGAGTGAGATGAGGATGTAACAAAGAATGCCATGATTTGATATGGTAAAGAGAAAGACAGTCAGACCCTATGCAAAATCATGAAAAAGGTGTGTCCTCTGTGCCTGCTTCTCTGCTTTGCATCCTCTTTGGCTCCATGGAAACAGTGATTCCCTTTCAGTTACCTCAGGTAACTAATGTTTCTTTATCCACCCACAAAGAAAATTCCTTCCTGAAAGGGGAAACCATTTTATTCACTCTAAAAAGCTAAATATATATCTTATTTGTGAACCACTTGCAAAAAGCCAAGTATGTGATAAGGATCAGTGTAAAATGCAAACATCATATACTGATCCTGCTACCCACCCTCTGGCTTTCCTATCCAAGGGAAAGAAAAATGATGCACCTGCTTTGGTAAACAGCCAGAGAAATCCTCAACTGCTTAACATAATCTTCATCTGACAGAATTTCACTTCTGTGCATGTACACAGTAACCATAGAAAAACTATATCCACACAAAAGCTTGTACATAGATGTCCATTGCAATTTTATGGTTAATCATCAAAGGTAGAAGGAATCCAAATACCTATCAACTGAAGAGTGGATAAATAAATATAGAATTATCTTATTAGGAATTTTATTTGGGCATAAGCAAGAATGGAGCACTGGTACATACTATCACACAGATCCATCTTGAATTCTGGTAAGTGACAAAAGCCAGTTTAGAAGACTAGATATTGTTCATCATTTACTGAAGATGACATGTCCAGGACAGGCAAATCTATAGTGCCAAAGCAGATCTGTCACTGCCTGGTTCTGAGAAAGTGAGCTATTACTGCAAATGGCAACACGATTTCTTTTAGGGCTATTGAGAATGTTTCAAGTTAATAATGATGGCATTCAAATAACACAGCTGTAAATATGCTGACTCTAGAACTTTGGTGAATTGTAGGATATGTGAATTGTATTGCAAGGGAGTTCATCTCTACAAAGGCAAAAAGAAAGGATTGGGAAAGACATCACCTAGCATCCAGGGAAGGGCTATTTCTGTTTTGGTCCTGGAGGTGGGTTCTTACTGTTAGAATTAAGGAAAGAAGAGGTATGAACTAGCAAATGTAGTGATTGTTCATTGCTTAATATGATAGTAAGGAGAAAATAAAAGATATTCTTGCTTCATAAAAATAAGAGTGCTTAACTAAATGTAAATGAAATTCAAATCACCCAAAGAAGTGAGTGATTTGAAATCATAAATAAATTAAATCAGCAAAAGCCAACTCAGTGCATCAAAAACAGGAGGGTACAGACATTCAGACATTCTGCTACTTCAATACTATCCCTATCGTGTTTGCGGGTTAGGGAGTTGATTTTACTTTGACTTTGTACCTAATCGCTGCAACTGTAACTTAAAAGCAAGTGAAAAATGACAGCTAAGTAATGACCCAGCCCTGGTATGTCTCCCCAAGCACCTCTTACCTGTCAAACTCGGTATATGTTCATAGTCAAAATTCTAGATTCTGTGTTAATTTCTACCATACTTCAAGCTTCATCCACCTGTCTCTCAGTTTTGCTAATGGACTTCAACAATTTGGATGCTAATCATCCAGTATTTTTTCTTATATTTATCTTGGAGAAAATAGGCAGCTAATTTAACAAGCTCAGGTTACACAAACACTCCTACTTCCAAAGTAATAATCTCTCTTTAGGAAAGACCTTGAATCAAGTCCTGCAGCCCTGTGTTTGAGTCTCCCATAAGGAGTGCTGTTTTTGTTTTGTTTTTGTTTTTTCCTTAAAAGAAAATATAATACATAGATTTTTTTTAACGTAATACACAGATTTAAAAAAATGATCCACAACAAAGTGACAGTTTGGACTTTTTCAGTCAAGCCTGTGCCTACTCTTTGTTCCTCCCACAGTTATTTGCTTCTTGGTCAACTCAGTCTCAGTCTTGAGTTGTGAAGATTCTTGCTGCTGCCAATCCATATGCTCATCTGCCTCTGTCTCTGTGTTATTTGGATCTTTCTTCCCCCAAGCTCTTGACTTTTTCAAGTCCTGTTTATACTTCAAGTTTCAGATCAAATAATACCTTTTCAGGGACACAATCATGATTTTCCAATCAATTTTTTTCCTTTTGTATTGATTTAGACACTTAATTTAGACTTTTATTATGCCATTTTGATAATAGAGTCAGATGTCTATCACTGCATCCATCACAATAGACAACACACGTAGCGCAGTGATGTCAATATTTCACATTCTAACTGTGGTAGAGCCATGAGTAGCTGGGGTTACACCCAGTTCCATCATTTCTTCATGAATACTGATTCCAAAGCTTCACTCTATAATCTAGGCAGAAAAGCATGACTGCTACATGTAAAGAATGTCACACAAAAACTAGTCTCTGGCATGTGGGAAAAGACAGCGCTATAATCCCATTACTAAAGAGGTAAAGGGAGAAGGATCAAAAATTCCAGGCAAGCCTAGACCATGGAACTGAGCCCTGTCTCAAAACAGAAGCACCTCATACTCCCATACCATCAGATTGCAATGGGTAAATTCAACACAACATAACAATTTAGAGCCATGTCTAACACTGGTAAATGATAGTAATAATAAAGAGTAAAAATTTGAACTGATTCCTTCAATAGCACAAAAGATATCCATTCCATTTCTCTTTAAACACACCCATTGGCCCACAGTTAATCACACCAATGGCTAGATGATAAGCTGTTGAACATCCATGTTTTCAAGTAATAAATATTATCATCAGATTGAATGTCAATATAAAAGTAAATTCAGCTCAGAAGCGTTACATAAAATGTACTGTTTTTAAGTTGTATGCTTAATAAAACCACAGAAATTTTCAACCATTATTAATGAGTAAATAGAAATAAATTCTATAAAAAGAATTACAGAGGTGACTTTTTTTAAATGGCACGTTTACACTCAACATAATTCTGTGACAATAGTCATTATATTTTTTTTTTCTTACAGATATACGAGTACAGAACCACAATCTAATTTGTCATCTGAATTCCAGCTGCTGAGTTTCTGTTTCCTGTGGCCATAAAAGATGAGGAACAGCCTATGTGGAGACCACAGTTAAATGAGTAAATTTTGTGTGAAAATAACATAGGAAGTATAAATATAAAATGAATGACGCATTTCAGACCTCAACCAAAGCTCAGAAAATTGACTATAGGATTACAGGGGGAAAAAAAAGTATCCTGCTTACCAAGAGATAAAGTTTAACATTGTCTAAAGTAATCTAACTATATGCTATACTTTTGTTCTTTTTTGAATTCATATCGTCTCAACATTGGGACAATAACAATGTTAAATGTACACATATGAAAAATAGGCATTTTTAATGCACGTGCCTTCCATACTTTCCTTGGGAGATCTATTGTTAAAAAATAACAGAATGATTCAGTTCCTTGTATCTTCTTAGTCTCCTGAGCAGTCCATTCCTTTACCCTACTGTTATCATGTACTATTCACTGCGCTTATCAACATATGTAATACAATGAAATTCAGCTCAAGAGGATGGCTTAAAAGTGCAAATATTTTAGTTCCAATATAAACTAATTCTTCTGGAGTTGTGTAACTTTGCCACACTACTCAAGTCTTTTTATGTCCCCATCTCCTCATCTAGGATTTGATGACAAGAGTACAGAATACAGAAGTATTGTGAAAAGGAAATAAGTTAATGAAAAATACTAGATAAAATCTAGGTGTTCAGCTGACCTTGTTTCCTCAAACTGAAAGCTTCTGAGTCCTCATCCAAATGGATCTCAGCTGAACTGCTGCTCAAAAGCTTAAAATCTTAAAAAGCCTCTAGTTTCTGGTCTTCACACCATATATACCTTTCTGCTTCCTGCCATCACTTTCTGGGATTAAAGGCATGTGTCTTTCTCAAGCAAAGCCATGAGATCTCAAGTTCTGGGATTAAAGGTGTGTGCCACCACACCTGGCTCTGTTCCTAGTGTGGCCTTGAATTCACAGAGATTCACACGGATCTCTGCCTCCCAAGTGATAGGATTAAAAGCGTGTGTGCCACCATTTTCTGGCCTCTATGTCTATCTAATGGTTGTTCTATTCTCTGAACCCAGGTAAGTTTATTAAGGTGCATAATATATTGGGGAACACAATATCACCACAGCTCCCTTAGCTAGTTGCCAAGGTCACTGATCAGGCTGTTAAACTAATGTACATTAGTTGCTTTTGCATTACTGTGACCACAATACCTGAAATAAGCAACTTGAGGGATAAAATTTTTATTTAAGATCATAGTTTGAGAGGTCTCGGTGCCTTAAGGTAATAAAACAGAGTTCATGATGGTGGCAGAGACAAAGCATGTGAGCTGAAACAAGTCAGTCGATTATCTCCTTGAAATTCCTAGAGACCCACTTCTAACAGGTAGGCATCATCTCATAAACATTCTATAGGCTCTTCATAAAGCAACATCAGATAAGAAGAAGTATTCAAAACACAAGCCTATGGCAGATATTTCAATTCAAAAGATAACATTGGGTAATTGTATGTTTTGTCCATTTTGAGTCATTTCTGTAAAAGTGTTAATAATCAAAGAGTTAGACCAAAAGGCATTAAAGACATAATGATTGCTGGGTGTGGTGGTGCCTGCCTTTTGCCTCAAGATTTGGGAGATGGAAGCAGGCAAATCTCTCTGAGTCTAAGACTAGCTTGGTCTAACTAGTGAATTCTGGGCCATCCAAGGGCTACATAGTGATGAGAGCATATCTCAAAATGTGTGTGTGCGTGTGCATTCGTGTGTGTGTGTGTGTGTGTGTGTGTGTGTGTGTGTGTGTGTGTGTTAAAGTATTTATAAAGTTAAATAGGAAATAGAGAGAAAAAATAAAAAGAAATTAAATGAATATACTGTATCTATTACCAAAATGGGAATTCTACTCACATTGATGAAGAAGATCTGACACATACATACTAAGCATAGTGATGTTTATAAAGCATATCCCCCCTGAGGACTGTGATGTCCCAAATGTTCCTGAAGGGATGATGCCTGAGATCCTCAACCAGTCTACCTTCGAGGAAGGTGACTTCAGAATCTATCCATTTCACAGTTTTACAGGTTGGACCCAATGAGGATGCTGAAGCACAAAACATCCAGGGAGTGAGTGAGGATGCAGATGAGGAACAGCAGCAGAGAGGCCCGGAAAGTGGTTCTAAACTGGAGCCAGGACTAGTGAAAACAGAAAAAAAGGACATTCAGTGAAAATACATTGCCAGCCCCTGACAATGGATAGGATCTGTGAACCTATCAGCCTCCAAGGGCCAGGTCTTATAGAGATGGGTTTTCAGCAGGTACCTGAGAATCCAGAATTTAAGAATTATGAGAAAATTAATATATATGGAAAGTCAGATTGTCACACTACCACTGAGATGTCCAATTATTTTTTTTTTATCTTAAAGAACAATAGATTCTGGAAGGATCTCAATAAATGGCTGAACAGCTCCTCCGGAATCATGGGAATAGAACCCACAATGAATTGCTTCCTCAGGCATCACCTCAAAGTGTTAAGGGTACTCAGGAATATACAGAGAAGAGTCTTAGTAAGCCTTCAGAATTGAGGGACCAAGTTCTATTCCTAACGCCCATATTGCAGTTAACAACTGTTTCTAACTCCAGTCCTAGAAGATCTGTTGCCTTCTTCGAGCATCCATGGACACCAGACACAAACATTATGCACAGACATTCATACAGGCAAAACTGTCATAAACATAATTTTTTAATAAAAGTAAAATGCAACTTTACAAGTATGACTAATACTAATCATTATTGTTGATTATAATCAATACTATAAGCAAATATTATTAATTTCAATATTATATTGTTGGATATAATATAATCATATTACTCAATATAATATTATTATATTCAATTATAAATATCATTCCCAGTGAATGATTTAATTTCCTCTGGATGTAAATGAATCCCATTGGGATCCCCTGCTTTGGATACACTTACAGGGTTCACATAACATTTCATTTTGAGTTTATAGGAACTTGAAAAATGATACTAAAGAAATAGTGTTGGAATTAAAAAACAAAAATAAAGAGGGTTTTCTTAAAGTAAAAATAATCATAAGTACCCAGTGGTTGCTGTTATTCGTACCAGATACATAAGACGTTAGATCAAAGGTAACTGACAGAAACTGTGGCTGCATTTTGGTAGCAGTGTGCCCTGATGGCCATAATGCCCTTCGTGACTGAACATCTTTGAAGCTACAACTAAGTTGTTCTTGCAATAGCAGAACCTAAGTCATAAGGACATTTCCCACACAGGTACACTGATGAAGCGTCTATATCCTCAGAAGATCTACATCATTATGCTATCACTTAGCGTGGTTTAACATTCCCCTCACTCTTTTGTGAGATTTTCTAGATGATGATGATGATGATGATGATGATGGGAAGAAATGTTTCAGAAAGTGGATCTAAGGCACTATGATCAGGGAAGAACAAATGATTACTACCCATGTACATGTCATCTGCTTTACAAATATTCCTTAAAACAATATAACCCAGAATCCGTTTTACTGCTCCTTGCTTTGGAGATAGCCCATTCCAATCTTTGAGCGTTTCCTTTGTTTTGAATACTAAATAAACTTCTGCTTAAACTATCTATGTCTCCTGGTTGAATTATTTTCTTCGTGAACACCAAAATCTAGAGACACATATAATATCATGAATGTGTGTGTGTGTGTGTGTGTGTGTTTGTGTGTGTGCATCTTATCTTCGGATAAGGCTAGCAATGCATTTTCATCTCCAATTTACTAATTGAATAATGGAAGTTCAGAAAAACAAAACGCATGATTCAAGGCACACAGCATAACTAGAGCAATGTCAGGGTGTGATTCAAACTCAAGTCCTCTGTTGACAAAGCATGCTCTCCTCCTGAGACACTGGTTCTCAACCTTCCTAATGCTGTGACCCTTAAATGCAGTTCCTCATGTTGTGGTGACCCCCAACCATAAAATTATTTCAGTGGCTGCTTCATAGCTGTAATTTTGCTACAGTTATTCATTGTAATGTAAATATCTGTATTTTCCAATGGTCTTAGGGAAATCCTGGGAAAAGGTCACTCAACTCTGAAAAGGGTCACAACCCACAAGTTGAGAACTCACTGTTCTAAGATAATTAACTGCCTTTCAAGTCCATGAAATCACATCATGCAAATGTGCCTGAGGTAAGAGCAGAAACCTGGGCTGACATGGCCAAAATACCTTGCCAAACATTTTAGAGAGATTAGGATTCCTTTCCATTAAGAAAGTGGGACATAAAATTCAGGTATATAAGTGTTGAGGATTTTCTTCAGTATCCCAAAGAAATAAACTGAGTAATTAATGGACACTAGAAAGAAAAATTTTAAATGTAGGAATGAGAAAATTGATATAACCGTCTAAAGGTCTACAGCAAGATAATTATTGATGTTCTATATTATGCTGTGTAATTAATTGAATTGTATAAGAAATTTTAAGGATAGTTTCCCACACATAATTTTAACCTTTCCTATTGGATTTACAACCTAACATTGCACTTTACACCCACAAGTAAGAAAATTTAATGTATTCACCCAATATGACACTCTACTTCTCACATTTCCTATATTTCTGAAGATAGGCTAAATGTCACAATAAGCAAATGTCAAAATGTTGATAGCTTACCACAGTAAACATCTATTTCTCATTCAATAATGTCTGAAATGGGTTTTGTCTACTTTGTGGTTGGTTCTTCTTTAAAAAGTGATTCTTGCATATAGTGAGTACAGGCTTTAATCTTCATCTAAGATTCGTGAATCATCCACAACAAAGGGGAAAATATAAGAAAAACTCCCATGAGGCTTTATAGATATGACCTATGTATGTTATACTGTTTTATCCCACATATATTGAGGATTATATACAATACAATGTCTGGACAGTATGATGCTCCACAACTTGAGATGGATACAGAATGTTAAATCCAATAACTTGATAATATCTCAGTCAGACTTGCATTTTGTATACATAACCTACCAAGCAACAAAGCTAGTCAATATAGCACACTATAGAGTATTTATTTTTCACCCTCCTGTTTTTGTGGTGACTGGCAACTGTGGTTCACTGCTGCTGCCTAGCCTGGGAGGGATACACAGCATGGGGTCACATATTGGTCAAACTTTGGTTTCTACCCAGGACATTTCACTTTTTCAAGGTTGGAAAGGAGGAAATCTTTTTTTTTTTTATTTCATAATTTAATTTAATTTTACATATCAGCCACGGATTCCCCTGTCCTCCTTCCTCCCCCCCACTTCCCCCAGCCCACCCCCCATTCCCATCTCCTCCAAGGCAAAGACTCCCCTGGGAATTCAGCTCAGCCTGGTAGATTCAGTCCAGGCAGGTCCAGTCCCCTCCTCCCTTCACCCAGGCTGAGCAAAGTGTCCCAGCATAGGCCCCAGGTTCCAAACAGCCAGCTCATGCACTAAGGACAGGTCCCGGTCCCACTGCCTGGGGTCCTCCCAAGCAGATCAAGCTAATCAACTGTCTCGCTTATCCAGAGGGCCTGATCCAGTTGGGGGCTCCTCAGCTATTGGTTCATAGTTCATGTGGGAAAGGGGGAAATCTTAAGTCACACCACCCACACATTCTTTTGTGTAGAACTCAGTCATGTGCTATCTCCTATTGCATGGAATGGTGAGAGGTTCTCCAGCTCAGTGCATAAGGCCTGTTAACAAGTTAGCCAGTGTGACAGTCTCTCTGCCTGAAGATGAGATGAGTAAGTAGACAATTAATACTCCAACCTAGATTTCTGCATATTTGCATCTCTCAAGGATCCCGCACAAGCACTTCACTCCCAAGAAACTTTCTAGACTCCCTAATGCAGTGTGGTTTCTATCAAGTGTAAGATATCAACAGTTGCAGAGGTTTTATTTAGTTTAGTTTTTACATTGTTATTGGGAAGTTTATTATAAACATAATATAGAGAAAGGATAGTCTTTACCATAAATAGTAAACTAAAGCGTTGATATACAAAGTGCCATCACAATAACAATTGCCAAACATGCTTTCTTATTAACTTCATGACCTTGGAAAGATGTTTTCCTTGTCTGCTATTTCATTTCCTTTCCCTATACCAATACTTACCTCACATAGTTCAAAGTTTTAACAGCCATAATACATAGAAAGCTGTTAAAAGGGTGGTTGAAACAGATGAAAAATCTTTGCATCTGCCATTGGTTATAGATTTACTTAGCTCATTCCCCAAACCATAAACCTGGAGGCCTTGATTGCACCTTATTCGTTTGGAGGACCTATATATTCCTTTATCATACCTTGGGAATATTAGCTAATCAAATAATTGCTAAATCAGTACTTTCCCACCTCTTTATGCATATTTATATGCATTGTCTTCTGTAATGACAAAATAATCTATCACAGCAAATTCATAGTAATACTTCACACCCAGTTGCAAAATGCTAAAACATATTCATAATTTTCCCTATTACTTCACACAGTTTAGTACATAAACGTCTACCCAAATATATAGGGTGATATTTATGGTAGAGTTTTACCCTGTATGCCCTTTATATTAATGTAAACTCTTGAACGGTGACCAAAAATCATTACAGTTTGATGTCTGCTCAGTGGCCAGATGAAATTAGTTGGTCTCCATCCAATTCCTGGTGGACAAGTGTCTAAATCAAAAAAGAAAAAAAATACCACCACAATTAACATTACTTTCATTAATAGTTTCTACCACTGGGGTCAAGGATAAAAACGAATAATAAAATTTGAACTAACCTTGCAATGTAAGTTGTAACTCCTTCCAAAATGGTGGTGGGATTAAGCTGAAGGAGACATCCTCTAGCCAGTAAATTCAGAGAATAAAGGGAAGGAACTCCATTGAGGCTGGCTGGGAAGTTATATATTGTACGAATCTTCAGCTTTAGCAATGGTCATTTCTTTTCACAAATAACCTCAACGTTTTCATAATAAGATATGAATTTCTAACAAAGACTACCAACAAAATTTTCAGTCCGCTGTTAATTTTTGCCAGCATTTAAACTGAGAATTTAAAAAAGAATTTGTATTTCATTCCAAAGTTACAATAGAAGACACTAATGAACTCATAAAGTCAGAGAAAATACAAGCTCCCCACCCCCTCCCCCACCCACCATCACCACCACAAAACATAGAACCAGCCCTATTCATGCTAGGAATGAACTCTCCGGTCAGAACTATAACTAAGATCTTTTTAAATTGTTCTTTAAAAAATAAAAAATAAAGAGTGTCACAAGCCTGGAGAAATGGGTCTGCAGTTCAGAGGGTATACTGCCCTTGCAGAGAACCAAGTCTGGTTCCAGCTCCAGGGAATCCGATGCCATCTTTTGGCCTCAACAGACACTGTACTCAGGAGCACATACCATCCACAGACAGTCATGTGCAAACGTAATTAAAAATAAACTATCTCGATAATAAAACAAAAAGATGGACCACGGACATCAACATCCATGATCCGTGCTATAACCAGAAACCACGTGGAAGTCCACGATCCATGCTACCACTGACTATAAAGGACAAGAAAGCTTCTTTTGCAGTGGTATCAATGACCGCAGACTCACAGATGAGAAGGAGAGACATAGAAAGCTGCTATGACAGCCTCTTTCCCGGACTCCCGCCTCTGTCCCACCCCATCCCCGCAAAAGAAACTCTAGAGACAGGAAGCCATTGAAGAGAATTCTTAGAAATTGTGATAAGGATGCTGAGGTGTAGCTCTTCACAATTGATGGCTTCTGGAGGGAGGGATGGGGGGCACGGAGACACACACACTCAGTTACGTTTAAGGAGCTGGACACTGGGAGTTTGGTCATGCTCCAGTGAGTATATGAGCAACACAGATTGAACTTGGTATGTTTTTTTTTTCTTTTGTTTTAAGAGAGGTCACAAGGAAGGGGAGCGGGCCTGGGAAGACTGCGAAGGAATGTGATTGGGATGCTTTATGTGAAATTTCCAAATAATCAATAAAAATGAGGTTTTTTTTTTTAAGACAAATCTTTCTAAGTTACCCAAGTCATCATTGAAAGCACTCTGTAGCCCCTATAGGCCTTAAACTTACAACCCTCTTGTCACAGCATTCCAAGTTGGGATTCTAGGCTTGCAACATCAAACCTAGCTTCCCTGGAGTAGAAGAAACAAAATTTCTGGATCAATGGAACTTCACTGAAGGACTTAAATATACAAAGGCTGAACAATTTTCTAGCAGCAAAAAGTAAGACCTGAACTCCAAATCATTCATAAGCATGCTTAATAATTACTCCTTATGGGTTAAGCTCTCTAAGTCAAAGCATTCAAACATATAGGAAGAATTCTCATTATATGATTTAGGAATTGTTTTTACTTGTTATTTAAAATTCTAATGTGACTTTTAAGAGCCCATGCTTATTAAACTTTGCAGTAACGTCTTCTCGTGAAGGTGAAACAGATGTCTGAAGATGCTGATCGGTTGGTAGAATACTTGACAAGTGCACGTGAAGCCCTGCATGTGGTAGACAGCATCACATAAAACCAGACATTGTGGCACATGCCTGTAATTTTCGGCATTCGAGACAGGATATTAGAACATCAAGGTCATCCTTGGCCAACCTGGATACCACATGAAACACCGTCTCAAAAATGAAAAGGTGAGAGAGATGAGAAGGAGCAGGAAGGGGGGAGGGAAGGAGAAGGGGGAGGAACAAACGAAGGGAGGGAGGGGAGGAGGGAGGAAAGCACACAGAGAAAAAAAAAAAGCAGAAACCAAAAATCTCTAGTAGAGGAAAATTGAATCTTTTAAACTAAATAGTCAGGATTTCACGTTTTGAAAAGATTAAAGACTGATCTTTTGTAGATTCTGGAATTTTTCATTAAAATTTGAAATTCAGCCAAGTAACAACTTTCCTTGTGGTAGTCTCATGCATGTGTCAGCGTTTCTATTTCCTCCTCAGTCTTTGTCACCCCACCCCACCCCATTCCTGTCTTATGGGCTCCCTTCCTCCACCATTCAGACGTCTCACATCAATAAGCTACACCTTAGGATGAAAATTCACATTATATGGCTAAGAGGGGTTGTTCTATGATAGTGCGGTGAAGAATAAATTGGAGTCGAGACTGTGAAATGAATGTGCTTTGTTTTTCATGAGCGGTTCATGGGACAGACTGTTTTCAGTCTGTGCTGTTCAGTCTCTTCTTACCTCTGGGTAGATCACCAAACATCCTCACGATAATGGTTCCATTTTATTTCCCATCTAACTTCAGACTCCTACATCAACATTCATATTTCCCAACTGTGAGCAAACATCCACAAATAGCTATAAAACGTAGGGTTATTAATTAGAATAAAGTCAGTCATTTGACTAGAGTTCTGCCTCTTTTCTTATGATTCGTTAATGCATTGACTGCCTGCAGCCGTTTAAATAATTCCCTTGCCACTTGTCTATGTATTTAAGCAAATAGACTATTACAAGAACAAAGACCTACTTGGTTTTTCTAATTTGACAGAGGATAAAAGAAGGCTTCTGCGGCTTTGTTTTGTTTCTAAACTCATTTAACACCAAGTGCATACCCACACTGACTTTTTTTGGAATAGGTTCATTATGAAAATGGTCTAATAATGAGTAGTTGGACCTAGAGTGGAGATCCATCCCCAAATGAGCCCAGCTCTCTTCTCATCATTTGTTTGTTTTATAATTATGTTCTTTTTCAGCCCATTCTATGTTCCCTTCCTGCACATAATCTCCTTTGTACTTAATTTTCTTTGATTACAAATACCTAATTACATGAAGTAATTTATATAATAAATTTGCAATACATGTGTGTCAACTGATTTCTAATTTTCTTTAGTGACCCTCTGATGACAAATTTGGTTGATGAGACTCTTTTTAATACACATATATGAGAAATAATGTACTATACATATTAGGGAAAGTGTAAATAAGCCATTGAATAAAAAACATGTAAAGTTTACATATTCTGTAACCCTTAATGTAGAGCTATGCCTAAGCCAAAGGGTTACATGACTCCAAGAAATAAATGTGAGAGACAGAGAATCTTGAAGGCAGAAAACATGTGAAGCTGCTGTATTGTAAAACGAAGTCCAAATCAATAGCCTCTTTGTTTCTTTAAGCTGAAACATTTTCTGTAGGTTCTCATAACTAGCATGTATTTGCTCATCATTGTGGATTGTTATATCTTCAGAAGTGGGCCAGTAGATTCTTAAAGCATTGGTACTTTATAGTTGGCTGCAGTGCTGGAATTCACACTATTGAATAAACAAGTGCTACCTATTAGAACATTTAAATTTTCTATTCTCAATCATAACTAATAAGTACTTTTGTCTGATATATTATATAGGTCCACAAACCAACCTTACAGTTTTATAAATAAAACTTTATTAGGACACAATCATACCAACTTATATAATATGTTTTATATATATATACATATATATATATATATATAAAACATATACCTATGACTGACTATTTAACTAGGGCACAGATGACATATGCCTCAAATGCTACAATACTTACCAAATATCTCTTTAAAGTGTCTTTTATCTATCTTGAATAATGATGAGTGAATTTTCAGCTTTAGTAATAACGCTGCTGAAAGATGATTTTTTTACATCATTGCTTATAATTACCAAACTAAGAAGGCTTCCATCTCTTTTCCCTATGTAAGGGTCATACACCTTTCCTAAGCCTTGTGTTAAGCTCCTCCTACTTGGGTACATTACTTAGATCCTTAAATTCATCCATTAACTTTAGCAAATCTGAACAGCAGTAGATTTCAAATTCACATTTAAAATTTCTTAAGATTCTAGGATCTCTACATCTTAGAAAATATTTAACGAGGCGTGGTGGTGGTGGTGGTGCATGCATTTAATTCCAGCACTCAGGAGGCAGATTCAGGTAGATCTCTGAGTTTAAGGCCAGCCTAGTCTACAGAACAAGTTCCAGTGCAGCCAGGTCTTCCCAGAAATACCCTGTCTTGAATCTCCCACTCCCAAAAAGAAAATATTTAACAAACCCATCTCATTCATAGAGGATTTTATCTCATTACCGAATTCAGTGTTTTTCTACCACCATTTATAAGGTTTTTCTTCGTGTGGCTGTCGGTTTATTTAATATTTCTATTTTGGCCCGTAGTTTTACAGCACCCAAAGTCAGCCATTCTTTCAGCAACCTGTGAAGATGAAGAAAGACGGCTTTCCCAAAAAGCCTGGCAACAAGGTTTCTGTTCACAACACTGACTTTGTCTTTCTGCTTTATGACTTATTTTCTGGGTCTTGTTGAATTCCAGTTTCCTCTCTTAGTTCTCATTTCCATCATTTTACTGTTAAATAAAATGAGCATAGCTCATATAGAACTAAAGCAGTGTAAAAACTTCTTGATTATCAAGCTTTCCCTACTTTTCATTATTCCCAAGAAAGCTTTTGAAGTGTTACTTCACTCAATACTTACATAACTGTATTTGCTTTTAGAGCACAGCTGTTCTTTTCCATATTTGACTCTTTCACTTATTAACTCCTGATTCTAAAACTAACCATAACAGCTGATCAGAAGTGAATAAAATTTGAAAATATGGGAAAATCCTTACAGAATTAGATGCCAAATATAATACACACCCTGAATGAAACCCATTATATTTTCCCAAATTTGGCTAACTTTATCTTGATCAAAATGCAGTCATTGACTAAGAATTTTTAAGTGCATCACTTTGTTGCCTTTTCTAAGGATCTAAATATCTTATCTAAATATTTTACAATACCCAGGAAAGAAAAAAACGGGTTGATTTCTTTATTAAAATATATGTTAGGAGTTACATTTGTAAAGAATCTTGCAAGGACTTACAGTTTAAACTGTAATTTAAATTAAACTACTGAAATCAAAATAGATATGGCTGTGAAAAGTAGATATTCTCTCTCTCTCTCTCTCTCTCTCTCTCTCTCTCTCTCTCTCTCTCTCTCTCTCTCTCTCTCTCTCTCTCTCTCTTCCTCTCCTGATTGTCAGACTGAGGGAATTTTGGTTGTCTCATCCAGTAGACGTGAACTTGTCACTCTTCTTTTTACAAATCAGTGAGGCCGAGGAAAATGATTTATTTTCGTGAGTCAGGGTGAGGTCGCATGCCCTCATCTGAGGTATTTAAGAGAAGAGTAGATATAAACATCAATTAACATGGATCATTTTAATAAGAAAAATACAAACATCAGGAGAAAGGAAACAAGAGTCACCGTGTCTACTAATGACTTCTATATGAGCAATTAAAAGCTGTTTGTTTCTAATGTGAAAGTTTCCTCTGTAATGAAGATGTCCAGTGACATGAAAAATAACTAAAAATAAGCCCTACTGCTCTTCTCTAAGAGGGCTCACCCCATTCAGCAACAAGAGTAAGGAATAAGTCAGTAAACGCAAAATGAGTGTTTTTGGACACTTATCTATGGCAAGGGTGATGCCCATGTTCAAAAACTTCAAGGTCAAACTGACCATTTGTCAACTCCTGAAAGAGGTGCAATCAATTGGGGGTTGATGTAACCATCTGTCCAGTTCCACTGGAACAGGCTCAGAGCCAGAAAAGCCAAAAGAGACAGCTTAGTCCTGGGGAAGGGGCCAGCTTCATCCTCAGTATGGAGTTCTCTGGAACGTGAACTGAAAGCCTTTCTTCAAACAGCCCTTGAGAAACAAACTTCTACTAGCTTACTTGAGATTTCTGAATCCTTGGATTTGTCACATGTTTTTTTCAGTTACCTAAAACCCCAATCCCATAGAACTTTTATTCTCTGTATAGAAAGTTGAATTCCTGATTAAGTAATTAAATGCATAAAACATTTAAAGTGCTGCTTTGAACAAGTCACAAATCATCTCTTTTTTTATGTATTTTCTGTCTTTCTAGCATGTACAGACTCTCTTTCCTCTACCATTCATTCCTGACTGACAAAATCTGTTTGGTTACCACAGTGCTTGATTCTAACATTCGTGAATTGATAAATATGAATGTGTGTTTAGGTACTAAGCACAGAGAATATGGGTTTGTTGATAATTGTATCTCCAGTAATAACTTCAGTAGTCGATCGCATTAGAGTAAAATAATACAATTTATTTCAGATTTTAAGTTGAAAATGCCTGTAAGGGATAGTTGGTATGAAATCATTTTTACTTTGGAGAGAGTAAGAAGCCATCATGTGGATTCTGAGAGAGATTTCTTGACATTTTAAAGAGCTTTAGACATATTCTGCTGTAATGAATTCAAATTCAAAACATTAAGATTCTTTTCTTTTGTCTGTGAGAAACCATTTTTCTCTGCCTTTAAGACAAAAGGAGACAGTGTATTCTGCACACAAAATGTAAATATGGAAGTATGGGAAAGAAGCAGATATTAAAATATCCACCCGGCCGGGCAGTAGTGGCACATGCCTTTAATCTCAGACAGGCAGATCTCTGTGAGTTCGAGGCCAGCCTGGTCTACAGAGCAAGATCCAGGACAGGCACCAAAACTACAGGGAGAAACCCTGTCTTGGACAAAAAAAAAAAAAAAAAAAAAGTTCACCAATGCAATTATCTCACATTTGATGGGTATTTACATATTGTATTTGAGAGAGACTTTGATCCTGTGTGAAATGAGGACAGACATGGGGTCATGGTTATGGTTGTAGCTATTTTACTTATAAAATCAGAACTCAAGGACAGATGAGATAGCTCAGCAGGTAAGGGCACTTGCTACCAAGTCAACCTGAGTTGGATCCCCTGACTCCTGTACATTGTTTTCTGATCTTCACACTCATGCCAGGGCACAACACCCCCCCCCCACACACACACAGTAGATAGATAGATAGATAGATAGATAGAGATAGATAGATAGAAATGTAACAAAAAAAGTATATCAGAACAGAAAAAATTAGTAGGGCTAGGAACTTGCCAAGCTCATTAATCAAATGAACATTTGAGTGCAAATCATAACAGGAAGTAGGGTTACAATTACACAATTACAGTGATATTTTCCATCTGCCTTCCTTCCTTATTTATATGTAACATTTGATCAGATATACCAATCTTTCAGCATCCTTCTTCATTCTGAAATAATAAGAAATTACCATATAACAAAGTCATAGTGAGGAAGAGATAGGACAACAGGGAAAGCAACACTTAACAGAAATATTTGCTGTGCAAACACTCTGGGATCTCTCTCTCTCTCTCTCTCTCATTTCCCCATGCCAATCTGCCCCATTTATAAAAATACATGTAAAATGCAGAATAAAATTAAAGTAATCTTATGTACCAGCTTGCTGAGAGATAAGGACTGATGTACTAGGGGAAAAAAATCTTTGATTATCCCTTCTGTAACCAACAAGAAGTGTTACTGGTTAAGGATGTACTTGTCATCTTCAAAGAAAGGACCACTCAAGACGATGAAAGTGTCCCAACGTAGAACAATGAGTAAGAAACTGTATGAATATTGAATGTCAATTCTCCATATTTACTGGGAGATGATTGAAAACTACCCTGGACCTACAATGGTCAATGCAAATAAATTTTTGAAAACTAACCTAGGCTTAAAATTGCTGTAGTTTAATGCCATTGCCTGTGTTAAAGTACTAATTTTTAGGACTAGCACCATGAAAAATACAGAACTTTTATGATCTATCCGTTTTTAACTTGAAGTATTTGCTTTACAATGGTTTGAAATTGTTATGTATTTACTTAAATGTATTTTGAGCTTCAAATTTTGATCTTTTCCAGAACTATAGATAATATAATACAGTATTCTCTTATTTTGTAATGTTTAGCAGAACCAGTGAGTTGCCATCAGCCAGGACATCAAGAAGATAAACAGCCAATAGTCTAAATAGTGCTCTGTGTGACTGAGCTATGATGTTAAGGAGGAGAGTTGCTTTAAATGCAGTTTAATTTATGGTGTGTCGATATTCTGCAGGTCTATCATAATGTGAACTTAAAATTTCAGGAGCAAGTCACTAATTTTACTTTACGAATTTTACTCTGTAAATGTTGGTATATCATGTACAAGTTGCCTCAAAGTCAAACACACTCCCTTAAAATGTGAAACCAAAATCTAGTTGCAGACATCAGAATTAAGTGTCTGGAGAAATAGTGAGAGCTAAGAGTTGTAAAGCCATGGTTGGCAAGTCAGAGAATTTCACAGAATCCTTCCACAGTAATAAGTGATACAGTATTCTGTTTCATTTAATACTCAGTTAAATGGAAAGATATTTAGGGTGCATACTCTTTTGCATGTTATTCTTATATCCTTACCTTTGTCCATGATTCTAAATTCTAAGGAGACAATGTATTTAAGTGATTAAATGTTAATTACCAAATCTTCTTTCTAGATTTGCAGAGCCCAGAACATCTGGTGACCTTCAGATAAGAACAGAATGAACAATTGTTCTCCTTGCTCTCTCTGTGTATCAAATGCATAAAGCATGTAAAGGTTGTTAGGTTTGACTGGTAGAACATCAATGTCTCACTTTCTAAAACTAGCATAGTTAGCCTTACATGTTGAACTTGTGCTTTTCTAGGCAGAAAAAAAAAAAAATGAAGCATACATTTGAAAGTGAAGACAACACAGAGGCACATCGTCTTTAGTGCTGGCTAGTTTTATGTCAATTTGACACAAGCAAGAGTTATTTAGGAAGACAGAACCTCAAATGAGCAAAGGGCACCAACACACTGGTCCATGCTCAAGCCTGTGGTACGTTTTCTTGATTAATGTTATATGTGTGAGCCCAGCTCACTGTGGGTCTTGCCACCCTTGGGCTTGTGGTCTGTAAGAAAGGAGGTTGAGCAAGCTATGAAGAGCATTCCAATGAGCTGTACTTCTCCATGGCTTCTGCATCAATTCCCACCTGGAGGTGCCCACCATACTTGAGTTCATCCTCTGACTTGCCTCAGATAGCTTGGGCTGGGAAACTGTAAGTTGGAAAAGACCCTTTTCTCCCAAAGTTGTTTTGGGTCTAGTGTGTTATCACAGCTATAGAAACTTAAAGTAAGATACTTTCCTAGCACGCTTCTCCTTTGCTTGCCTTCAAAGGGCCTCTGTGTCCTTTATTTCCCTAGGATGGAACTTTGCAGTTGATGTCCTATCAGTTGTCAGGCCTGGACCTTGAAAAAAACTGATTCCTTTCCCACCAACTGCTGGACCCAAACTACCAGCTTTTGAGACATGAGCAGTTTAGACCTGGATCTAGCAACAATGATATATTCCTGAATTTGTGTTTTCATAGAAATTATGGCTGTTCCCTGAAGCTCTCTAGATGTGCTTTCCAAGTGTTTAGACACTCGGAGCCAATTTCAAGAGAAAAATATTAAGTGAAATAGTCCACCACTAAGAGTAATGAAATGAAATCTGATGCCATCTTGATCTATACTACCTCGGATATGAACCATCCAAAGGGCTACTATATCGATAGTGTACATACCATGTGCCTTTTAGTTCCTTTGTAATCATGTTGTTTATCAGGCCAAATTTTGTACTATGGCATTGCTTATGTAAAGGATTCAATACGTTCTCTGATTTCAGGCATCTCCTGGGGTTTCAGATTACTTATTTACATTTATTTACAGAAGCAAATATACCTCTGAAATGATAAGTAAGAATTTGTGTCTAAAAATGACTACTAAGACCAAAGACATTTTGTACATAATAGAATAAATGAAATCTTTATTATTAATATTGCTACTTGAAACTTTAATTCTTGGTGTTTTGATAAAGTCTGTGACTAATAATGTATAAATGCTCAAATTTCTTTGTACACATCCAAGTTTCAACTATTACAAATAATACTAATGTACTTCTTTAGCTTCTACCCTACAAATAATACTAATGTACTTCTTTAGCTTCTACCCACTAAACACTCCAACTGTTGGGAAAAGAGTCTAAAGAATCAAAGACTATTTAGAAAAATGAATAATGTGAGAAAATGGAGAGAAAAAAAAAACATGCCCCCAAAGCCTAGTAACTGCTTATAATTTCTACAGAAGGAAATGAACAAACAAAAGAGAAAAAGCTGGATGGGCAAGAGGGTTATATCGTGTGTCAGTTGATGCGTTGCAGATAACCTCAGAGGGCACCAGAATGTATCAGCATTACATTAAGGGATGAAAACCAAGAATTGTCTCTTGGGAGTAATTTGGCCAAGAGTAAGTCCAAATTTTAATTGTACACTTCTCTGTCTGTCTTCCATCTTCTATAGTTTGTGTTACTGGGTTATCTGTTGTGTGTCTCTGAAACTGTTTTTATTCCTGTGTCTGGACTTAACAAAATCTTTGCTCTGTATTTACTAAGCAGCATAGAAAACATGGCATGAGGGATTCTTTTCAGAGCTCTTTATCATAGATTCCAAAAGGGAAGAGGTTATTGTATTGACACCACATGAGTCCAAATAGCATTCAATGTTTCAAATAAATTTAATCAATCTACATTCACCTTGCATGCAACATTTATGGACAATATTTGATTCATGCATTTTTCCAATCCGTTGGCTGCTTTCAGTAAATTATTGCCATAACACACCCATACATGTATATACATTGTTCTGGAAGTGTATGTAAGATGAAAGATAAGCATTAGTTTAGGGTGTAAACGCTGATTGCCTGAGAAATTCAAGTTGCTTACATTATTTTCTTGAAGGTGGGTTAAACTTCAACAGGCCAAGTATACAGTAGGTCAGCTGGCTAAGTTCCTACATAGCCTCAAATCATTTTGGTGGGGTATTATTGACTTTACTATGAGGTCTACAAGGAGGTCAGTCTGTTGGCATGTCAAGACATATTTTCATTAAAAAAATGGATCACTATGATAGAGGGAGAAGATATTTCTGATATATGAGTAGTGAAGATGACTAATACATCTAGAATTTTATTAGAGGTGTTTTAATCACCCAAACACTGAAATTTCATAGATTCATGGATCTAGAAATCAAGAGATATATTTTCAGAGTTCCATCAAGATATTAAAAACAACATTGCCTTTAAAATAATCAGAATAGGGACTATTGGGATGGTTCCATGGGTAAAGGTACTTGCTGCGAAGCCTGATGACTTGAGCTCTGTCTCCTATATTTAAATGGTGAAAGGAGAGAACTAACAGAGAGAGCCAGTCCTTGCAAGTACTTCTCATACTTCCACAAGCATACTGTGACAGATGTGTACATGCACACACACACACACACACATACACACATGAAATTTAATTTAAAAACTCCGAAATGGTACAAATTTAGAATGATAAGACAAAAAGAGAAAGCAAAAGCCAGTAAAACATGTCAATTTGAAACTAAAAGAGGCATTGTGAGGATGATAATACACTAAAGTCAGGAGCCCAAAGTGAAAGGAAATATTCACTTATAACATACACATGCTATCACAAACCAAACAAATGCAGCCCTTCTCAGTCTCCTACACAAAAGAAAGTTAAAGAACTTACTTCACAAGTGTTAAAATAGGAAATATTCTTCTCCACTGACACATTGTCACAAATTCACTCCCAGCTAATTAATGAACCGGAGATCTGGCTCAAGCCAAATATTGGAGCCCACTGCTTTTGATCACTTACGACTTCTTCCTACCTCTCTGCAGTCAAAACCAGATGCTTGGCGTGAGTGCTACCAAGGACTTGGAATTGTTTGCCTATCTGATTTGGCTTTGGCAAAGGAGAATATCTTCTTACGGTGAGCAATGTTTGAGATTGTTATAAACTAAGTAAACAAAACCTTTTCTCAAGCTACTGTGCCCAGACAGGTGTAAGGCAAGGAAAATGAAAGGTAACAAATCCCCACCCCACCCCACCCCCACAGCCTCTACTCAGTGAGGAGAAGCTGACATGAATCCCACACACATCAGCTTGGCAGTGTCTCCTGAGCTTCTCCAGACAAATTACATAGCACTTGCCAAGCTTCCTCTTCTCGCTTGCCCCCAGTAAAAGAACACAAATAAAAGGGTCAGTTTCTGATAGATTGTCAATAAAAGGATCACCTGCAAGTCCTATTAAGCATTGGATTTACCTCAGAAGAGATCTATGACAACTAGACAGAATAAATTTTTAAAATGGTAATAATTTTAACTCATAATGTGTTGGAGGATTTTCATTCCACTAAAGCGAACATCCTCCTTTCTCCATATTCAGTTTCTCCCAAATATCCATGCTTTCAAGTCTTTGTTAGAATTCTATGATGCACAATTAAACAGGTAAACAGAAACGAACCAATGAGCAGAGGGAATGGGAAAGGACCTTACATAAGAAACCTGAGACTACTTTCATTTTAAAAATATAAAAATGGAAAATAAAGACAAGGAGGAATACTCAGAAACTAGACAGCAGTAAAGACTCTTTACTAGCTTATTTATTTGATGTGCAGCCATTTTGTACATACTGAAACATTTCTTTTTGAGGAGATGAAGGCTGCATGTTAAGATTCAAGGTAAGATTTGGAAAGTAATCAAAATTTACAAAGTTCAAGAAGCTTCCAAAGATAGTAAGATTCATGAGGGAGGCTTCTCCTCAAGGTTGTATCAATAGTAGAGTATTGCTGGGGAGATAAGACTGACAGAGATGCAGTTTTCATGAGATCACCAAGGCTGAGGTGAGCTTGCTTGAGTCACCCATTGTAAATAACTCCTCACCTGTTCTAGGAGTTTACAACAATAAAGTCACTTGTTCACTGAGCTAGACTGTCTTTGGTCCATCTTTTATGGATGCCCTGCCTAGAGTAAATATTTATTTATCTACATCCTCCCAAAAAGTCAAAAAATTCCTCAAGTCAAATATAATTTAAGGTATTAGTTTCAGAGACAACCTCAAAAGCATTATGTATGAACGTAATTGGAGAGAAAAGGAAATAAAAATGAGAAGTATAGAATTAATACATTGTAAGTATCCTGCAATTAAGTATTTGCATACATTCCAAATTGGCTATAAATATGGTGCAGCATAGAATTCTGATTCGTAAATCTTACAATATACTTTTACCATTAATAGTACATACTCAATATGTTGTGTTACACTCTTCACTTATAATAGTTCTTCACTAGCAGGTGGAAATCAGATTCACAACCAAAGTGATTGTGCACATCTTTTTTTTTTTTTTTTTTTTGGTTTTTCGAGACAGGGTTTCTCTGTGTAGCTTTGCGCCTTTTCCTGGAACTCACTTGGTAGCCCAGGCTGGCCTCGAACTCACAGAGATCCTCCTGGCTCTGCCTCCCGAGTGCTGGGATTAAAGGCGTGCGCCACCACCGCCCGGCTGATTGTGCACATCTTTGATTGCACCCTGAAGACTTCTGTTTGGCCTGCTCTTCACACTCCTACTAAACAGTAGTTTGCTTTCTACATTATCACTGGCAAACTATTTCCTCACATCTTTCCTCCTAATTACTAAGCACATGGCAATACAGATTTCTCATTTGCGGACAGCATAATGAGTGTTCACATGTCTTGAATGATTATAGGCTCTCAATTGTCTCTATCCTAAAAAACACAATAACAGGAGATCTGCCTCTTATATTCCAAAACGATAAATGAAACAAATTCATAGTAAAATACTTACATTCATAGTTCTAAAGAATTATTAAAAAAAACCTATTAATGCCACTTAAATAAAATTTAAAACATTATATTTTCCAAACTATACTAAAAAATATAAAGACAAAAATCTTTAAATGCAAAGGACTAACATATTTTGGGTTAAATTTTTAAATTTTATTTTATTTGTATAGGTGTTTTTGCCTACATCTGTGTCTGTGTACCATGTGCATATGGTACCTGCAGAAGCTAGAAGAGGATGTTGGAACTCCTGGAACTGCTATGTGGGTACTGGAGATCAAGCCTAGGTTATCTGGAAGAGATGTCAGTGCTGAAAAATCTGGAAAATACTGCATTAACATTTTTTTTTTTAGAAACATCCTGCCACTGAAAAACAAACTCAGCTTAAGTACAGAGAGAATAAGAGTGTTCTGCCCTGTCTTGCCATATTTTATTTTGTCCTATTTGGCCGTCATCTCTTGGAAACCTGATCTTTACTAAAGAGGAAATAGAGGGGGAGTAGATCTGGATGAGAAGAGAGATGAGTGGATCTGGGAGGAGTGAAGGAGGGAAACTGTGGTAAAAAATAAATGCTAAATGCTAAATAAAAGATAAATGCTCTTTTACAAGTGTGAATTACTCCTCCACTAAATGGAATTTTTATTCCAAAGGATTAGTAAATAGTACAATAGTATGCACACACAGTAATTCAACAGTCCTTTATTAAATGTCTTCCATAGAAAGGTGGTACACTTCATATTTGGGTGCAAAGATTAAAAATAGTAAACTAATTGGAAATAAACATGTGAATTTCATCAAATGGGCTAACCAACTCTGTAAAGTCGTCTACTAGAAAGAGAGGGGAACTATATTTATGTTGTTCATGGAATTAATGATAACTTTGCATGCACACATGAACTCACAAAGACTTTGACAGCATGTACAGGACCTGCACAAGTTCAAACCAGACAAAATTCTAGCATGGAGGAGGGGAAGTGGGCACCAAGTTCCACCCTAAGCCAAGAAGCTAATTGTAATTGATAGTCTCTGAGAGAGGAAAATGATCCTGTCTTCAATGGAGTACTGTTAAACATATGAACTATACTACAGGGGCAGGCTACCTGCTCAGGAATAATTGGCCAACACAAATTGAACTCTGTTGTGGAAATTACTTTAACTATGTAAAGATGTGTTACATTTGTTTATGCTGTGGAGTATTACTTTAACTTTGTGAAGTGTTACATTTGTTTATGCTGCATTTCTTTAGCATGCAAGGATGTGTGTTTAATTATGTAACAATGTGTTACACTTGTTTCACCTTGCCTGCCTAAGGTATCTGATTAGTCTAATAAAAAGCTGAATGGCCAATAGGCAGGAGAGGGATTGGTTATCCAATAGCAGTTGGTCAGCCCTGAAAACACATATATAAGTAACATGACACAGACTGAGAAGGTTAATACAGGAATATGCATGTATATTCATAAACATATATTCATTTAACAACAATTAATGGAAAAAGAGGCCATGAATTTGAAAGAGAATAAGGAGGAGTTCAAGGGATGGTTTAGAGGAAGGAAATGAAAAGGGAAATAATATATTAATCTCAAAATGATATGTATAGTATGAAATTTTCAAAGAATAAAAATTAAATGTCTATACAAAAAAATTAAATGTTTATACAAAAAAGAAAAAACAACTTTATGTCACAATTGTGTTTTAAATTAGGATGTTAAAGACTGTGGGTAGCAGTGACCTGAAGAAATAAAGAAAAAGTATTGACCTAAAGTAGGAAAGAGTTCACAGGTGTGAAGTAAGAAGTCACATGGAAAGTGAAGATAGAAAGAGGTTTAGGAGTTCACAAGTGTAGAATTTTAATATCTAAACAAGCAACCCATGGCCAAGTATGATACCACAGCTTTTACAGGTTTTTTTTCCCACTAAAGATACTATAAGAAAAATACTATAAGAAGATAGAGGGGTTTTCTGCTTAAAGATATGTGGTTAATATTTCTAAGATGCTAAAACAAAATATGGTTTCAAACTGGTGAAAAAAGAGAGAGAGGGGGGTTTAGATGAAGTAGTTTGGAAGAGTCTGGAGAGATTGCATGACCATGACCTAGTGTCATAAGATTTAAATATTAAAATTTGGAAAACTCCTTTTTCAACCATTTTCCAGCAAATTTGCATCAGTATATGGTATCAAAATTCAAGATAAGGAGTCTAGCTTACAAGGTAATTCATGCCTATAACTACCACTCTGGAGGCAGAGGCAGGGCAATACTGAGGCCAGCCCAAATTATATAGAGTTCTAGGACCCATAGCAATATAGTGAGATCCTGTCAGAAAACAAAACAAAAAGAAAATCAGGATGAAGAAAACATGGTGGAATAGAAGTCTCCACATCCTGATCTCACACAAAACACTTCTGTTGACAGGACTGACAAAAAAGAATACTTTGGTGCTCACTCTGAAATCTGCATGAGGCTCTAGCACTGTGTGTAGAAAACTATTCTAAGAGCAGTTTCATTGGTCAATATAAAGTCAGAAATTTTACTTTCTCGGTCTTTCTGCATAATCCTTCCCTCAAGGTAGCAGAGTCTGATTATCAGAGATAGAAATAATGAACTATGATTTCTTTCACAAGGAAAAGTGAAATAAATACCAGACTCAGCCATGGACAATTTCTGTCTCACCTATCCAAATTTGAGAAGATAAAAAAGTTGAATTGGGGCTGGAGAGATGGCTCAGAGGTTAAGAGCACTGACTATTCTTCCAGAGGTCCTGAGTTCAATTCCCAGCAACCACATCATGGCTCTCAACCATCTGTAATGAGATCTGGCTCCCTCTTCTGGCCTGAAGGGATACATGCAGGCACAATAGTGTATACATAATAAATAAAATGAATCTTTAAAAAAAAAAAGTTGGATTGCCCAGAGATAGATACAGAAAGAAGGTAAGTTGGCAAGTAGTAACTTGAAGTTGCCCTCATCATCTACAGATTCTGCTAAGTGGCTCATGGACAGGGCCAAGAAGTCTACCCACAAACCCCACTGGAGAGTTAACTAAGGACCAGTGCTGCCCACTAGTGCATACTCACATCACCCTATTTGCTTCTCTGTGATTGGCATCCTGTAGGACCTCATGAACAGCCCAAGTGATGTTCTGCAGAGCTAGCAGCCATAGCTGGGCGTCTTCACCTTTAACTCAGCTCTAACAGTGTGAGAGAGGATGCAGAGGCTTGACGACTTTGGAAAACTGTCCTAGAAAAAAATGAATAGGAGCTCTTCTCATCAGTCCTAGACCAAGAGAAAGTTGACCTGAGTGAAAAGCAGAGCCGCTACATGGAGTCACTGCTGAGGGATATTTAATCGCACTGTGAAACTCCAAGACTGTGTTAATAAAACTAACCTTGGTTCAGGGGGCAGAGCCAGTGACTAGTTGACAAGAATTAGTCATAGAGAGTACGGAGAACCCAGGGAGACAGATAAAACACAGGAAGTAGTAGCGAGGAACTTAAAGATTTCTTTGTCCTTTTTTGGATTTGGATGGTGTGGAGAGGCTCTCTTTTGCTGAGTCTCCTGCTGATAAGAAAGGTCAACTAACTGGTTGCTTCTTGGCTTCTCTGATCTAGCAGTTTTTCACCCTAACATCTGACTCCTGAGTCTTTATTGGTAGATAGAACAACTTAGATAAAAACATTTGGCGACTGAGGCCAAGACTGAGCAGGTGCCAGAGAGGAAAATTCCACCAGGCCAAGGTCTGGGTGTTGATGTACTACTGACTGTGGGCTATGGGGCATAGACAGTAGTTAAAATACTCAGGTGCCAGCTGCTAAGCTGACAGAAAAACAAATCTCAACTGACAGTCCTTTTCTGTCAAAACCAGTGAATAAGACTGAAGACAGTACCTACTTCTTCCAAGGTGAAAACAGACACAAACTGATTAATCAAGCAAACATCAAATCACCAAAGGAAGAAAATAAAGCTCCTGTAGTTGACTCCAGAGAAACAGAGATGTATGACTGGCAGAGAATTTAACACCACCATCCTAAGCACCTCAGTGAAATATTAGAAACCAGAGATAGACAAAAAGAGCACAGATCAATTCAAGGAGCGAACACAGAAAAACTGCTGAAAGTTTAACAAAAATATAGAAACCAAAAGTAGGAGTGGGGAAGGGAGGGAGACAAGAAAGGAAGGAAATCTGGAACTGAAAAAGACATCAGAAATGAAATGTCAAGGAAAATTGAAAAAAAAAAGAAAGACAGAAAGAAAAGAAACGTAAACAAACATTTTAAATGGATATGTAAGTTCAGAGGCATTTGAAATTATCAGGTTAAAGAAATGAAGAGAGAGAGACAGAGACAGAGAGAAGGGAAGTGGCAAAAGAAAGGAAGGGGAACCAAAGAGAGAGGACCGAAGAGAAGGGAATGAAAGGGGAGGGGAAGGGAGGGAAGGGGACTTAACTAGAGGGTGTCTGAACTGGTCTACACCAGTAACCAGATTAGTGAATATCCTAACCATTATCACATATCCTCCATCCAGTGACTGATGTAAGCAGATGCAGAGATCTACGGCCAGGCACCAGGACGAGCTCCAGGAGTCCAATCGACGAGAGAGAGGAGGGATTCTATGAGCAGGGGACATTGAGATCATGATGGGAAAACACACAGAGATGTCAGCTAAACTAGTAAACACATGAACTATAGACCAATAGCTGTGGAGCCCTCATGGGACTGGACTAGGCCATCTGGATAGGTGAGACAGTTGTTTAGCTTGAACTGGTTAGGGGGACCCCAGGCAGTGGGATCAGGATTCATCTCTGGTACATGAGCAGACTTTTTGGAACCTAGTGCCTATGGTGGGACACCTTGTGCAGCCTTGGTGCAAGGGGGAGGGGCTTGGACCTGCCTCAACTGAATGTACCAGGCTCTGCTGACTCCCCATGAGAGACTTTGCCTTGGAGGGGGTGGGAATGAGGGGTGGGCTGCAGAGAAAAGCTGGGGGATGGGAGGAGGGAAGAGAAAGGGATCTGTGGTTGGTATGTAAAATGAATAGAAAATTTCTTAATAGTAAAAATGAAAAAAAAAAGAAAGGGGACTAAAAAAAGCTGATGAACTTTGTGGAATGCTATCAATTGAAGCAGTGTGTGTATTATGAGAATCCCAGAGACACAGAAAGAAAAATGTAATTGATGTTTATTTACATACACAGTAATTCAACTCTGGATCTGGAGGGGAAAGTAAACATTAAGTTCCCCTAAATCTAAATAGCTCCAAATAAGTTGAGTACAGAGATTTCTTCACTGAAAATATTATAATCAAACTACGCTCATAGGGAAGATGCTGAAAGCATATTGAGAAAAGCAACTTGTCTCCTATAAGATTATAAGTTGATTTCCGTATGAGTCAGCTTCATATTATTATAACAAAATATGGAATACAGGCTACTTAGTGACAGAAATAGGGGTACATATTGGCTCTTGGCTTTAGAAGCCCACAATCAAATTCACAATGCCCCTTTGATTGTGGCTTCTGGAAAGAGTAGCACATCACAACAGGATCCCTTGCATATCAAACAGCATTATTTCTCAAGCCATCAAGAGAAGAGAGAAGGAAGGGAAGGGCTGTGACCCAATCACCCCTCAGATGGCATGCCTCCAACCCAACATGAGGACCACACAATTGGTCTCACCTCTTAAAGTTGTATAGTGATTTCTAGTAGGCTCATTCTGAGGACTGAAACTACATGGGAGTTTTTGGTGGGCATGCATGCAAACATCTGCTATTGCATGAAGAAAATTAAAGGCTGGTAGAACAAAGCTGGTCACACATAAATTTGTAAGACAAAGAAATCCCAGCCAACAGTAACGTGCTTCAGAATATTGCCCTTTAGAAATGTAAATTTAAAGACTTTTCTAGATAAACATAAGCTCATCATGTCTGAACCTGCCTTACAGTAATAGCTGAAGAGAGCTTTGTCGGTTGAACTGAAATGGTATTGATCAACATCTGAGGGCATAAAACTTACTGATAAAGGTAAGGATGCAATCAAATGTGGAATACTTTAACGCTGTAATGACGGTAAACAAGTCCCTTTTAACTCTAATATTAAAGCTAAAAATATGAAAGATAACTATGAGTACAATAACTTGATAATGGATGCACAATATGAAAATGTAAGCGGTGACATCAGTAATATCAAATGTGGACAGTGGAGAGCTAAAGGTACAGAGTGTTGTATAGTATTGAAATTGTATGTGTCTACAGCTTAGCATTGACTATTGTAATGACACATATCATGTCAGTCCTATGGTCATCACAAATCAAAAATATAAACTTGTAATGGATGCATGAAAAATATAGGAAAGGAATCAAATATGCCCATTCATGAAGGAAACCAGAATTTCAGTATTGTTTATTTTACATGTATCTAAATGCAAAGGCTCTCCAAAGCTTCAGGTTCTACATGTCAGAGAGTGAGTTATCAAGCTTATCTTCTTGAGTTATTCAGAATTCAGAAGCACCATTCAATTTCAAAATAATATACTGGATGAATTCAAGAATGACAATAAAATTAAGTCATGCAAAGTAGTCATGGCTATTGAGGATACTTCAATTTAACAATGAGAAAACTGAGACTACTTATAAGTATCATCAGAGAGTGATGAATTTATTCTCATTGGTGGAATTAACTTTTTTGAGTACTCGAGTTGTAAGAATATAGCACAACTCCTGATGTATGAACAAAGACAACTATAAATTCCAACCTGTGTTTTCATGGGATGCCCACTTAATTACACACTTCCTTACATATTCAAATATGTTTTGGGCCAGATGCTTTGTTAAGTGCATTATGTTTCTTCCACATGAAAACATGACCTTAAAAAAGAAACAAAACAAAAACATTCAATGACCTTTGACCTTTCCTGTTTATGTTTTAGGATACTATACTACATTTCTCAAAGAGATCAAGTATATAAAACTCTGTTTATTTATTTGATTCTTTTAGTATTGAAGCATTCTAAGAGTTAGGAATAACAAAAAGATTCCCTGGGAATATGCAGACCATTCAGAATAGGGAATCAGGTAGGGAAACCTGAGGTCTTTGCTTTCCTACTTCTCCTCCAAATTCAGCCCACCAGTCTCATCTCCTACTCTGCAGAAGCCTACCTGCTGGCCGCCTCCCCTTCCACTCTGCTCCATCTATTGGTAATTTCTCCTACAACATTTCTCCCCGCCCATCCATTTGTCTCATCCCCTAATGCCAGAAGGTATTTCTTGGGAACCCACAAGCCAAGCCTACTAGAGAAGCAAGCAGACCAAGGAAACAGATATCTTTAGATCTTCACTTTCCCTCTTCTTAAAATATAATCCCCTAGTCTCATCTCCAGCTCTGTAGCATATCATCTAATGTGGCCTCTCCTCTATCTCTGGCCCCAGCCCCAAAGGGACTAAGCAGATCCTGGTGGTACACTCTGCTTTCTTCACTCCTGTGGATACCCTCAGTCACTCCCATTTCTAGCTCACCCTTATAACTAAGTGTCAGTTCTCAATACTAGAAAAGCATTCTACTGAAAAACCCAAGTAGTCACACCTGACAGGATCACAGAAGCATTCCCTACCAGGCAACCCACACCTACTAAACTCTCTTAAGCACCAGAGAGGACAACAGAAACGAAGGAATGAAACACCCACCCAAGAAAGTCAAGACCAGATATCAATACACAGAATTACAGTCATTCACATGCCAGATGGTTAGACTCCAGTATAAATACAAAAATCAGTAACAGCAGGGAAAACATGTCTCCACTAGAAACCAGCAACCCCACTATAGGAGGTCCTAAGAAATACAACATAGCTGAAGCACAAGGCAAGGACTTCAACATAACTGTTATGAACATACTAGAGGCTCTTAAAGAGGGAATGGATGAATAAAAGAAATGTATGAAAGCACAAGCAGTTGAATGAAATGAATAAGAGTTCAAGACCAGAAAATGGAAACAGAATCAACAAAGAAAACCCAAACTGAGGGAAAATTTGAAATCAAAATGTAAGATCTCAAGAATGAATCTCAGAGACAAGCTTCACCAACAGCATACAAGAGATAGAAGAAAGACAGACATTGAAGACAAGATAGAAGTAATGAATAACTTGGGCAAAAACAATGTTAAGTTTAAAAAAAACCTGCAGCGACAAAGCATGCAGGAAATCTGGTACACTAAGGAAAGACCAAACCTATTAATAATGGAGAAAAAGGAAAAAACCCACGTCAAAGGCTGAGAACATAGTTCCAACAAAATCATAGAAGAAAACTTCCTAACCTAAATGAGGAGGTGTATATCAAAACTTAAGAAGCATACAGAATACCAAGCAGGTTGAAGCAGAAAAAAAAAAAAATTCCCAACAGCACAAACAATCAAAACCCTGAACACAGAGCAATGGAAGAATACTAAATGCTGCAAGGGGAAACGGCCAATTAATATATGAAGACAGACACATTAGGATAACACCTGACTTCTCAGTAGAGATTCTAAAAAGCCAGAAGTGCCTGCACAGATGTTCTACAGAGTCTAAGAGACTACGGACTACTATAGCCAGCCACACTTTCAATTACAATAGAGAAAATAAAACATTCCATGATAAAGAAAAAACAACAACACCAACAGTGACAAAACAAGTTAGGGCAGTATTTATAAACAAATTCAGTCTTACAGATGACACTAGAGGGAAAACTTGAACCAGAAGAGGTTAGCCACACCCAGGAAAACAAAAGGAGTAAATACTCCCAGACAAGCAATTCCGAAGAGCGAAGGGACACACCTCACTGTCGCTGGAAGTTTCCCTGTGTCCTGCCTGGTCCTGCCGGCCAGACAAATCTCTCCCACCCATGTCTCACAGCTGCTTGGCCCCAAGTAAACACACAGAGGCTTATATTATTTACAAACTGTATGGCCTATGGGTCAGGCTTCTTGTTAGCTAGCTCTTATAATTTAACCCATTTCTATTTATCTATAATTGCCACTTGGCCGTGGCTTACCGGTACTTTCACATCTTGCTTCTTCTATTGACCGCTCACAGCGTCTCTTCTGCCTCTCCCTTTCTTCTTCCTGACTCCTCTTCAATTTTCCACCTGGCTATAACCTGACTTGCCATAGGCCAAATGGCTTTATTTATCAACCAATCAGAGCAACATGTATTCACAGCATACAGAAAGACATACCACAACACAACACACACACATGACAAAGACAGCAAAATAACAGAATCAACAAACACGGCTCATCTTTAACTCTCAATATAAATGGTCTCAATTCCTCAGTAAAAAGACATAGACTCACAAAATGGACACACACAAAAAAAGGATCTATCCTTCTGATGTATCCAAGAAACATACCTCAACATCAAGAATTGATTAACACCTTAGGGTAAAAAGATGGAAAAAAGATATTCCAAGTAAATGGAACTAAAAATTAAGTTGGTTTAGATATTTTAATAGATAATAGACAAAATAGATTTCAAACCAAAACTAATAAGAAGAGATAGAGAAAGTCACTTCATATTCATCAAAGGAAAAATCCACCAAGAGGATATCACAATCCATAACATGTACCAAACACAAGGGCACCAAGGTTCATAAAGAAACACTACTACAGCTTACATCACATATTGTCCCTCACACTGAGAATGGGAAATGTCAATACATCACTGTTGCTAATAGACAAGTCATCCAGACAAAAACTAAACAGAAATGCTGAAGTAAACTGACATTGTAAACCAAATGAACCTTGCTGTGGATATTGCTCTGTGTGCTGTGAATGTGTTGCTCTGATTGGTTAATAAATAAAGTGCTGATTGGCCAGTAGCCAGTCAGGAAGTATAGGCAGGATAAGCTGAGAAGAGAATTCTGAGAGGAGTCAGGAGTCACCAGCCAGACACAGAGGATGCAAGATGTGAAGGCAAAACTGAGAAAAGGTACCAAGCCACATGCCTAAACATAAAAAAGAATTATGGATTAATTTAAGTGTAAGAGCCAGTCAGTAATAAGCCTGAGCTAATGGTCATACAGTTATAAATAATATAAGCTTCTGAGTGATTATTTTGTAAGTAGGCTGCAGGACTGCAGGGGGCTTGGCAGGACCTGGAAAGAAACTTTCCAGCTACAGGACCTAACAAATATTTATAGAACATTTCAATAAAATGCAATAGTACATATCTTCTCTTAGCAGCTCATACAACTTTCTGCAAAACTGATCATATACTCTGACACAAAGCAAGTCTTAATAGATACAAAAAAAATGGAACTAATATCCTGCATCCTATCTGACTATAATGATTAAAGCTGATTATCAACAACAGGAACATTATTAGAAAAAATAAAATGTTACATTAGTTAGGGGTAACTGTATTCATACTTTAAAACAAATTCAAAGGATTCTAAATTTATAGTTAATATATCTTACAGAAATTTTTTTAAAAATTAATTTCTACAAAGTACAGGAATAATAAAAGAATTATTTTACTAGTGTATATAACTGAAGTTTTTTCCATTTCATAAAGTAAATTAATTATTCTATTCACTATGTCAGAATGGATAAGATCAAAAATATAAGTTCTAGCTCATGATGTAGGGGATATGGGGCAAGGGAGGCATGCCTCCATTGCTGGTAGGAGTGTAAACTTGTACAACCACTTTGGAAGTCAGTGTGGCAGTTTCTCAGAAAACTGGGAATAGATCTACCACAAGACCCAGCTATACCATTCTTGGGCATGTACCCCAGGATATTCAATCATACCACAAGGACACATGCTCAATTATGTTCATAGCAGCTTTATTTGTAATAGACAGAACTAAACCAGCCTAGATGTCCCTCAACCAGGGACTGGAAAAGGAAAATATGGTACATTTACACAGTGTTAAAAATGAGGACACTCGGAAATTTGAAGATAAATGAATGGAACTAGAAAAAAATTATCCTGAGTGAGGTAACCCAGACCCAGAAAGACAAACAAGGTTTGTTCTCATTCATAAGTGGGTAGCAGCTATAAAATAAGGGATAACTATCCTACAATCCACAGACCCTGGGAGACTAGGTAACAAGGAGAATTCAAGGAGGGGACACCCAAATCTCCGCTAGGATGGAGAAATAGAAGAGATTTCATGAGTGAACTGAGGGTGGGTGGGGATGGGAACATGAACAATCAGCCTGGGACATGGCAGAGGGAGAGTATTGAAAGGTACTGGAAAGGGGGCACACATTTCAGGGTCAGGTAAAAACCTGGCACAAAGGAATCTCCCAGGAATCTGCAAGGATGACCCTAGCTAACTCTTAGCAATAGCAGATACATAGCCTGAACGGGCCATCTCCTGTGACTAGACTAGTGTCTAGCCCACTTGTCATCAGAGAGGCATCAACCAGCAGCTGATGGAAACCGCTGCAGACCCACAGCCAAACATTAGGCGGAGTTCAGGGAGTCCTGCAGAAGAGGGGGGCGGGAAAGGACTGTAGGTCCCAGAGCGGTCAAAGACACCACAAGAAAACTCACAAAATCAACTAAACTGGCCTCACAGGGGCTCACAGACACTGAACCAACAACCAGGGAGCCTGCATTACAGTTGTGTGGCTTGGCCCTCTTGTGGGACTCCTAACAGTGAGAACAGGGGTTGTCTCTGACTTTTTTTTTTAATTTAAGAAAATTTTTCCACTCATTCTACATATCAACCACAGATCCCCCTCATGTCCCTCCTCTGACTCTTTTACAGGCTTTCAGGACCCTATTCCTCATACTGGGTCACCTTGCCCAGCCTTACTACATGGGGAGGTGCTTATTCTTACTGTAACCTAATATGCCAAGTTTTGTTGATAATCATGGGAGACCTGCCCTTTCCTAAACAGAAATGGAGGAGGAGTGGATTGGGGGATGGTAACAGAGTGGGGATCAGGGGAAGGACTGAGAGGAGAGGAGAGGAGAAAGGGAAAACTATGGCCAGGATGTAAAATAAATAAATAAATAAATAGATGAATAGATGAATAAATAAATTTATTAAAAAATTTTCACAAAGTACAGGAATAAAAAGAGAATTCTTTTCTTAGTGTACTATAACTGAAGAATTTTTTCATTTGCTAAAGTAAATTAATTATCCTATTATTCACTGTGTTCAGTAAATTCATTTTCCCAGAGCATATTCACCTTTTAAAATAAATAATTGTTTGATTTAAAAATACAATTAGAAATATTTGTATATATTGATATTAATTTATTGAAAAAGAAAAAGATATATCTTCTCAGTCTCAAAACCATTTATATGTACATATTTCCAATTAAAAATTTCATTTAAACATATTTTACCTCACATAAAGTAATCAATTAACATCACATACAACCACATTTAATGAAACCAGTATTTAATATGATGAATTATGCAGAGCAATTTACCAAGCCAGTCAAACAATGTATTTACAAAATTATTTCTGTCATCAAAATTTTAAACTTTCTTATCAAAAGTGTTACAAATTTTAAAAAAAGACACATATCAAAATTAAAGCATTTTTTTTCTTTAAACAATGTTTAAAAGTGATCAAATATGTCTACATAGTTTCAGACGATTGTTCAAGCAGAGTGCAGTAGACCAGCCTCCATCCTGAACTGCATAAAAAGGAAAAACTTAGGGAGAAAGTTAAGCAAGGAAAATTGGGAGAGTGAGAATTAGAAAAATAAATGAATGAATGAATGAATGAATGAATAACAGACCAACAGCTTGAAATGACTAGTTTGGTTCTCTAACCATTTCTACCCACATTATCAACCAAGAGTAGCAGGGAAGATCCTAAGATGATTCTCAGAAATGACTGGTTGGTGTGTACAGGGGCTTTGAGTATGAATATTTCTGTGATTAGTTTCTGTTATATTTCTGACAATGAACTGTCAGAAAGGGAGATTACTTCTGATTGGTCTGACTTTGTGAACCTTAAATGAAACTGGACTATTTCTGTATTCCTGGTGAAGATCTCAGGTGGGAATGGGAATGAGAGAAATTTTTCATTTTTTTTGTTTGTTTTACAATGGATGGGGCCACAAGACCAGAAAGAGCTTCTGGGGGCTAATAGTGAGTCTTGGACAACACATAGCAAAATTATTGGGACCTTGGTCTTACAATCCTGAAAAACTGTATTCTTCCAACAATCCAAATAAATTAGAAACCATTTTTTTCCTTACAATGACCTGTAAGTGAGCACACACAATGACATTGATTTATCTACCTAAAATTAACATTTTCATCTTGTGACATCATGAACAGCAGCATCAAGTCATGCCCTGGCCAGGCATCAACCTACAAAATTGTAATTTTCAGTGAATGAGCAAGAGAGATTCAAGTTCAAAGACAATTCAAAGGGTTCAAAATGGAAAAATGGCTGGATGGGTAAGAGTGGACTAAATGCTAGACTTATTACTAGAGATACATTAATTTCTATTGGATGAAATATGGAGTATTCAAAATTCATCATGCGTGACCAGTCACGGCAAAAATCAGGACAATCTGACTGCAGATGGCAGAAAAAAATAGGCAGTAAGAACACATCTACAAGTGAACAAGTTGACCAAAGCTTTACAATAACTGGGGCTAATATGTTATATAAAACATATGTAAATAATGAAATGAAAAGACAAATCAAAGTACTTCTGCATAGTTCAGTGGAGAACTGGACTATGAAAATAGAGATTTCAGTTCTGAACTAAGAAATGCAACCTAACTTTAAAAATCTTGTCTTCTACTATTTCTACAAAAGTTCATGTAAGTTTTCTGAAGGAAAATGACCAAATAGTCATACTCAGCTTAAAGTACATATTTTTCAGTTGTAAACTATAGCATGATTTTCCAAAATGCAGGTAAGAACAAACACAGAATCCTTGCCGGCAAGTAGCTCAGCAGGACTGTTATTTAGATGATTCACATCTAGCTAATGCTTTTGAGAAGAGCTTGTATTTTTATTCTTCAGGTATAGAAAATAGAGTATTAGTTGAGCAAAAGAATAACCTCTTATACTTGAGCTATCAGAATTCAGAATATGGAAGAATTCACATATTTTTAATGCTCTTAAACCCTGAAGCAAAAAATGCAATCTTTTAAGGACTTCAAAAGTATGGGGAACACATACACACACAAATCTCAAATGTCATTTTGAAAGACACTCCCAAATTACTGCCCTTCAACTTCATAAAACATTGTCACAAGTGTCTGACTAAAAAATGTCATTGATCTATTTTGATTCCTATATGAAAAATGAGATACTGAAAAGAAATAAAACTAACGCTTAGTCTATGTCTTAATTCTTAATGTCCTAAAGGAACTTAGAAAGTGTTTAACAAATTCAAATGATGCCACCAGAGCTAAACATAGATTGATGTGCATAGAGAGTAAACTCCATTTGTATATTAACAGTTTTTCTTACTTTGTTCTTAAATGGAATATTAAAATTTCACATATTAACTAGCTAAGAATATACTATTTAAAATTAATGTAATAGTCACTCACTAAACTACTTTTTGTCATTTGGCCTTTGGAAAATAGGACTCTCAAAAAACCAGTTTCTTTAGAAATGCATTTTTAATAAGTAAATACCTGATTATTGCAGTATTCTTAGGATAGCACTTCAAAAACTGGCTTTGGAAATTGACATTATTGTAAGTACAAAGTTAGTAAATGAAAAAAAAATATTAACCAGAAGTCCATACTTAGTTAAGAGATATTTATTTGTTTTAGTGGTTAGATGAACATAATTTTACTTTTCTATAAAAACAAAATGTTTTGTGAGGTCACAGTTAACTATACAACAAAATGTTTAAATTTTTGCACATAATAAAATATATCAAGTTGAAATCAAGTATAAAAATCATTTGAGGGTTCATAATAGGAACTTTTAGTAATACATAGATTTCTCAGAAATTATTATGAAATATTATATGAACAGATTTGTTCACATATATGAGTTATAAGTCTTTCCCTCTGTACAAGCCTCTATTCCCTCATTTTAATCCTATTATTAAATATTATAGATAAATCTACTGAAGTGGTAGCATGAATTCTTTCTTCCAAGTTTCCTTTTTAAACAACCATTAAAAATTAAACAAACCTGTTAAATATTGATTGTTAATTTCCCTATTTGTAATAGGGAGGCTTTCAACAGTTCCACACTTGTATTTATTTTAGGGCTAGTCAGTATAGAATTTCTGACTAGCTACATTGCTACATAAATAGTTTTCCATTTCTGGATCAGATCATGAACTTCGCACTAGATGTGAAGGCAGAAAATGACTTACAAATGCATGGAATATTAAGACTTCTTGCTTCCCAGGTCCTAACTGTTACACAGAAGAATGGCCAATGACCAATAAATAAATAAGACAATATTTGGGAAATATATTACCCACATTTATCATGATTAAGTATGGTTTATAGTTCTCTGAGATGCCTGAGGCCTGCTTTGTTAAATAGTTGTAAGAGTGAAAAAAGAGGTAATACTTGGATCAGCTCATGGCCATTTTCTATACTTCTGTGCAAAGTACTTTCCTCAAAAGGAATATACATTAAGCTCTTAACCATTCCCAGACATTCAACAGAGGGTAGGTATTACTAGATGGGCTGTCTCTCCCATGTGTTCAATATGCTGCTGACTTGGAACAGATAACAGAAAACGTTACCCAAAGGTAAATCTGTGTTAGGTATGTAAATGTCTAAAATTAAGATTCATATGACTCTATGTATCATATGATACTATAAGTCCTGGAAGAAAATCCCACATAATTATTTCTTAAATTGTTGGTATGAGTGTTGTGATGGATTTCTCAGGTGTTGCTCTCATAGTGAGGTGGGCAAGCTTTTATTCCAGATACACTAGCTTGGGCTCCTCTGCCTGGGGTGTTCCAATAGAAAGCAGGTAAGGGACCACTCTTCTTACACATGCCTGTATTTCCTCCTCCATAAGTAGTTTTGATCATGGAAATTAGAAAACATGATGGATGAATGTAAAGTACTCTATATCCCAAACCAACTGCTAGTCTTCCCATCCTCTTTCAAGGGGAATCATTACTTTCCTCTGCTTTTTTTGTAACATTTTTAGATGTGTGTATTTTTATTTTCTTCTTGGTGTTATCTCCTATTCAGAATTCATTTTTTCACTCACAAGTTTCACATACACAAAAAAGTAAGCCATGGAATCTAGTGGAAATACCAAATTCCTACTGAAATAGGTATTGCTAAATCAAACTCCCTCTCAGAGATTCAGTCTTTTGGACAACTCCATGATTAACTTTCTAATCAGGACAGCCTTCCTACTAATTCCCATAGTCACCTATAACTCACGTGGCTACATTTCACTATTATTATTTCCTTCCTTCCTTCCTTCCTTCCTTCCTTCCTTCCTTCCTTCCTTCCTTCCTTCCTTGCTTCCTCCTTTACTTCCTCCCTCCCTCCCTCTCTCCCTTCTTTCTATCTTTCTTTCATACTTAGGAGCATCATAAGGGATAAGTGAACATAGACTTTGGATGCTAAACAATCCCAGACTGAAATTCCAACTTCACAGTTAATGGCTAGGTTGCCTTGAAGTAGTTGCCTCAACCAAAGCCCAGTTGCTACCTCCTCTTAAGTGACTAATCCTGTCTGTGATGTCATAACATGGAGATAATAGTATTTTGCTGATGTGGAAGTATTGGGATAAATAATCTATTTCAGCTATTGCATAAATATTTTTCCATATAACTTTTGAACATGGCAAGAATATAAAAATATTCATCTTTACAATAAATACAGTAATTGAGCCAGGCATAGTGGTGCATGCCTTTAATCTTAGCACATGAGAGGCAGAGGCAGATAAATCTCTGTGAATTTGAGACCAGCCTGGTCTACACAGTGAGTTCCAGGACAGCCACAACTACATAGTGAGAGTATAGTTATAACTTCTATTTTTTCTGGGCACATGTTTATGAGGGTTGTATCTGTGTATCTGGCATATGTGTGTGTGTGTGTGTGTGTGTGTGTGTGTGTGCACATGTGTGTGCACGCATGTGTGTGTGTGTGTGTGTGTGTGTGTGTGTGTGTGTGTGTGTGACTGTGCAGTACTTGTGTGATGTATGTGTCTGTATGTGCATGGGGCAGCTAGAGCAGGACTTCAGGAGCCTTCCTCTATTGCTCTCTGCCCTATTTTTTGAGACAGGTTCTCTTGCTTAACCTGAAGCTTGCTAATTTAACTTGGCTAGCTGGCCAGCAAACCTTTACACCTGCCCATCTCTGCTCCCCACTGTAGGGATTACAAACAAGGGCAGCTGTAGCAAACTTTTATGTGGATGCTGGGGATTTGAACTCAGGTCCTCCTGTTCTGGCATCAAGGCCTCTTACCCAGTGAACTATTGCCCAGCCCTAAATATTCATAAGACTGTATTGAATTAAACTAAATGCCCATAAGCTCCAGAAGCAAAGAGGCAGTAAGAATTCTTCTCTAGGGCCTGCAAAGGAGGCGTGTCTCTTCTGACTTGTTGATTCCAGACTCCCGCCATTCACAACTATGAAGCAGGAAATGTCTATTATTTTAAGCTACCAGCATTATGAAAATTTGCTATGGTGGCCTCAATAAATTAGTACAATAGTGGAAAAAAACACATGTTTGCCACAAATTAACACTTCAGTTTCAAAGGGTCTTAGTAGAATCAATGTAAACTTCGGCGTTTTAAGTCTAGAGTGTGCTGGTATTATTTATGTATTTATTTATTTTTACTGGATACATAGCATTAGGTAAATAAAGTAATTATCCAACTCTTTTATGAAATGATATGCTGATACCTAATTTACAGGTTTTGAATTTTTATTACATCAATTAAAATAAGGAATCCATGTTATCTTATAAATAGTGCTGTTTAATCGGCATTATCAATGATAATGCTGTTAGTGGTAACTTCTGTGCAAGACCCTGTGGCTGACAGACCTTACTAGGAGCACCAGTGGGGTCATGATGAACTGTTACAATACACTAGCTAGGATTTCTTTCTTTCTTTCTTTCTTTCTTTCTTTCTTTCTTTCTTTCTTTCTTTCTTTCTTTCTTTCTTTCTTTTTAGGGTTTACATTGTTCTTGGACTTACTTAGGATTTGAATGATACAAGACATACTTTCTAGTTTTAAGAAAACCTTGAAAACACAAAATTTTGTGAAGCTTGAGTTTTCCTGCCTGGCCCACAGTCAGGACAAATCTCTCTCACCTGCCAGTCCCACAGCCACTCAGACCAAGTAAACACAGAGACTTATATTGGTTACAAACTGTATGGCCGTGGCAGGCTTCTTGCTAACTGTTCTTACAGCTTAAATTAATCCATTTCCATTAATCTATTTCTATTAATCTATACTTTGCCACGTGGCTCGTGGTTTACCAGCATCTTCACATGCTGTTTGTCATCGTGGCGGCTGGCAGTGTCTCTCTGACTCAGCCTTCCACTTCCCATCTTTATTCTCCTCCTTGTCCCGCCTACACTTCCTGCCTAGTCAATGGCCAATCAGTGTTTTATTTATTGACTAATCAGCAACACATTTGCCATACAGAACATCCCACAGCAATTTTGTTTGCAAATAAACAAACTATATCAGTTATTTTCATAGCTATAAAGACATACCTGACTCTGAGCATTGTATTTGATGGACACTAGTAGTCGGATAATGTGATTACATAAAAAAAGTATAGTATTTTATAATATTGGATTAACAATGGGCTGGTATTATCCTGTACACCACATAGTACTCAATAGTGACTAGTGACATAGTCTATGTTCTGTGCACAGGTTTATCACAGAGACCCAGATTTGCTCTTTTTCTTTTCTTTTTTTTTTTTTTTTTTTTTTTTTTTTTTTGGTTTTTTGACACAGGGTTTCTCTGTGTAGCTTTGTGCCTTTCCTGGAACTGACTCTGTAGACCAGGCTGGCCTCGAACTCACAGAGATTCACCTGCCTCTGTTTCCCGAGTGCTGGGATTAAAGGTATGTGCCACCACCACCCGGCGATTTGCTCATTTTTGATAAATAGTAAACTAAGAACATCATATATAACATGTCTAAACAAACATATTTGTTTAGACATGTAGACCTACAATACAATGTGCCAAAGATCCCTGGCAACTCCACAGGATCAACAGTGCTAGTATTTCTAAAGGTTCAGTTTTAGGAAGAGTAAAAAAAGTAGTTAAATATATAATGTTAAAATAAGCCAAGCAAGGAACAAATCATTAACAGAACAAGTCCCAAATCTAAGCTTCAGTTTACATGCTTCCTTGGCTCTTCATTTTCTTTGTTGTTTTTTTTTAATATTTTTATTTTATAATTAATTTAATTTTACATATCAGCCAAGGATTCCCCTGTCCTCCCTCCTCCCACCCCCAGCTTCCCCCCCACAATCCGTCCCCCATTCCCACCTCCTCCAAGGCAATGTCTCTCCTGAGGAGTCAGCCCAGCCTGATAGATTCAGTTGAGGCAGGTCCAGTCTCCTCCTCACTACACCAAGGTTGAGCAAAATATCTCAGCATAGGCCCTCGGTTCCAAAAAGCCAGCTCATGCACTAAGGACAGGTTCCGATTCTACTGCCTGGGGGCCTCCTAAATAGTTCAAGCTAATCGACTGTCTCACTTATCCAGAGGACCTGGTCCAGTTCCATGGGGGCTCCTCAGCTATTGGTTCACAGTTCATGTGTTTCCACTAGTTTGGCTATTTGTCCCTGTGCTTTTTCCAATCATAATCTCAATATCTCTTGCTCATATAATCCCTCCTCTCTCTCACCGATTGAACTCCTGGAGCTCCACCTGGGGCTTGGCTGTGGATCTCTGCATCTGCTTCCACCAGTCACTTGATGAGAGTTCTATCATGACAGTTAGGGTGTTCGGCCATCCAATCACCAGAGCAGGTCAGCTCAGTCTTCCTAACTTCTGTTCCTCTTCAGTATAATAGCATATGCTTATTAAATGATTAATATGATTACTAATATGGGTAAACCACTAAAGATAGGATGTCTGAACTATAGCTGAATTTACTCTGAAGTTATGTTCTTAAATCTTAAGATTGTTCATTTGCAAAACTCACTCCTTGGAAGGCTCCTTTATAATCCCTACACATGCTTTGACCTGTTTTTGTGAATATGCAAAATACAAATCATTTAACAAAGGTTTCTCTATTCTGATTTCCACCTACCATCTTTTTACTTTTTCTTTTCAGCTTAATTCTATCTTTTGATTTTTTATTTTTATTTTTTTTATTGGTTTTTCAAGACAGGGTTTCTCTGTGTAGTTTCAGTGCCTGTCCTCTATCTCTGTAGACCAGGCTGGCCTCGAACTCAGAGAGATCCACCTGGCTCTGCCTCCCGAGTGCTAGGATTAAAGGCATGTACCACTGCCGCCCGGCTTAGAAATTTTTTTAATTAAAATATAATCACATAACTTCCCCTTTCCATTCTTATGTCCCACCATTCCCATGCACCCCACTTTGCTTCATGGCAAATTATGGCCTCCTTTTAAAAGTTGTGATTATGTCCAATGAATTACAGTCAGTGGATTCTTCTAAACTTGGATATAGAATTGGCTATGATTTCTTGCCTTATTCTAAATAAATGTTCACTTATATATTTAATTTTATGAACAGGATTTGTATTTATTTTGTTAGTGAGCCCACAAAGATTTTATAAGCTTCAGTACCTATAAAACTGGATGCTCTCTTTCCTGGTTTAATATAAGTGTTAAGTGATAGCCCACAAAGCCATTAAAATGTGTATATATGAATACATATTAATGCATACACATAAATAGATGGAAATGATAAAGGGTCCAATGTCTAAATATAAACTTGGGAGTCTGAGAACTTTACAGCTCACATAAAGCCCAGACTCTGTACCAGCACCATCCATCATTTCACAGAAAACACTTCACAGATGTGGGCTGAGTTCCTACTCAGTCTTCACCAGAATGCAAATTAAACATACCATAATCTTCAAATAGCAGTTGCTATAAGACAAACGAATGACAATGATAAAAAGAAAAAGAAGTAAGTAAGGGTGGTCACATTCCAGTTTAACTATAGTTCTGACTTTAATTTGATGAGGCCTCGGTTGTTCCGAGTTGTCACTCTCACAATGGCCCCTAAGGAAAATCAACCATCATAGCCACCGCAAGTGAAAGCCCTGTGAGCCAAGAATAATTAGACTGAAAAATATTCCCCAGATTAGCAAGTCAAAATAGCATTTTAATAATGAAATATGGAAGGAAAAGAATGTTCCAGAACAAAAAAAAATGAAATATAAATAGATTTATCTTGGAAATTCAGCATTAACATTCATAAAATTGCCTGTGAAGATACTCTTCAACATAATACAAAAAGTTCCTTCCAAAAATAAGAATTTACTTGTCTTGTCATTGTGTTGTTTACAGATATTTATGACTTTCAAAGAACCAAATATCTATAGAAAAATATTAAGAGCATAGTGATAAGAATAAGTTAGGTATGTTAAGCGAGATAAGACTTTCCCAAAGAAAACTTACATGCACGAAAATGGGTTAAGGGCTGAGTTTCACTGTTTAAGAGGAAAAAATGATCTAATAATGAGTTAATTAGTTTATTACATTCTGCACAAAAAAAAAAATCGCTCAGTAACTATCAGGTTGAGAATAGTGACTTACGCACTCCCAGAAACAAACAAATAAATTTATAAAATAAATTTAAAAAAATAAAAAAAATCATAAAAATTTAAAATTGTATTTGGATTTAAAAAGAATTCCCCACAACTTACAAGTGTTGGACGGTAGGTTAACTATGAGTGGAGTAGAAGAAAATCAAATGCTAGAGGATGTTGTAAGAACTCCATGTAGAATTAAAAGTAATGTTTTTGGAAGTTATGGTGAAAATAGCACCACTCCACTTTAAATTCCCATGTAAATTTTATGTATGTTTTGCATCTTTATCTTCTGAGTCTCAAAAGCATATAATCAATAACCAAGTACAGAGTGTACGTATGTGTACATGTATGGGCATGTGTGTGTGAGTGTGTGTGAGTGTTTGGCTCTTATTATGATCATATTATAATACAGGAGCAACCAAAAGGTAAAGACATTTATTATCTTTCGATCCTAAGTCAAATTCATCAAAAAGAAATCAAATACGCTGATGGACATGTCTAAGTTCATGGTATTACATAAATTTTGTCAATTTGTGTATCATGTGTCAATCTCCAGAGAAGCAATTGAGAAAAAGTTCATTCAATAGGAGAGATGTAAGTGGTCAAATGCAGCATGAATCTTAAAGAGTCTTATTAATAAAAACAAACCTGGAACCAAGAATTGGGGTGAACATTGGAAGATCAGAGAGACAGAACGGGCCACAACTAACCTCACCTTGCCAATTCCTCAGCTGGTCTTGTTTCCTCAGACTGGAAGCCTCTGAGTCCTCAACCAAATGGATCTCAGCTGAACTGTGCTGCTCAAAGCCTAAATGCTTAACCAGCTAAAAGCTTCTAGTTTCTGATCTTCATGCCTTATATACTTTTCTGTTTTCTTCCATCACTCCCTGGGATTAAAGGCTCACTTTCTGGGATTAAAGGCATGAGTCACCATGCTTGGCTGTATCCTTGAACACACAGAGATCCAGGTAGATCTCTGCCTCTGGAATGCTAGGATTAAAGGCATGTGCTACCACTGCCTATCCTCTATGTTGAATATTGTGACTGTCCTATTCTCTGACCCCAGATAAGTTTATTAGCATGAACAATATTTCGGGGAACACAATACCACCACAGTCAAATGTAGTCTTATATGGTACCCAAAATTAATCAAAGATGAACTGACCTGGGACACAACCCATGGACTCCCAACTGGGTCATTTTTCAGCTATGTAATAAGCTTTGAGTTCAAATTCAACCATAAAAAAAATCACACATAAAAATAAAAATGGAATTCACCTAAATAGGAAGAGATTTAGAATGACATCACTAAAGAATAGTTGTGAGACTTTGGAACATGGAAAAATCTAGACTAGGAGGACCTCGAGCACTCAAGGCCTCTCTTCCCTAACTGCACTGAGGTGACTTTGCTGACGTGATCCCAGAAGGTGACTATGCTAATTATCCATTTAGTGACATGACAACACTTTACAGAGGCAATAAGTCTCTCTAGACACACGGGTACTGTTGTGATGAGGTAAAGCGTAGCAAGCAGGAACTCAAATGCTAAATGCAGGGTACAGAAATAGTGTGTCCATGTGGCTTTGAATGTAACAGCAGATGACTTGTCAGTTATTATTATGGAAAGCAGTTGCAACCTGAAGAATAAGTGGAAAAAAATGTGGGTTATCAGATTTAATTTCCATATTGTTTTAAATTTCACATTTAAAAGTCCTTGGGGGTTGGAGACTCAGCTCCATGGCAAGGCAAGGCAGAGTAGTTGCTTAGATAATGCAAGGTCCTGGGTTGGGTGCATAGCTTCAAAAAAAGTCCTTAGAAAAAAATTAAGAAAAAGAAATGTATTTGAAGTCTGAATTTTTTTAAAAGTAAGTTACCAAGTTATTTGAATGATAAAAATAGAAATTCAGAATATATTTATATTCTGATTTTGGATATTCTGATATGAATATTTAATTTACATTTATTCTGATAGGCATTCTGATATATCTAATTGTTAATGTTCTCTTTGGTAAATTAGTGAAGTGTATATTAAGAATAGCACAGAAAATAAACTGTAATATTGTACTGAGTCCCTCATCATTTAATGAGTTAAATAAAATCATTGACACCTATTCATTTTTTATTTTGGTCACAACTATAGTTTTGCCTTCTTAAAATTATCATTGAAAAAATTTGGAGATGGTCCACCAAGATCCCCATGGAATTCAAAGGACAATGGATAGGTAAAATATATTGTCAAAAAGTGTACCTAATTTATGCATGGCTTAAACCTAGCACATCATTTCCAGAGCTCCTGGTGGTTGGTCACAGTACCGCTGGAACTTTAACTTTTATGACTGCCGGTCTAGCGCTTCTTGTCACTTAACTTTGTATTTTGTTTCAGTTTTTGTTTGCCCGCAGTCTAGCCCTTCTTGTCATTTAATTTTGTGTTTTATTTTAGTCTTTTGTTTGAACACAGCAGGTAAGTCATTGCCCACTGTGGCCAGCAATGAATTTAGTTGTTTTTTTGTTTTTGTTTTTGTTTTGTTTTGTTTTTTGTTTTGTTTGTTTGTTTGTTTGTTTGTTTGTTTGTTTTTTCGAGACAGGGTTTCTCTGTGTAGGAGATTTAAGTTTTATGGTTTGACCACTTAGTGATTTCTGAAACTAGATTAATAGATGATGACAGTTATTATTAGGTGAATGAGAACTGACAGTTAATATCCTTCGCTTACCTTCTTTATTTTGAGATCAAAGAATCAAGACCATAGTGCCCACAAGAAGAAAGTGTTTCTTACCTATCTGAACACGCAAGGCATAAGGCATCCTGTGTTTCCACAGCTGCACTTGGAAAGAGCAGGCTGTAAACTCTATGTGTGTGTGTGCATGTGTGTGTGTGTGTGTGTGTGTGTGTGTGTGTGTGTGTCTACCACTCAGAAAAAAACTTTTCTAAGTCTGTCAGTTTGAAGTATTTTTCTAATTCCAATGAACATTAACAATTATATTAAATTTCAATTAAAGGAATTATGCTCTAATTGATGTATAAGAATAAAAGAATGTAAAAATTATGTATTCTTCCAGTTACCAGAAAGTAATTTTACTTCTAATGGTGTATTTGTGTTAGAATATTAGAAATCCTTCTTCTAAAAATTCAGGTATATTTTTAGAACAGAAACTCATATTCTTAAGGAATGCATATTTGGTAAATTTATAGTACATGTCTGGAAAATACCAGTTTAGTAATTTTGATTTCATAACAATTATTTCCTGTCACAAAGCTTTTTACTATTTCTCTAAGGATAATGTAAGCATATGTTTTCTATTTGCATTTACATTTCCTAATTAAAGTTTACATTTTAATGATCAAATAAGAGACATTTACTCAAACATGCTACTTGAAATTGTGGAAATGAAAATTTGTGCTTAAGTAAATTGAATCATTATTTTAACACTTTCAAGTTCATTAGTATTTATAGTCTATAAGCTATCCACTTAGAGATTATCTCCAAATTCTTTCCCGGTACCTTGGAGCTAAGAGTGATATTAACTGTTATTGATGAGAGATCACTGGAATCTGGCAATTTCCAGATGAAATGAAATCTTTAAACAACGAAGCCGTTACTTGATGCTCTTAACTTAAATGGTGTGTTTCTCTTGTTTTTCTGCAGCTGGAAAGACCAAGACTTGATGATACAGATTTATGCTCAATTAATAATAATTTTGCTCCCTTAGGAAAGTGTAAAAAAGATATGTAGCTATCAAAAACTTATTATGAGATTATTTTCAGTTTACTTACTAATCTGTTAAAAATAAAAGGCCTATACAAGACAGCTTTTTTCCTCATACACACCTATCCAGTTTTACCCATGAAATTGTAGTCAGTCATGTAAATGTTATGATTAATATGAGTAATTAAGAGCACAATATAGTGAGAAATCAGTGGCTTTAAATCTCAAAGAATGTGAGTAATTCTGAGGAATTGTTATGGACCTCAAAGAACTTCTATTTATGTGCATTAGATTTGTGAATATATAAATCAAATCTGATGTGTTTTTAAAAGACTAGGAGTTTTATTTTTTTGAAGATAGAAATGATGACTATATTAAATGTTAAAAGTAACATCTTATTAAAGTTATAAATGTGTAGCTTGTCCTGTGGCACAACCCAGCAATATTAACTGCTTCGGAGGCTGAAGAAGCAGGATGGAGGCAAGGAAGCCTGGGTTACAGAGGAAGTTCAAGGCCACCCTGGACAAATTAGTGAGATGTATTTCCAAATTAAAAGAAAAAGATGTCTGGGGATGCAGTTCAGTGGTGGGACTTGCCTGGCATGCTTTAAGGCCTCGATTCAACCCTCAGTTCTTCTCTAAAAATAGGATCTAAAAATTGTTTATATATGGTTAGTTATTTAAGAGATATCCTAAAGTACGAGTTTGTGAATTCTAGGATGTAAAACACTTAATGACAGAAAAAAAAAAATAGAATTTGTTTGCATTGGACCGAATCTCAATCCTAATTAGTTATCTAGTGGCTAGCTCTGCCCTCTGATCTCCAGGCAAGTTTTATTAGTCAGAACACAAACAAAATATCACACAATACTGGACTATGATAATAAATTTGAAAAGATCCTAATTTTTTAATAGCAATGTGCTCAATCCTAATTAGCTACCTTCCTAGTTTACCAGTTAATGTTTTCACCTACAATGTGAAAGTTGATTCCACACTTTAATAGTCTGCCTAGGAGAAAAGAACAAAAGCAAAAGTTCTCACCTATTGAAGAGTTAAACTACTCACTAGCTCCTTTCCTTAAAAAAAAAAAAAAAAAAAAAAAAAAGTCAAGGTCTTATTATCACTTTAATTAATTAATTTAAGCATTGTTTCTCCAATACCCACAATTCTATTTTAGTCAGGCATGTAAATCTCTAATTACTTTTTCATATTTGCCCTACAAAAGTCAAATCCTAGATGTAAAAACATAAAACAAAATATTTCAGGACTTTTACATGGCAAATTGAGGTTTAAGAAAATTTCTGGAAAGTTATACATTTGTTCATTCAGGTCTTAAGGGAACCTGATTAGTTAGATTTGTTTGTTGAGTTACAGTAGAATTGTCAGAAGATGCATTTAGCCTCTCCAGGATTATACTAGCATTGTACATTTTTATTAATGCAAATATTTCAGAAATTCCATGGCTTATGCGACTTCTTTGAGAATGCACTAATATTCTTGCTTTCAATAATATACTTTAACCTTAAGGGAAAATATGGATCAAAATCCTTATGAAATAGTTTTTGTGCATTTGCCACAGTCCTGCAAAAGCTTTATTTCACATTAGTCAACACTATATAGTGTTATCAGTCATGATGTCATTTTCAAAATAATCTCAAGCCTTAGCCTTCATTCTTTAATTTAAATCAGGCACTTTATAGATCAGTGATTACTTAATAGTGATGAATATCTGGTTTACCGGCCAAGTTCATAAAAAACAAAGTTGTAGATGACTTAGTCCTGACAACATTTGATCATGATGTGTATATTACATTCTAGGATCATTATTTGCTGTATCTCAAGACTTTTTTCATCCTGTAAGCATGTAATTCCTTTTTTGAAAAGTAGGATACAACATTAACTGACCTCTTTTAAAACAAAATCAAGCCAGGCGGTGGTAGCCCACGCCTTTTATACCAGCACTCGGGAGGCAGAGGCAGGCAGATCTTTGTGAGTTTGAGGCCAGCCTGGTCTACAAAGTGAGTTCCAGGAAAGGTGCAAAGCTATACAGCTACACAGAGAAACCCTGTCTCAAAAAAAACCAAAAAAACAAAACAAAACAAAAATCAAACTCATTTTGTACATACACACAAAATAATAATAATAATAATAATAATAATAATAATAATGAGTATTTTCCCCATAATGTGGAAGGAGCCTATACTAAAATTAAAGTGTTGTTCTTTGAAAGATTAGAAAGTTGGACACACTTCCAACCTGACATTATATATATATATATATATATATATATATATATATATATATATATATATGCACTAGACTGTACAGTAAGCTGTGGTGGGGTTTCCAGAGAAATTTGGGAGGTAGCTGGTGAATCTACAGCATCAATGGAACAGTAATTAATTACATAGGACCAAATGAAATGATGATCAAAATGTATTAAGCTCTATTTCACTCAGAATAATTGACTAAACTTTTCTTTGGTTGTTCAAATGAAGTGTTTAAATGGTAGCTCTCACTGCTCACCCAATTTAAGAACTTTTACGACTTTTCTTCATGTCTTATGTCAGTATAATTATGGGCAGAGGTTCAAGAGGATCCTTTATACTAAGGCATGATACAATGAAAGGGTCATGAAACCATTGGTTTATCTTGGGTGTCATACTTGAAAACAATATTCTATTTTAACCAGATGTGGCAAGTTTCTCTTCAGAAACAAAGGTTTGCTTTCCATGGACCCAATGCCCAGAAATATGCTAGTGCCTAGATCCATGGTCCTGACCCCACAGGTAGCAAGGAAGCCTACTGCCTGCTAACTTAGGAACTTCAGATATTTTGTAGCCCTTTCATAAAAGAGAAATATTGTCCAAATTTAATAATGGGGTGAGTGAGTTAAGGCTTAGTTTCCCAGCTTGGGAACAGAAGATAAAAATTTCTAAGGCAAACTTAAGCTATATTATGAAAATTTCTAAATAGGAGTTAATCTTATAGAATTTGTTCCATTTCATGTGACTTTCAATTTGAAAGGTGGGAGAGAGAGAGAGCTTATGCAGTAATTAATATACTTGTTGCTCTTAATCCAACCAAACCTAGTAGAAAACCTGAATTACTGTGTAACCCAAATTTGAGATTAATTACAAAATAAATAAATCACAGAACAAATTGTGAGGAACTTTGAAATGCACCAAGTCATCTTTGGGAAGTACATAATGTGGAGAGCACACCCCTGGGGTTGTCTTATTTTCTGGGTATGTGTTTTTCATTTTATTAGGTATTTTACTACTCTATAAATGGCAGAAAACCAATAATAATGTGAGTGATTCTTAACCATAGATGTTCTAAGTAATTGCATTCAGTCATTCAGTAGAATAAAATTTATTAATGTGGTGTGACTATTGTCCAGTTTGTATCAATTAAAGCAAATATATTTAAACATTTAAAATAGGCCTTCTTAGGTCTCTCTGCTTTCTTGGATGTAGCAATTTATAGGTTTCCTCATTGTTTAACAAATTACTAAAACTTTTGGTAAGCTATCACTTAACATATGTTTATTAGGTAAATACTAAATAATAAATAAATATTTATAAGGTAAATACACTGAATAAATAGAAGAAAAGTAAAAAAATATCTCCACAGCTTCAAGATAAAACATCTTGAATAAATTAAAAACATTTAGCACATACTTAAACCTCAGTTTTATACCACAGAAGCCTTGAGATGAATTAAAGAAGCCCTTAAAGCAAAAGATAACATTAGTACTTTTATTTTTTTGTTTGATTTTTTTTTTCAAGACAGGGTTTCTCTGAGTAACATCCTTAGCTGTCCCAGAACTCGCTTTGTAGACCATGCTGGCCTTGAACTCACAGAGATTCATCTGCCTCTGCCTCTGCCTCCCAAGTGCTGGGATTAAAGGTGTGTGCTACCACCACCCCAGTGCATCAGTATATTTTATATGACTTTGTTTTCTGCGACATGGGGTAGGTCTGTCCTTCACAATTCATTTTTATAAGGATCGCTCAGTAGTGTAATTTCATTGATTTAAATTGGTCAAAAGGTTCAGAATCCTATCCCTGGAGTAGTACAAAAATTCTGTCACCTGATGTACTCTTAAAGAGGATTTCTAAAAATTGACAATTTTTATCATGCCATAAAAGATCTGTCTCCTTACTGTTGCTTACCAGTGTCACAACAGGAAAGTAGCCAATGACAGTGAAGATCCATGGCCGTGGGGAATCTTTGGTTAGCACACCTATGTTTCTAGAGTTTGAAAATACTTAAAATCACCCATTGAAGGCTTTAACTGCCTTTTATCTCAGTCAGCTAACCTTATGTCCTCAAGAGAAAAGTGAAAAATAATACAGTAGAAAAGACAGGTGTTGCTTACTTTTCAATTTGTTGGTAATGTTGGGGATCAAACACAGGCCCACATACACACAGCACAAGCACTCCAGCACTAACCCACAGCTCTCACCTCACGCTTGATTTCCTTACAAGCTTCTAGCTGTGCCTCCACGGGTGCTAAAAGGTTGAACGGTCTCCTAAGTGCAAGATCCCATCTTCCTCAGTTTCTCTGAAGGCTCGTTAAGAGCACTCACTTAACGTTTTCTACACATTGGCTTTTTCTATCTCCTGGTAACTTAGTAGCATAAATTAAACATTACCTCATTATCTACTCCAACTATCCTGCTTTTTCACTCTCTGTTGTCTGTATGCTTCTGCACTGCAGTTTTCTTTTTCTTACCTCTTCCCACTGAAAAGCTAACCCTCCACATTCTCTTAGCTCTTGTGCTGCTCTCCACAGGTTCATGCTTCCACTAATAGTGAGAACATGTCTTTTGGTGCTATCCAACTTCATTTGTTCTCGTGTAATGGTTACATTCTCTTTGAGCTGCTCACTTTCTTTAAGCTGAAAAAGGAAATGCATGCTGTTGTTCCTCCTTTGCCTCTGACTTCTGAATCACTCCCAATCAAGAACCTCTCTTGCCTACATTTTAAAGTTGTTCTTTCTTAAACCCTACAGAGGGCCCTTTCCGGGTCTTCTATTTTTTTTATGTTTGCTCTTTCTTCCCACAGTCCTTCTCTCCTCCCAAATATCATCCATATTTAGGACTTCAAACACATGTCTAGCCTACTCTCTGGCTCTAAGTATCTTGCAGTTTCCAGGCATCTGCTAGAACTTCCTTATAGACTGTGTCAGCCATGGACTTCTTATCTATAAAGTAGAGATGAAGATTATGCCTCTTCACTTTTTGCTGTGAAGCATCAGTGAGATGAGATAGTTTCAACATTTTAGTGCAGTTGGAAGCAGAAATCAAATGCTTAACTCTAATTAGTTCAAATCTGTAGTTGTTAAACAGTGGACAAAACCACCAATGTGTGGCAGTTAATAGGAAGAAGGTCTTGCCCAAATACAAAATTATTAACACTATATAATGGCTTGATTTATACAGAAGACTCTATTATTTAAATGGGCACAAGTTGCAAATAGATTTCAGTAGCTTATGCCCATGGAATTCTGGTTTTCACTTATTTACACAATGGGTGGTATACAGGTTTAACCTCATTCACTTATTCATAAACTCAGACAGATAAAGATTTAATGTGCTTATAGTTTACCTACTTAATTCTTGTAACTGATAGCTGATATTTTTGGCAAATGTTATTCACTGTATTTCTCAAGACTTAATTTTCCTGTTTCTGATACAAATCTTGCTCCTTACTCATTTGCTACTAATCTGAGCCATATGTCATTTAGTGTTTTGTTTTGGTTTGGTTTGGTTTGCTCTGCTTCTCTTTTACTAGCAATTGTGTGTTACAGTAACACAGCTGCTTATTTGGTAAATAGCGGAATTTCAGCATTGTTACTTAGTGGCCATTTAAAATGTATTGCATTTGTTTAAGATCGTCCTCCTCATCATTGTTTTATTTCAACATTTTTGATAATTTCATGCATGAGTGCTCTATTTCCATCATTTCTAACTACCCATCTTCTTCAACTCCATTCTTACTCATTCAACTCCATCTCAAATTCAAGACCTCTACTTTACTGTTTTGTGTGTGTGTACATATGTATATATAAATATTGTCCAATAAGCATATTTAGCATTTCTCATATGTGTATCTATTTAAACTGACCAATTATCATTGTATAACTTACCAGGGGTCTGTTCTGTAACTGCTTCCTCTAGATCAAAACGTTTCCATCCTGCAGGGAAACCCCTTAAACGGGAAGATAAACAACTCGAGTTAGCTTCCTGAAGTCCCTGACACTGACCAGATAGATTCTCTAGGCCCTGCCAGAATAAGCAATAAAAGCTACAAAGAAGACTCTCACAAAAGACAAGCTGCAAAGAAGATTCTGAGACCAGGCCAACTTCCTGGAAGAGGTTTGGACCAACTGAGTCACTTGAAAAGGACATTCTCCAGCTTATTGACCAGCCTGCAGGCTGTGCACTGCACTCCTGGTTTCCAGGTTTTGTGAGCTGCCACCCATGCTGGGGTAGGCTTTGGTAATGCAGTTATCTTTAAGTCCTTTCTGCTCCTGTTAATTAACCCGATAAAACTCATTGGTTCACCAATTTGGACTTGGTGGTATCCATACTTTGTTTGTCATGGACTCCCTAAATGGGGTAAATAAATGTGTGTGTGTGTGTGTGTGTGTGTGTGTGTGTGTGTGTGTGTGTGTGTGATCTCCCCAGGAAAATTTTATCACACAACAGGTGCTCATCACTTGTCCCTGGGGAAGATTGATTTGCCTTCTCTCAGCAGCCATAAATGGCCTATAGTTCTTCATTTAGGGGTGTATGCTCAATTTCTTGATAAACTGCAAGTTGAGATGCCTATGTTGGCTACACTGCTGTTATTAGTGACCACCTATATGATTTCAGTGAAGTCAATTACTGTTTCTGTGTCTAGCAATATCAAAAAAAAAAAAAAAAAACACAAGCATTTGTGCGAGCAACTGCAAATGAAAGAATGAATGATAAGTCAGCTACAAGAAAGGTACCCTAAGCCAAGGTCCTTCAGGACTTCTGCGGCAGTTAAGTCTTAAAGCGACATCAGTGACCTCACCTGTTGGCGTTCGGAAACATTTGTAATCCCTCCGAACACAGAATCAGATACAGTGGCTTTCCCCTAACAAACAGCATGACAGATAGAAACAATGGCAGTGCTGAGATGAGTTCATCTTACCTGTGATCGACTTCTCCCCACTCTGCTTCTGTCCTCTCCCGGCTCCCCTCTTCTCTCTCCTCTCCTCTCCGCTCATCCCTCTCCTCTCTTCTCCCCTCTTCCCCTGTCTTCTTCCCTTTCTCCTTCCCCCTCAAATGTCTCTTCTGTCCCCTCTTTTGTCCCTTCTCCCCCTTCGCTGTTATCTCCTCTCCTTTATCCTCTTCCACTCCCTTACCGGAGACAGCCAGTGGCTCTGTGGGGCAGCTGCCTGACCGGCTCCTCTCCGCCTGGACGTGCTTTCTGGACGTGGCTGCAGAACATGGCTTGCTACAGAGTGGGGCAGCGTCAGAGTCCCAGAGCTCAGGGCCACAACCTCAGCCGGCTGCCCAGAGGGGTGGCTGGCCACTCCCGCTTGCCTCGGCTCCCCTTCTGGTTGCCACTTTGTCATTCACAGGGGGAGCAGGGACCATGGCCTCCTCCCCAAACGGCTCCCGAACCCCTCAGCATGCTGGGTCCTGGCTCTAGGATGGCATGGGGGCCATTCCATGCACCACTTGATGGGCACCACAGCGGGCCTCAGAGCCACCAGCCCGATGGCTGGGAGAGGCTACAGGCTAGGGCCAGCCAATCAGAAAAGGGGAGATCCTGCAACCCGACCCCACCTCACCTTTAAGACATCTCTGGGCTTGTCCAGACTTGCGCCGACATGTCCAAAGATGCCACAGTCAATCAAATTCAACTGCTGCTTGCTTAGCCAATCAGATTTGTTGGAGATGACCTAATTGTCCCCAGAATTCCCCTAGCTGTCTATAAAAGGAGCCTGTAAGCTTCTCTCAGGGTTACTGCCATTTCATTGTATGGCTGACCCCAGTATGCTGAAATTTGTTCTCGAGAGGTAAACGTTCTTGCTTTTGCAGATGTAAGTGGTCTTTTGTGGGGTGATCTGTGGACCCTAACATTTGTGGGCTTGTCCGGGAACACCCTCCCCTGAAACCCCTGACATGTTGAGCATTTAAGGAACCCAGCTGGTAAGTAAGCACTCTCTTTCTTTGTTTGTCTCTGTTATATGTGACTTTGTAAGGCTCAAGCCGATCCTGGAGGTCTGGGTGGGTAAGACAGGCAAACATGCTATTGGCATCCATGCCAGGTGGGTCAAGAGACATCTCAGACCTACCAGAGGGGGACTGGGTCCCATTGGAAATTAAAGTGGGAAAGAGCAGGTTGCTCCTGCCAGATAGGGTTCACAGTGAGAGACGCTGTCTGCCAGACGGGGCTCACATACAGTGAGAGAGGATGTTGTCCCAATTTTAGTTTCTTTTTTGTGCACCACACCGGTACATTTTGTGGTGTGTTGTCTTTCTGTGTCTTTGTCTTGTAACCACATTTATTCTTGTAGAAGAGATAGGGCAGACCACCTCAACTCCCACCCCACAAGTCTTTTACTGAACCATTTTAAGGACTTCCAGACCCAAGCCACTGACCTAAGACTTGTTTTCTGGAAAGGAAAGCCCTCTGTCTTTTGCAGGAATAAATGGTCCATGCTTAATATGGGATGGCTTGAGGAGGGAACCTTCAACCTCCCAACTATTGGGTTAAGGACATAGTCTATAGGTTATTGTTGTTTGATTTTGCTCTTTGGAGGGCTTGCCACTCAGCTCCTAAATAAATCACCCACGGAGGTTTAGTCTTAATTATGAATGCCAGGCCTTAACTTTGCTTAGTTTCTAGCCAGCTTTTCTTAAAGTATCCCATCTTCCTTTTGCCTTTTGTGTTTTCCAGTTCTCTTACTTCCGTAAATCTTATTCTTACTCTGTGGCTTGCTGTATAGCTAGTGGGGTGGTTGACCCCTGATGTCCTCCTCCTTCTCTGGCTGCTGCTTCTTTTTTTTCTCCCAGATTTCTCTTTCTATATATTCTCTCTGCCTGCCAGTCCCACTTGTCCTTTCTCCTGCTTTGCTATTGGCCATTCAGTTCTTTATCAGACCATCAGATGTTTTAGACAAGCATAGTAACACAGCTTCACAGAGTTTAACAAATGCAACATAAACAAAAGTAGCACACCTTAAAATAATATTCTACAACAATGGGTCACCAGGACACCCTGATCAGGTTATTTCCATCACCACCTGGCAGACCGTGATAGAAAAAAAAAACACCCTAAATGGTTGAAACCCTTCCTTCCACCCTCCCAGGCGATTGTTGCAGTGGTAATAGAAAAGAATCTGCCACCAATGGAGAAGGAAGGACTGAAGCCTTCAGTGTCCCCTTACACTGTCCTTCCCCCTTCAAGAGACCCAGACAAAGAGTTCTTCTTGGCTCTACCATTCTATCCGCAGATGGTGGGGCTGATGGAGGGTGCAGAGAAATAACTGACAAGTCCCCCACACATACATGCCCACTCTCAGAGGGAGGGACTGATGGCTAAAGCTGATTCCATGGCCCTTCCCCTGTGTAATATGGGCCTTTCTGGTGCTGGGGGTAGACAGCAGCTGGTCCATGGGCCTTTCACTACTAGCGACCTCTATAATTGGAAGCTGCAAAATCCTAAGTTTTCTGAGAAACCTGATAAGCTCATTGACCTGTTAGATTCTGTTCTCTTTACTCATCATCCAACCTGGGATTATTACCAGCCACACCAGATCCTCTTCACCATGGAAAAGAGGGAGCGAATTCTGGCAGAGGCTCAGAAAATGGTTCTAGGCACAGACAGGAGGCCTACCACAATTGCAGACCTCATCGATGCAGGATTTCCTCTGACTAGACCCGACTAGGACTTCAACATGGAGGAAGAAGGTCTACCACTAGACTCTAATGGGAGATCTCCAGGTCACCGCAAGGCAGTCCACGAAGTTTTCTAAAGGAATTCAGGTACAGCAGGGACCTAGAGAGTCACCAGGGGTATTCCTAGAAAGACTTATGGAGGCCTATGGGAACATACACACCTTTGAATCCAGAAACACCAGTGAATTGTTCTGCAGTTTGCCTGGCTTTTGTCAATCAGTCAGCTCCAGACATCCACTGTAAGTTACAGAGACTGGAAGGTTTTGAAGGTAAAAGATTGGCTGAATGTCTAGCAGTAGCTGAGAAAGTGTACAAATAACAGGGAGACCCCAGAGGTTAGGCAGACTTGGGAGCTGGCTAAGATTCTGCTGGCAGCATCAGTCGATCAAAAAAAAAAAAAAAACAAAAAAAACAAACAAAAAAAAACAAGACAGGATCTAAAGAAATTGGCTTTGGGGGATTCAGCACATATGGAGAGGGACATGAAGCAGAGACTAGGCAGTAGGCCCCATCTACAGAAAGACCAATGCCCCTACTGCAAGAAGCTGGGACACTGGAAGAATGAATGCTCTGAATGACATTCAGATACTGAGGTACTGGAGTTAGGAGAACTGAATGATTGAAGGGGACTGGGCCCAGCACCCCTCCCTGTGCCATGGGTAACCCTAAGAGTGCAGGGGACACCCACTGAGTTCCTGGTGGACATGGGAGTATAGCACTCCATTCTAAAACAACCCCTGGAACAAAATGTCCCCAAAGCAATCATGGGTCCAAGGGGCCACAGGAATGAACTGATATTCATAGACTACCTGAAGTTCAGTGGACATAGGGAAGGGACAGATAACCCACTCCTTCATGATCATTCCTGAATGCCCACACCCCTTGCTGGGAAGGGACCTGCTGACCATAATGGGGACCCACATCCATGTTGACCAGGCTGGGATCATGGTGACTAACCAAAAAGGGAGAACTTCTACACAATCTTACTATGGCCCTCATAGACAAATACAACCCAAGCCTGGATGGAGATTGGAGGGTCAGGACTGGCCAAATACCAGCCCCCTGTGGTAGTACAACTGAAGGCCAATGCTGTGCCAGCCCACATTAGACAGTACCCAATGCCCAGATAAGCTATGCAAGGGATGGCCTCCCAACATCAGATGCCTGAGGGACCTGGACATCCTTGTACCCTTCAAGTCAGCCTTGAATACACCCCTGCTGCCAGTCAAGAAGCCTAATTCTGATGGCTATTGGCCTGTACAGATGAAGCCACCTGAACACTAGTCTGTTACAGTATGTAGATGACCTCTTGATCACCGCTGACACTCTGGAGGTATACAGGATGGCTACCAAGGATTTGCTTAGAACTTTGGGGAATGTAGAGTACTATATGTCCACAAAGAAAGCTCCACTCTGCCAAGCTGAGGTAGCCTATTTAGGATATATACTCAAGGGGAGGAAGAAGATGACTGAGAGGCAAGGAAAGTGACTATTCTAAGGATCCCACAGCCCACTGATTGCCAGGAGATAAGAGAGTTCTTGGGGTCTGCTGGACCCTGAGGGATCTGGATCCCCAAGTTTGCCAAGTTAGCCTGACCACTGTGTGAGGCAATGGGGGAGTGGACTTCACTAGAATAGACTGAGCAAATAGAAGAGGCTTTCAACAAAATCAAACAAGACCTGCTAAGAGGAGCTCACCTCAAGGTGTTTGGTATATGGCCCAAACAAAGGATGTTGTGATCCACTGTCCAACATGCTGCCTGGTGAATGCCAAGTCCTGCACGAATGTGGGAATAGGAAGCAGAGAAAGAGGAATGCAACCTGGGCTTAACTGGGAAGTAGACTTCACAAAGGAGAAACCTGGACTATATGGCTACAAATATTTACTGGTATTGGTAGGTACTTTTTCAAGATGAACTGAGGCATACTCCACTAGAAGGGAGACCCTTCAGTAGTCACAAAAAAGTTGTTGGAAGACATCATCCCCAGGTATAGCCTCCCTACTCTCCTAGGGTCAGAATGAGCCCACATTTACCTCTCATGTAATTTAGCTGTTAGTTAAAGTTGTGGGAACTAATTGGAAACTTCATTGTGCCAATAGTCTCCGTCTCTAGAGCTCAGGGTAGACAGTAAGGATGAATTGGACCTTAAAGGAGACCTTGACTAAATTAACGCTTGAGACTGGTGGCAACTGGGTGTCTCTCCTTCCCTTTGCTCTCTTCTGGGTTCAAAACTCCCCCTATACTCTAGAGTTAACACCCTTTGAGATCACATATGCTAGGCCACCACCCTTGCTGCCTAATTTGAAGGCAGAAACACTTGTTGAATTTGGAAACCAAAGATTTCTTTCCTCCCTACAAGCCCATTTCCAGGTCCAGAAACTGCTCAGGCCCCAGCTGTGCACTGTATATGACAAGGTGCCTCCTCCTTCACAGCATGAGTATCCCCCCGATGAGTTGGTGATCATCAAATGCATAGAAAGGAAACACTGGAACCTAGTTGGAAGGGACCTTATATTGTCATCCTGACAACACCCACTGTGGTTACAGGTAATGGGGTACCAGCCTGGGTATATCACCTCCATGCCAATTATGAGGACTATGCACTCAAAACCACCTGTGACCTCTGGTAAGCAATTGTAAATCCCCAGGACCCTCTCAGGCTGAGGATACAGGAAGTCACTGATCCAGCTAACCTAAGAGTTGGGCATGTATCTGTGCTTCTTTGGCCTGTGCCTACAGGGGTTTGACAAGCAAGTCTCCCCAGGGCACCACAACCCTTTGTAAGGTTATTGGCACAGATGGGGAGGCCTTAAATCAAACCTCCCACTCTGTTCCCTTAGAGGCTTGGTTTCCTGACCTATACTTTGACTTGAGTGCTCCCTTAGTTACCTATTATTCTGGTTCACCACTGTGACAACATTTCCACCATTTCTACATTTGCCCCGGACATATAACTAAGACTCAAAAGAGTTCCGGCGAGGGAAAAGTGACTATTTCTGTGCCTCATGGAATGGTGTCTCCACAGGCCACACCTAGTGGAGGTCCCCTAAGAGCAGGGACCTTATCAAAGTAAAAAAGGCAAGTGAACCACCCTGCTAACCTGATGGTCAAGCAGGAAAAGGGGCATGCAACCCAGAATTGATCCAAATAACTGAGGTTGGTAAAAAGACCTCAAATTGGACATCAGGGAAAACCTGGAGTTAAGGATATTCAATAAATAGAGAACAGTATGTGAGGATCTACGGACATTATTTACCCTACACCTAGACATCCAGTCCCTACAACCACTTAAGTCCCTGAGCTCCAGTAAGGTAATGGGCCCCACTAGGCTTGTACCAGACCCTACCCTGGCACCTAGGACAACTAGACTAGGGCTGTTGACAGAATCACTCCCACCAGAAAGGCTTCCCCCATGGACCCAAACCCTAGTCCAGGGCCCTTAGACCTTTTGAAGGTTACCTTTTTGGTACAAAATGCCTCAAAGCCTGAGCTCACTGAGACTTGCTGGCTCTGCCTAGACACAAAGCCCCCCTATTATGAAGGGATTTCAATAATGGGAAATTGTGCTAACTCCCCTAAAATCCTAGCATGCAGATGGCAACAATCAGGAAAAGGAAGGCTTACTTTGCAGTCAGTGATTGGGAATGGTCTCTGAATAGGCCAACTCCCACCAGAGTGCACCAATCTCTGTAAGGAGACTCAGAGTCCAATGGAGAATTGGTACCTAATTCCCCTGGACAATACCCAATGGGCTTGCACCACAAGTCTGATTTCCTGTGAACATGCTCAATTTTAGGTAACACTCAGGGCATCTGTGTCCTGGTACAACTGGTCCCCAAAATAACCTATTACCACAAGAAAAAGATTCTCTACCAGCTGGAACCACCAGAATGGGCCAAAGAGGAGGTTTTCACAGCCATCCTAGTGTCCTAGGCCTCAATTTAGCAGGGGCTATAGGTACCAGAACTTCAGCCCTCATTCTCCAAGACTAAAATTATAGGACTCTGAGCATGGCCATAGATTCAGATAAATCTATCACCTATTTAAAAGAATCCCTCTCCTCCTTAGCTAAAGTAGTCCTCCAAATAGAAGAGGGCTGAACTTAACACTCCTTCAACAAAGAGGTCTATGCTTGGCCCTAGGGGAACAATAGTGTCTGTATGCCAATTACTCAGGAGTTATTAGAGATTCCATGAGCCTACTGAGAAAGAAAAAGTTACATGACAGCAAACTCGGGAGGCAACAAAATGGGGGGTAGTAAGAGTCCCTGTTTAACTGGTCACCCTGTTTAACTGGTCAAACCACTCTCTTTTCTGCTCTGGTTGGCCCCTTAGTCCTCCAATTGTTGGCCCTAACTTGTGGGTCTTGTGCAATTAATGCTTTAGTATGGTTTGTCGAAGAAAGGATCTCCACCGTTCAAATGATGGTTCTCAGACAACAATATAAACCTGTAGACCTGGAAGAATCATCTCTAAGACTTGAGATGACCCATCACTCAAGGGAGGAATAAGACAGCCAGCAGCTTCAGTTTGGCTCAGCAGCTGCCTCTGCCTGGCTGGTTCCTTGCTGCCTGCTTTCCGGACACGGCTTTAGCACACACACAGCTCTCCGTGGAGAGGGCCTGCAACCTCAGGCTTCTGCAACCTCAGAGCAACCAGTCTTTGGGCTGGGAGGGGCTATAGGCTGGAGCTGGCCAATCAGGAAAGGGCAGATCCTGCAACCCCACTCCCCGCTTAAGACGTGCCTAGGCTTGTCCATACTTGCCCTGACATGTCCAAAGATGCCACAGCCAATCAAAGTTAACTGTTGCTTGCTTAGCCAATCAGGTTTGTTGGAGATGACCTAATTGTCCCTGAAATTCCACTAGATGTATATAAAAGGAGCCTGTGAGCATCTCTCAGGGTCACCACCATTTTATTGTGTGACTAATCACAGTAAGCTGGAATTTATTCTAGAAAAAATAAACGCTCTTGCTTTTGCAGATGTAGGTGGCGATCTTTTGTGGGTGATATGAGGACCCTAACACTACACCCTCTAATTTAGACACAAGTGATAAATAAATGATACCCTCAGCCAGCAGTCAGTAAGGATTTGTAATATGCCAATAGCCACCTGACTGGTTTGGGAGCAAGCTCTGAGTTGACCTCGAACCTAAATGAATCCTTATAAGATCAACTGAGTCAGAGAATCCAGGTAAACTGAGCCCATACTTCCAATCCACAGCCATTTTGAGATAATGACTATGTCACCTTAAAATTATTGTGCAAGTAATTTGTTATACATCACCAGATGAATAATACATTACTTAATTGGCAGACAGTAAAGATACCATTTGTTCAAAGACTGGTTGTTGTGGAACACTAGTTGAAGATGTATTATATTCATTTATGCTATGGAATATTTGTTTAATGATGCAAGGATGTGTTGTATTCTTTTGGGTTGCATTTGTTTAACTCTGAAACTATGTTACTTTGCCTGTCTATAACACTTGATTGGTCTAATAAAGAGCTGAACAGGAGAGGGATAGGCAAGGATGCCAGGCAGACAGAATAAATAGAAAAAGAAAAAGAGAAAGGGGAGAGTGAGAAAGGAGGAGAGAAGGTTATCAGGGACCAGCCACACAACTACCCAGCCACCCAGCCACTCAGCCACCCAGCCACACAGCCACACAGCCACACAGCCACACAGCCACATAGCCATACAGCCAGTCATGGAGTAAGAAGAAAAGAAAGGTATATAGAATAGAGAAAGGTAAAGGCCCAGAAACAAAAGGTAAATGAGTTAATTTGTTAGAAAAATTAACTAGAATTAAGCCAAACTAAGGCAAGGCATTCATAAGTAAGTATAAGTCTCTGTATATTTATTTGGGAGCTGGGTGGTGGGCCCCCAAAAGACTAAAAAGTAAACAAAACAAAAAAAACTGGTTTTATATATATATATATATAGGATCTCACTTCTAGATGGGAAGCAGAAAAAAATAAAACAAAAAAATTAATTATTTCTTGTATCTACTTTTGGATGGGCTCTCAATTTTTTCCCCACAAGTACTAGACTGCTAAATCAGGAATTTTTCTTTGATAGTCTGTCCTTTTAACTTTTACAGTACTTAAATTGTGCCTGGCTGTCCCTTATTCCTTGTCATGATAATACATTTAATGCTTCCTAATGGATTCTCTTTTCCATTAGCTTTTAAAAATACTCCTTACTGATAGTCTCATTATGTAAGTAAAACTCCCATTGATCAGAGAAAGTTTAGAAAATTCTGATGGATAACAAAGGAACACAAAGCTTCCTGGGACTGTATAGCCTGAGATTCATTAGCATGTTGGAGTAGGTCTTACTTTATTTTCCTTTTTCTGGGACAAAACAGCCTAACAAAGGCAAATTAAGGTGAAAAGGGTCTATTGTTGCTCATCGTGGTGGAGAAATCAAGGTGGCAAGAGATTGAAACAGCCAGTCAACACCTATCCACAGTAAGGAAACAGAGCTGTGAATGGCAGCCTATGCCTAGCAGTCTTCCTCTTTTCATGTGCAGTCTAGGACTGAAACCCAGGGAATGGCTTCACCCCCATTTGGCATGGGACTTTTCACTGCAGTGCATCTATTGAACATAATCCCTCAAGGACATACACAGCGGCTTCTTTCATGGGTTTTCCAGATCCTGTCAAGTTGACTGTTAACCCTACCCATCACAGAAAAATATCCTTCAGGTAGCTATTTTGTAATTATTTAAACACTTTAGTTTTGAGAAACTTAGCAACAATAGCATATGCGTGCAGTACTTTCTATGAGCCAAGCGTTTTTTTCTAACAAATTTGCATTAATCTGACTTTCACCAAGAAATTCTGTTCATTGCCAGTGTGTTATAGGTAACCAAACTCAGGCTGATGTGTCTGTTTATATCCATTGTTTTTCTTACATGCACCTTAGATTGCAATTCCTAAATATGGCATTAAGCATATCTCCCTTGTTCATGTTTTAACAAAAGACATCGAATGATTCACTTTCTCCCACACTTTCATTTGAGTAAATGATAAAGGAATATTAGAAAATCTGACATATCTTTAATAACTGCTTTAAAATACACACATTCATTTCTTTCATCTCCACATAAGGTTAGTGCAGAGGTCAGCATTTATCACAGGTTTCCCTGGGGTTCAGCTGCTGGAAACAGCATAGATCGTCAAAGGTACCATGCAGTGTGATGAGGATGAAAGAGACAATTCCAGGTGTCTGCTGACTCTTCCTCCAACACCTTAAGTTACCTCTCTTCGCTCTTCAGGAGACATGCAAAATACATGAGCATAATGTCCTTATTAGGATCAGAAAATAGTAGGGGGCAAAAGGTGATTTAAAACCTGCAACACAGAATATTCAGAGATTTGGTATTCATCTCAATTGCTAGACTCAAGAATCAGTGAAATGTCAAGTCACATTGAATTTTAAAATAACTCCTGTAACTGCATTGGATGAAAGCTGCAAAATAATAATGAATCTACTGTGTTCTATAGCTTGTGATAAAACACCAGATACATTTGATATAACCAGTAATTTGTAATAATAATGTCATCACTACCTTCTGTTTAGAATACTACAAGAAAAGATGTAGTGTGTATTATAAATAAACACATGAAATGTTTTAAATATGATGTTATTGAATCATATAGTATCTTACAAGTATCTGAGTTTGGATCCTCAATAGCTACATAAATGCCAAGTGTGGTGCACATGCCTGTAACATCAACATAGGGAAGGTGGGGACAGGTAGATGCTTAGAACTCATTGGCTGGTCAGTCTAGTGAATTAATTAGCTTCAGGTATAATAACAGACCCTGTCTCAAAATATAACATAACGAGCAATAGAGGAAGACACACAATGTTTATTTCTCTCCTGTACACACACACACACCACCCTCACCACCCACACTACCACTACCATCATCATCACTATCATGTATGCATGTACACACCATGTGAATACATACATATACCAGATACAAAAGGGTCTTTTTTTTATTAAATTTTTTCCTTTATTTTACATACCAACCAGAGTTTCCCCTCCCTCCTCTCTTCCCATGCCCTTCCCCCACCTCCTGTTTATCTCCACCCTCATCTACTCCTTCTCAGTTCAGATAGGGGCTGGCCTCCCATGGGAGTCAACAAAGCATGGCATATCAAGTTGAGGCAGGACCAAGCTCCTCCTCCTGCATCAAGGCTTGGCAAAGTATCCCAGCATGGGGAATAGGTTCTAAAAAACAAGCTAAGTGCCAGGGACAGGTCCTGATCTCACTACTAGGAGCCCTACAAACAGACCAAGCTACACAATTTTCACCCACATGTGAAGAGCCTAGGTCTGTCCCATGCAGGCTCACTAGCTGTGATCCAGAGTCCCTGACCTCCCATAGCTTAGGTCAGCTGTCTCTATGGGTTCCCCTATCATGATCTTAACCACCACCCCTTGCTCATATAATCCTTCCTCCCTCTCTTCAACTGGACTCAAGGAGCTCAACCTAGTGCTTGGCTGTTCATCTCTATATCTGCTTCCATCAGTTACTAGTTAGGGTATTCACCAATCGGATTACAGGAGAAGGCCAGTTCAGGCACCCTCTCTACTATTGCTCGGGGTCTTAGCTGGGATCATCATTGTGGATTCCTGGGAGTTTTCCTGGCACCAAGTTTCTCCCTAACCCCCAAATAGCCCCTTCTATCAAGATATCTCTTTCATTACTCTCCCCCTCCGTCCCACCCCAAATTTGATCAACCCAATCCCCCATGTTCCTGTCTCTCATGCCCTCATCCACCCACTTTACCCCCAATTTACCCAGGAGATCTCATCTGTTTCCCTTTCCCAAGGAAATCCATGTGTCCCTCTTAGGGTCCTCCTCTTTACCTAGCTTCTCTGGGGCTGTGGATTGTAGCCTGGTTATCCTTGCTTTACATCTAATATCCACTTATGAGTGAGAAAATACATTTCCCCACATCATTCATATTCTCCATACTTACCTACTTCATCATTTATCCTCCTCTTAATTCCTAAGTTTAGATTCTCCTATCTTTTTTCTAATGAGCATGCAAAATAATGTTTCAGCATGGCATCATCATACAAATACATCATGTACTTCACTCATGTTCAAACTTACAATACTCTTTTTGGCACCTCTGTCAAAAACCAGATGGTAGTAACAGCATGGATTTATTTCTTGGTACTCTGTTCTGTTCCACTGGTTTAAGTGCCTGTTTGTGAGCCCATCATGCTATTTTTGTTACTATGGCTCTGTAGTATAATTTGAAATCAAGTATAATAATACTGCTACATTGTTCTATGGTATCTGCTCAGGATTTCTTTGGATATTTGCAATCTTTTGTGCTTCTGTATGAATTTTTAAATTTTTCTTATTTCTATGAAGAAAGTAATTGTAATTTGATAGAGGTTGAATTAAATCTGTAGAGTGCATTTGGTAATGTAGCCATTCTCACAATAGTAATCCCACCAGTTCTTTGAAAGTTAGATCTTTCTGTCTTCCCTTGTCTTCATTTTTTTGTTTAAGAGATTTAAAGTTCTCATTTTAGAAGCCTTTCAACCCCATGGTTTTTTTTTTTAACATTTCTGTTCATTTCTTTTCATGATCACGATTACTATATGAAAAAAGTTCCTGGGTTTTTATATTATTTTTTTTTTGTAGCCTGCTACTTCAATGAACATGTTTTCAGAGCTAAAACATTTCTGGTGGACAGTTTAGGGCCTTTTAAATAAATAATCATAACAAAAAGGGAAATTTTGACTTCTTCCTTTCTTATTTGAATATCTTTGTTTTGTTGTTTTGCTTTAGGGCTCTGGCTAAGAATTCAAGCTCTCTACCGAATAGGAGTCAAAGAGTCTCTCATCTATGATGGTAGAAGAAATACTTGTAGCCCTTTATTCAATACAATGTCTGCTACAATTTTGCTGTGGGATGTCTTTCTGTATGCTGTGAATATGTGCTGCTCTGATTGGTTGATAAATGAATCCATTTGGCCTATGGCAAGTCAGGTTATAGCTAGGTGCAAAATTGAAGAGAGGAATGGGAAAAATAAAGGAGAGGGAAGAGAGAGACACCAGCACCACCAGGAGAAGCAAGATGTGAAAATACTGGTAAGTCATGGCCATGTGGCAACCTATAGATCAATAGAAATGGGTTAAGTTATAAGAGCTAGCTAGCAAGAAACCTGCCATAGGCCATAAAATAATAAATAATAAAAGCCTTTGAATGATAATTTTACAAGTGGCTGCAGGACCGCTAGACTGGGCAGGACCGGAGAAACATCAGACTACATTTGGCTGCCTAGAGTGCTAGCTCGAGTTTCCACGTAAAACCTGAGATAACTTAATAAGAGATTCTACAACAGAGCTAAAAAGAGCTTTCTAAATGCATCTCTCAGGCAAGCCGTGAGCTACACTATGACAGGTTTGCAGTGTGCAGGCTTGAGCTATAGTGTGGCAGATTCCTGTAGAGGTACACAGGGGTATCTCCAAGTTGTGCAGCATACTGTGTGGTAGATTTAGCCTTTACTCATACAGAAACAAAAGGGTTTATGGGCCAGCTGCATGCTACCTGGTGGTAGCATGGACCCAGAGTTGGTGGGGTAAGCATGACTCTCCTGGGTACTTCCACCATATTGGGAAGCTGAGGTGGGCAGTGTCAGCAGCCAAGGCTGCTGCTTTTCTTCCTAGCCACACAGTTTAACAGTTTAAAATCTCTCCTGATCAGAGAAGGATTATAGATTCACAATAAGACAGATTCAGTTGGAATAAAACTCTAAATTCTTCACAGTGTGTGTAAAAATGTGTATGTAGGCTTGGAAGACAGAGAAAGGAATATATGCAGTTATATAAAGAAATAGTTTTAAAAAATAAAGTCTTTAAAGAGACAGTAAATGTAATATAAAAAATAAGCCACATAAAGATGGAAATCACATACAGAGTCTGGATTATATTTTCTTTGGAATTTTTTAACTACAGAAAGACATTTGATTGTAAAGGCTGCTAAGTTAAACAATATGTGTATTTTAAAGGTATCTTGACTTCAAAATTTGTGTCTAAGTGTATGTTGCTTTGGAAAAGAGGTTCTGCTTTTGTTTCCACAGAAGATGAGAACCTGTGTGTTGCTTCTAAGCTAATATGGTTTGATGAAGAAAGACCCCCTCCTCCTCCCTGCCGAGAGGTCTCCAGTGTTCCAACATCCAGAACAGCTTCAAGGCAACTGGCTCAGACAATGCAGCCTCACAGACTACTGCAGTCAGGACTTGACAATAATTCTTAATTTTCTCAGGATCCACATAAGATTGCCAGTACTCCCAACCAGCAGGAAGTAGTATGAGAAGCTATACCCAAATTCCCAAAATATTGTTTATAAATGTTTATTTTTATTTAAAGAGGTTTGATTAAAAATGCAATCTCTTTCTAAAAAAGAAAAGGGGATAGTATATATATGATAAGATGAAAGGGTAGATTATTGAATCTACTTTTAAAGAGCAACAACTTGTTTAAAATGTTTTACATTGCTATAGATTTTAGTTTATTACAAATTTAAAGTTAATTTTGTTATACTGTATGTATATTTCTACTCTTGTTTAAGGTATTATGTTTATGTAACTCATTTAAAATTGTAATAAATAATCAAGAGATGCAGATTAATAGTCATCCAGGATAATTAAACTTATAATCATAATAGTTGTTTCTTGGGTAAACAAAGATATATTTCAGATAGATAGATACTCTTCAAACACTTCAAAGACCTACAGAATATGGCATTTAAAATGTTTTAAAAACTTAGACTTTCTGGACAATGAAACATGTCTGCTCCTGGCAGCACTGGTTTACTTCAGAGAGGAGGATGGGCATCAAAGACATTCTAAATGGAGTTTTTTTTTTTTTTTGTTTTTGGCAAAATATAGCCATTTGGGCAAGAGGCTGCTCTTGCCTTGACTGTTGATAATATGTTGTATAAACTGGACCAATAGGAAAATTACCTCTGAATTTGCCAAAATGGGGCAAAATGGTTCTTCAGGTTCCTGCTTCACAGAGGAGATTGCCAAATATTCCACAGGACACAGGGAAAAGCAACTAAAAACTCTAGTCCTATTGGCTGAAGATGGATTCCCCAATGTTACAGAGGAACTTTGGATGAATGTCTTGGCAGGCAGCTGTCTCTGTCATTTCCAGAATTTTGGAAGTTGCTTACAAAGAACTTCCTCTTTACTTAAGTAATATTATATCCTTCTGAGGTCTTTGATGTAGTTGAAGACTAGATAGTTAAAATAGTTTTCCTTAGTCATGATAAAAGATAAGTTAGATATGAAACTTTAGACTTACAAATATAGGATAGAATATTTTCTTTAATTTTGCCAAATACAAACAGACTAGATATTGTAACTGTAATTCTTGCTTGATAACTGTTCTATTATATGCAATTTTACTATGTTAAAGTTAAAACCTTCCTTTTTGATTACATAGAAAACTGAAATTGCTGTGGGATGTCTTTCTGTAGGCTGTGAATATGTGTTGTTCTAATTGGTTGATAAATAAAGTTATTTGCTTATAGCTATGTGGGAAATGGAAGAGAGGGACAGGAAAAGAAAGGAGAGGGGAGAGAGATGCCAGCACCATCAGGGGAAGCAAGATATGAAAATACTGGTAAGCCACAGCCACATGGTAACTTACAGATTAATAGAAATGGGTCAAGTTATAAGAGGTAGCTAGCAAGAAATCTGCAATAGACCATACAATTGGTGATTAATATTAAGCCTCTGAATGATTATTTTATAAGCTGCTGCAGCACTGAAGGGCTAGGCAGGACCAGAGAAAATTTATGGCTACACAAATGATCATATATGCCCTTGATTATTTTGAGGTAGAAACTTTCAATTTCATGTTTTTTCAGCACTTTTACTGTTAGGGAATCTTGCACACTATCAAAGGCCTTTTCTAGAACTATTAATATGACCATGTGATTTCTGTTCCTGAATCTTCTTATACACTCTGTCCCATCTATTGATTTATATATGTTGAATCATCCTTGGATGCCTTAATGCAGTTTGTATATAGTATATGAACTTATTTAATGTGCTAATGAATTCAGTTTGAAAGTATTTTACTGAGAATTTTGCACCTATGTTCATCAGGGTAACTGGTCTATAATTTTTAATGTTGTCTTTGTTGAGTCTTTTTTAGGCTTTGTTGTCAAAGTAACAGTACTTTACAGGATGAGTTTGGTTGTATTACTATAATTTGTGCAGTATGACTATGTACTAAATGTTCTTTTAAATTTAGTATTCATAGTACAGAAACTTCAACAGCATATGCCACCCACATACATTATATGTGCACCCACACACGTATTGTATATGTGTGCATATATACACACTCACATATATATATGTATATATATATATATATATATATATATATAAATGTCTATTACTATAAGAACTGTTCAAAAGAAAGTGAGTTTCAGAAAGAGGTTTAGTGACTTATTAAGGTTCATGTGCTTATCATCCAGTGGTTTGACTTGAGGATTATTTCTAAAATAATTCACTGTCTCTAAATCCAGCAGCAAATGGAAAACAAAAGATCAGAGAAAATATTGGAACTGTGAAATGTACATGCACATCAGGATCTTCCCTTGGAACAAGCTTTTGGGAAACATGTTTAATCACAGAAAACTGTCAAACACTGTTAAAATCAACAACTCTAGCTAGTTGCTTTATGGGTATATACATATGTAAGTGTTATATCTATTATAGTATCTCTGTGACTCAGTAAAGTATACACTTCATATTGTTTTCATATTCATCACTTTAAAGTGAATATGGAGCTTTGAGTATACCAGAGATCCATTAAGCCTCTACTGGGTTAGATTAAATAATGCAAATATGGGAGTCATGAAACTAATACAAATAAATATTCTTCTCACTAGATAAAAAAGAATATACATATCTACATATAAATCTATACATGTAGGCAGATCTGTACAGATTGCTCTGGTCTACCACTAATACTAAAAAGCATCCAACTCAAGATGAAACCAAAAGGACAAGTTCTAAGTACTTGAAACACACCACAATATCTCACAACAATAGCTGTACCTGGCTGAATCTTTAGGAAATATAAAGTTCAGTTACAAGGTAACTAATATGGGGGAAAGTTAATCAAGTAGACTATAAATAAGGAATCTGGAATTAGTTGAATAAGTACTTAGCAGATACGTAATATCATACTTTGTGTTGAAATTTCTTACTTCCTAATATTATTATTGTATGCATATACATATGTGTGTGCACCCAAGAGTATTATATGTTTTCAGACATATACACACCAAAAGCAAATGAACATAGAGGCTCCTATTTATAACGTAGCATGTTAACTGAGTTAATATTATTCTTTTATGTACCTCTGACATTTAAAGTTCCAATCTTGGAATAAGTGAGACTATAGAGTATTGAGCTATGAAACAAAATTTTCTTATGTTTAGTGACTTGACATAGCAAGATCTGTTTAGAAAGTCTAATAGAGCAAAGCAGACATCCCTGAACCTCCCAATTGGATGAAGATGAAGACTACCGTCAAGGGATTAAGATAGAACTGAGGAATGCAGGGTAAAGCTAGACTTCAGGCAAAGACAGATGCACTATTTAATCCCCCACTTTCAGTCTTGTTCTCATTTTTCTTTTTATTTCTAACATTCAATAGGACAGTGAAATATTACTCAAATTAAAGTTTAAAAGACAACCTGTAGCAATGACAATGGACAACAAATGATGGGAACAATAATCATCCTTGACAATGAAGGCCAAGGAAACTACTTCTTTGTGCACAAAAGCACATGCTTATCTTTCAGGCATTCGGAGAAAAGAGGAACATAATAGAATATATCACTCTCAATAGCTAATAAAGCAGAAAACCAAATCAGCAAGAAAGAGAGATTTCACCAGGCTGGGAAAGCTGAAAGGTAACATTGCATGCCTCTACTTCAGGGATGCTTTTGAATCACATATAGTATTGTAATGGGGTATTTCAGAAAGAAAAAAAGAAAAACTAGAGAAAATTTGGATAAATATGAATCAATAGAAAACAAATGAGCAATTCAATTGAAGACAAGATTTAAGAAACTAAAGGAGACAGACAGAAATAGGTGATCACAGAAAGCAAGGAAGCACAAAGATGAGGAAAGTGCTAGAATCATTTTCACAATTGACCTGGATGTGACAAATTGAAGCTGTAAGAGTGATGTAAAGTTGCATAGACTTGTCAGATAAATGTGTACATTACCCTTAATAATGTATTTAGCTATTTGCATAAGTCTCTCTGATAAGAATAATTATGATTCAGAGGGGATTTTTTGTTTGTTTGTTTGTTTGTTTTTCGAGACAGGGTTTCTCTGTGTAGCTTTGTGCCTCTCCTGGATCCCGCTCTGTAGACCAGGCTGGCCTCAAACTCACAGAGATCTGCCTGCCTCTGCCTCCCGAGCGCTGAGATTAAAGGTGTGTGCCACCACCGCCCGGCCAGGGAGGTTTTTAAAGGTTTTTTTTTGTTTGTTTTTTGTTTTTGTTTTTGTTTTATGAGAACGGTACATATATCACTTCTATCCCTCCCTCCTCCCCCAAATCTTGATTTTTTTTTCCTGTCCTTCTCAAATTTATTTTTTCTTCTATAATTATTATTTTACACACACACACACACACACACACACACACACACACACACACACACACACACACAAATTATACATAACTTACTGAGTCCACTTAGTGTGTGCTCCTGTGAATATGTGCTTAGGACTGACCACTTGGGATTTATAGCCTTTTAGGAAACTTGCTGCAGGAGAAAACTGATGCTCCTCCTCTCAACAGACATTGACTGTTCGTCATGTAGATGTGGAGCTTTGTGAAATTTCCACCAACCACATTGGCATGGTGACTGGTATGGTCATTATTCAGATCTTGTGCAAGCAACTGTATCATTGAGGTGTTATGGGTATAGCTTTCCTCATATCTAGAAGATACTATCTCCCAGCAGCTCATGGCCCTCAATCTCTTATAATCTTTTTGCCTTCTCATCTGAAATGTTTCCTGAGCCACAGATGTAGGATTTATGTTGGGGTTGGGCACTTCACAGTCATTTAGTCTCAGCATTTTGACCAGTTTAGGATTATATAGTAATCCTTCAACTACAAAAACAAAAGTTTATTTGATGAGAGGTAAGAGCTACACTTATCTGTGGATATAAAGATATGTATTTAGAATATAGTTAGAAGCTATACTGATTTAGGAAAAATGGCAGTAGTTGGTTCTCCTTTAGGGTCAATGACCTCTGTAGCAGTGGTTTCTTGGATGGGATGTTGTACCACGCATGAGTTCCTTCCTATTAAGTGAGTGTTAATGCCAATTACACAGCCATTAGTTACCCCAAAATATAAGTGCTATTATTGCACCATTAGTGATATCTTGCTGGGCTGGTCATTGTTGTCCTTTGCAGGCTTAGCAGCTGGGTAGGACTACTAATAAGAAGTCCTTTTTCTCTTGGCTGTTTACAGAGCACCTTCTAATATGATAAGAGGCAGTCCTAAAGGAGGAATCTTCAAGGTCAGTACCAGCTCCACACTTCCAGTTTCTTTGAGTGATAATGCCCTTGGTTGCTTGAAGTTCTGGGAGGCAACCAAGGACAGTGGCAATATCTTTTATTGTTTTGGGGTATCTGTTGGACACTTCTGACCCTAACCAACAACTTAAAAAGGTGCTTTACCTTGACTGGTACTGGGATTTTGTTAAATAGTCTATGAGTTCTGAGGGAGGGGAACATTTTCACCCCATTTGTCATAACCCCATTTAAAATACATAGATATGTATGTGTGTGTCTGCATACATATAAATTATAAATGCATTTTATGTAAGTTTATGAAACAGTATGGCTCCACATGGCTGCACTAAACATCTTCAGTGTTGTCTCCGCTTCCTCTCTCCCTTTGTATTACCCTTTCTCTCCTTACAAGTGCCCACTCAGTGTTTCCCCTTTCCTCCATCATAGCACCTGTGCCCTGCTGGCCTACTATCTGCAGCTCCTTCTCTTCCAACCATGGTTCCTCTCTGCTTTCCTAACTTCAGTGTTTACTCCAGGTTATATAATCACATCTAAAGATTCAGAGCTCGGAGCCACAAATAAGAGAGAATATGAAGCATTTGTCTATCTGGACCTGGGTCACTTCACTCGGTATGTTTTTCAGCTTCATCTACTTACCTACAAATTTCATGCTTTCATTTTTCTGTACAGGTGAATAGAATCCTTTGTGTGTATGTACTCCATTTTCATCATCCACTCATCAGCAGGTCTACTTCATTCATTTAAATATACTTCAGAAGTATATTTAAAAGGTTTCCTTCATTCCTAAATGTCATTTTGCTATTCACACTTGATCTTTTGCTTAAGTGAAGATATGAGAAAATAATTTAAGTTTTGAAAAGGCATAGTTCTAGATAGGAATTTGTGCTCAAATCCCTTCCCAGAAGTACAGTTATGTTGTTACACCTATGTATTACACAGGTTGGAAAATGCAGTCTACCTATGAGTGTAGGAGAAATTGATGTGGATTTAACAAACATGGATCCACTTCTCACTGCACACAAACTCAGTGATTCATAGATAAAGAAAGGCAGGAGACCAAGAAGAAGTGTGCAGTTTGGCTATTGCCATGTAATTTCTTTTTCTTTTTTTTTTAATGAAAAATTTTCATTTATTTTACATACCAACCACAATTTCCACTCCCTCCTCTCTTCCTTTTTCCTCCCCCAACCTCCTACCCCCTTCCCCATCCACTCCTCCTCAGTGTCCATTCAGAAAGGAGCAGGCCTCCCATGAGAGTCAACAAATAATGGCACATCAAGTTGAGACAGGGCAAAACTCTTCCCCCTGCATCAAGGGTGTTTGAGGTAATCCAGCATGGGGAATGGATTCCCAAAAGCCAGCTAAGTGCCAAGGACAGGTCCTGATCTCACTGCTAGGAGTCTCACAGACAGACCAAGCTACACAACTGTCACACAGATGCAGAGTGCCTAGGTTTGTCCCATGCAGGCTTCTGAACTGTTGGTCCAGAGTCCATGAGCTTCCATGAGCTCAGGTCAGATGTTTCTATGGGTTCTTCCATCATGACCTTGATTCCCCTGACTGCCATGCAATTTAAGCAATATTGAATCCAAAGAACATGAACCCAGAGTTCAAGATTACAGATTTGAAATGATGTTTTTTCAGTCCCCATTTGGGCGCTGGATGTCTTACTGTTCTTGATATTTCTGTGCTTCTTTTTTTTGAGATTTATTTGCTTCCCATTTGAAGTGTATGAATTTGACTACATGAGTGTATATGCACCAAATGTATGTCTGGTGCCCCAGGAAGACAGAAGAGGTTGTTGGAACCCCTGGAATGGGAGTTGCAGAAGGTTGTAAGCTGTCCTGTGCTGGGAAGCCCAGCAACTTCTCTTAATCAGAGTCATCTCTCCAGCTCTGATTTATTCTGTTCTTTAGAAAAATTAATGTATTAAAATATTGCTGTCATTAATTACATCACAGGGTATTATGGCCACCCAATAATTGTGTGATAAATTCAGAGTGTCACACAAATTGAAGATTCTTGCCAAGACACATGTACATACACACGTACTGCTCATACAGTAGAATTCTATGTCCTCTAATTTATGTACATGTTTATGTTGCTTGTCTCCTCCAAAAATGCAATATCATTCTTCAACATTGCTGTTCAAGCTGTTAATATTCCCTTTCCTCAGGACCAATGAATTCATTCCTGCATCTTCATGAATGTAATCTGTGCACAAATGAATTGCCTACCCATTTTTTTTTTATTTCCTAAAAGTATGTCCTTCCTACAGGGACCTCTTCACCAGGGAGCTGAAAATGGTCCTGTTTCTTTGTTTCAACATCGCTCTTCTGGGGATCCCAGCATCCAGCGTCACTTTCTTTCCAGCTTTACGTTAGAGTTCTTTTATAACTACTTGGCTGTTCCTCCTTTCCCTTTGTCCAATACTAAGTGCCTCATTCTCCCTACAGTAGAACACCCACACACATTCTTAGATCATTCCTTGACAAAACCTCCTGCTACTGACGCTGAGAACTTGCTTCCCACAGCATTGAACAAGGACACTTAGCTACTCCCTGCCTTTGCCGCATTTTATTCACAACATCCAGCCAACAGGCCCTTGTTCAAATGTAGTCAGAGGGTTGGTTTCCCTGCATTGCTGCAACCTAGCATCACAACCTTGAAACACTAGAAATTTGTTTCTCAGAGTCTGGAGGCAAGAAGTCCAGAAACCAAGGTGTCAGCAGAGTGATATTCCCTGCCATATTCTAGAGAGAATCCTCTCTTGCATGCTCCAGTTTCTAGTAGTTCTGCCAACCTTTTGGTCTTCCTTAGCTTATAGTTTCCTCACTCCCTTTTCTGCCCCTGCCCCATTTGGTTTCTTCCTGTCTGTGCCTGTTTTCACATGGCGTTTTCTCCAAAGGACCAGTCACCTCAGGTTAGGTCCCATCCCATTAGCCTCATCCTAGCTTGAAAACATTTGTAATAAACTCATTTCCAGGAAAAAAAAATCAGTTTTCTGGGTATCCGGAGTTGGGATAGAAGCACAACTCTTTGGATGCCCGGTCTAAATAGTGATGTGTCAGATTCACCAGTTCACTGTGGTAGCCATGATGGTTTACTTACAGTGCTTTCCATACACCAGGCGATGTTAGTCCCATGTCTTGTTGCAATAATATGATATCAACAAAAGTAACTTCAAGAAGGGAAAGTTTGTTTCTGCTCACAGGAGATACAGTCCTTCCTGTCAGAAACATGGTGACAAGAGCTTGCAGCAGCTGGTCCTATTGCGTCTGCAGTCAGAAAGCAGAGATGAATGTTGGTGCCCAGCACACTTTGTCCTTTTTACCAGTTCTGGACTCTGGTCCACGGAAGGGTGCCATCTTTAGAGTAGGTCTTTCCACCTCAACCTAATCTAAAAACTCCCTCACAAACATGCCCAGAACTTGTCTCCTTTGTGATTCTAGAACCTGCTAAATTGATAATCAGTATCAGCCACTGCACAGGTATATTGCTTGCTACCTTGGGGATTTGCTAACTCCTAGATTTGATTGTGTCTAGAATGCTCCTTTCCTCAAATTTTCACAGCTCTTTGACTATCCTTCTTCCACCTTGTAAAGAAACAAATGATTTTTAATAGTGCTTTCTGATATGCTACCTAAAGTAAACAATCTAAACAGTCTATCACACGACAAATTCGTTCCCTCCTATTTTCCCCCACCAGTGGCCTTGAAAGCCATGGATGAAAATGGGAGAATGTCCATCAGCAGGTCTCTGAAGGTCTGACCTGAACACCAAACGTCATTTATCACTATTCTTCTCCAGTTTAGTTCTCTAAGATTATTTTATCTCTTTCTAATTTATTTTTTATTTTGTTAAACTGACCTAGAGATCTAGAAAAGATCTCAAGCACTAGAAAAAAGCTATCAGAAATATCGTATGCTTCTTCTTAGCAAGACCATTATAGATTTGGAATTTTATTTTATGATATCACAAGAATAACTCATGTCTTATGTAAATCTAACATGGAATATATTTTTCTTTTGTTGAAAACAGATTTCTTTTCTCACATAATATGTCCGTATCAGCTCCTCTCACTCCTTCCAGTTCATTTATGTTTTTCCTTTCATTGAAAATAGATTTTTTTCCCCTCACATAATGTATCCTGATCACCTCCCTTTACTCCTCCCAGTTCATCCCCATTCCCACCCCCATTGTGATCCATCCCTTTCTGTGTCTCATTAGAAAGCAAAGAAGCTCCTGAGGGATAATTATAAAATAAAATGTAGTAAGATAAAGCAAAAACTAACCCATTGGAATTGGACAAAACATGCAGAAGAAAAGAGCCCAAGAGAAGATACAAAAAAAAAACAGAGACCATTCATATACCTTTTCAGCAGTTGTAGGCACGCACTTGCCACAGGACACTGCGGAGGTCAGGGGGCAACCCTCCAGGGTCAGTCATTTTCTTCCTCTCTTAGGTCTTGGTATCGAACTAGAGTGGTCAGGCTTGGGCAGCCAGCACTTTTGCCTGCTGAGTCATCTGTGTAGCCTCCAGATCTTTTTTTTTTTTTTCTTTAATTTAATCTAGGCTTTTAGCTCTCTTCCTATGTGTGTGTGCTTCATGCTTTCCTCTGCAGATTTGTGTCATTTTAAAGGGTGCTTACTGGACCAAAGCAGATTCAGTTGGTGACATACTACCTCTTGCCTCCAATCAAAAGGAAGTCATCTCTAATCCATGAATCAAAATGGCAAGAAACTGGACTCTACAACTCTGTATTTTAATTGGTTGTCGTTTCCTGTAATGGTATTCATCTGTTTCATGGCCAAGTTCCTCTGATGAGGGGTGAGGACTACAATTATCTGTGGGTATAAGGACACATTTTTGGAATGTAGTTAGGGATTGTGCTGGTTTAGTAAAGCGGTGGCTGTAGGCTCTTATCCAAAATCCATGACTTCACTAACCCTGAGTAGATGGCTAGGTTACAGTACCAGGCACAATTTTCTTCTTGTTAAGTGGGTCTTAAGTCCAATAACAGAGTTGTTGCAGGAGTATGGAGACCAGTCCCAGTGGATACATCTACAAAAAGTCCCACATCTAAGGCTCTGTGAACACTGAAGAAGATGGGGTAGAAAGATAATAAGAGCCAAAGGATCTAGGGTTTGCTTGAAATTGTATCTCTTAGTCATGTCAGAATCTACATCCATAAAGTCTTACCAAGATGACTGGCCAAGCACGAGTTGAACAAGGATAACAACAATAGATGCACTAAGGTGGATCAGGAAAACCCATGAGGCCTCAACCGTACACAAAGAACTACATCTAACTAAGTAATTAAGTAATGCTCAGAGGAGGAGAAAAGATTTCTCCAGGAAGAGCATACCAATTGGTTATCTAATACCAAGTGATCAGTCCTGAAAATGTACATACCATTAACATTATACAGAGTGAGTAGGTTATGTTTAGAAATATATATAGGTGTGTGTATATAATGTAGCACAATACATACATATATATATAGTGTAACATATCTATTATGCAACATAACATATTGTGTAACATTATATGTATTATGTAATGACACTTAATAATAAAAGAGGACATGAATTTGAAGGAAGAGGGGGGTATATTGGAGGGTTTGGAGAGAGGAAAGGAAAGGGGAAATGATGTAATTATAATCTCAAAAATAAAATTAAAAAAAGAAAAGAAATAGCAAGGAAGAGGACCACAACAGAGCTTGTTGGCTTATGCAGCATATGTATGTAGAAAACAATGGCTGTCAGCGTTGATTCCAGTTTCCCTTGGAACATTTGATCAGCTTCCGAGTCAGTGTTTATCTTCTCTCCTCCTAATCCAATGAACTGATAGGGAAGGGTGTTGCTTTACCAGAGCAACCAGAAGGGTAGGACTGTAAACATGCCTGAATGGGTAGGTTTCTGAATGTTTATCCTTTTAAATTAAACCCTCTTTTTCATTTTTACTAAAATGGGAATGGTACCTGTGCAGCCAGCTTCTTGGGAGGATAAATTCCCACAATGTATGAGAAAAGTTTCAGCACATAGAAGGGCATGTTCCTTTATTCAAACAATGTTAGGGCCTGAAATTAAGTCACAGAGGAAAAAAGTCACCATTTTATAGTTTCAACCTATTGTCCTTTTGCTTGATAATGATATTGCCTCCAAGCTCTGTTTCTGTTTTTTAATGTTAGTAAAATTTTCTAATTGATTCCAAACCCAGAACAATATCCACCAAAATTCAAATGGAGTTTAAAAGTACATTTGTTTCTTAAAGATGTTCCAATGCATGTCATAATTCAACGTGATTTCAGAAGGGTTCCATGTATTTTCAGTAACAGCAACCTTCTTTAGAAAAGGTGACGAATTTGGATTTGATAGCTCTTATTTAACTGCATAAATCCTATTAGCCAGTATTGTTTATAGCATGATAGATATATTAATTATAGTTCAATAGATATTCTGCTAACTTAATATTACAGATTGTGTACATTTGACATGAGTTATTTCACTAAGCATTCAGGGAAGGTCTGCCATGGGCCTGATCAGTATAATTTCATGTAGAGAATAACCAACATTTTCTTTTTAGTCCTAATTGCGTTATTTAGAAGAAGTGACATATATAATTAAAGATGAAGAAATGCAAAGTCATTTCACTGGGACTGCTGCTGAAATGCTGTGACTGACATGCTCAGGAGAGTAGTGCAGTATGCATTTTCCAAACTCACATTTAAAGAATTTTCAGTACACAATATGAAAGAAACCTAATTTCCTAGATATCACCGAGACACAGATTGCATGCCAGCAGCATTACTGCACAGCTACACAGAATTTTCCCCTAGTGGGTATCTGATTTGGGAGTTTAAATATAGATGCAAAAAAAGCAGGCATTTCTGAAGAAGTCTAGCAGTGTTTATTTTATTCAGTTGGATCCTTCAAAAAATATTGCACTAAGTCGTGTTTTGATACTCTCCATGTATCAGACAATGTGGTCATGAGTAATGCTTTAGTTTGGGGTACTACAATAAAGAATCATAGCCTGAGTGGTTATGGTACATAGAAACCGTCATTCTCAACAGAGAAGCTATGACTGACTCTCTGTGAAAGATATTTTTTATTGAAAATAGATTCTTTTCTCATACAATACATCCTAACCACAGTCCCTCCTTCTCCATTCCTCCCAGCTCCCCCCATCTTCCATCTCCCCCAGATCCACTCTCTCTCTCCATTATCCTTCAGAATGGGGCAGGCCTCCAAGATGCAACCACTAAACACAACACATGAAGATACAATAAGACAAGGCAAAAGCCCTCCATATCAAGGCTGGACAAGGCAACTCAATAGGAAGGGAAGAGTCCTAAGAGCAGGCCAAAGAGTCAGAGATAACCTACTCTCATTATCAGCCATAACATATATGCAGAGGACCTGGTGCAGACTCATGCAGGCTCCATTCTCTGTGAGCCCATATGAGCCATGCTTAGTTGATTCAATGAGCTATGTAATCCTGGTATCCTCCATCCCCTCAGACTGCTACAGTCTCTCCTCCCCCTCTACTGCAGGGTTCCTTGATTTCCGAGAGGAGGGACTCAGTGGAGACCTCCAATTTAGAGCCTCTGTATAATGTCTGGCTGTGGGTCTCAGCACATGCTCCCATCTTCTGACAAAGGAAACGTCTCTGATGATGACTGGCCATTCAGGCAGTATAGGGCATGGTCTCCCTCTCATGGTGTGGACCTCAAGTTGAAGCAGACATTGGTTGGGGACTCCAACAAGTTCTGTAGCACCATTGTCCCATCACATCTTGTAGGCATGATAGACTATAGGTCAAAGGTTTTGTGGCTGGGTTCACGTCCAGGTTTCTCTTTCAGTAGCTTGAACAGTACCTTCCACACCAAAGAGACGGGAACATAGTGGTGAAGGCTCCATGCAGGCACCAGCTCTATCTTTCTACATTCAATGAGCTGTGCAAATTTGTCTTTGGCAAGATCCTCTCCCCATATCCCACCATGAGCCTGGGTTGTTTGGGGATCTCCAGGAGACCACCTCATCTAATGCAAAGTCTTCCATTACTAGGCGTCCTCACTAGGGTCACCCTCCTTGATTCCTGGAAGATTCCACATCACCCTACAAATCCTGTCCAATTCCAGCTGTCTCTCCCCACACTCTCTCCCTCCATCCCTTCTCCCCTCCACACCTGATCCCTCATATCCTGTCTCTACTTGTCCCCAGTCTACCTGCAAAATCTATTCTATTTCCCCTTCCCAAGGAGATCCATGTACTCCCTCCAACCCCCACCACAGAGCCTTTGATATTGTTGTATAATGTTGGTGTCTGTTACAGTTGCAAAGGAGTGAGAAGCAAAATAAGAGGACAGAAGAATGAGTATTTGATAAAGAAGCAAATATTCTATCCTTCCATTTTAGGCCATGATAGTTATTGTCTGTAGGCTGAGTTTTCCTGTGCTGGCAGGCACTCCCAAATAACCACTCAGAAACTCAATGTGAATTATAAATGCTCAGCCAGTAGCTCAGGCTTCTTATTAGCTAATTCTTACATTTAAATTAGCCCATATTTCTTACCTATGCTTTGCCAAGTGGCTTGGTCCCTTTCCTAAGTATGGCATGTTCATCTCATTTCTCCCTTCCTCTGCTAGCTACTCCTCTGACTCCCCCTTCCTCTTCCCAGCATTCTCAGTTTGGCTCTCCTATCTAACTTTATCATGTTCAGCTATTGGCCAGTCAGCTTCTTTACTAAACAACCACAGTGGCATGTATTCACACAGTGTAAAGGAATGTTCCACAATCATCAGCTACTTCTGGTTGATCAAACATATTTATTAGTAGAGTACAAGTTAGTTGGCCTTTGTAAGTCCGGGACATACTAAGAATGTCAGTCTTGGGAATGTTTTTGTGTTTCTAGAACCTTGAATCTAGACTCTGTGGTATGACGTTTGCTAACTGTGAAGGTTTACGTTGTTCATTTAGCAGTATCTATAAATCACCCAGGAAGCAAGCCTTGGACATGCATGTTAGAAAGATTCTAGACTGTGATAATTGTGGTGGGATAAAACCTACAGTAAGTGTGGACAGAACTGTGCCAGCAGCTGCACACCAGCACCAATTCCCTGAGCAGCTGCTTGATGCTCCTGGTGCTGCGGCTACCCAGCCACGATGGATTCCAACCTCAAACTAAGAACTGAAACCACACTTGCCTTTCTTAAGTTGCTTTTGTCGGATATTTTATTGCAGCAACGAGAAAGTAACTAATGCAGTAAGGTAACCCTGTTTGTGTGAGCCCCGAATACTACAGAACAGTTCTTCTCTCTCACACATTTACAGTAAGTGGCTGTGTGCATGCCGTATTGAACTGAATCTGGAGTTATGAAAGGTAATTTGACTGCGGGCTCTAAAACAAAGTAGCTGGGAAAGTTACACAGAGAAAACAAAGCTTGCTGGTGTTTTCAGAGCCCACTCGAGTTGGTGTGAATGTATGCGAACATTTGAAATTTTTTGATTAAAAACATCAGAGACATTAATCCATTGGAAAGGGGCATTAATCCACTGAAAACTCATTATGTGGGAAAAATTTACCCCTTAATCAAGAGAAGCTGTCTTCAGATACACCAGTTTGAAAAGCCACCTGTGGTGTCACAGGCCTGTAATCCTAGCATTTGGGACACTGAGGCTGAAGGATTGCCATGTGTTCAAGGCCAGCCTTTGCTATATTGTGACACCATGAGTAAATAGAAGCATGTACATCTAGATCTATAGCTCCCATGTCTTTAAAACTGCTGAATGCATTAGCCATCTTTTGAATTATAAAAAGAGTGAATTACTTTTAAAAAAAGGAAGGAATAGAGGATACCAAATAAGTAGGGCAATCTAATATGAGTAAGATTTTATAATATCACATTACTGAAAAAGTTCCTTCTCACCCACTGCTTGTGGTACCACTCACTACCTGTATAAATACTTGGACTACCCACCATCCTTCACCAGATGAATCCAGATGAGACCAGCATCCTGATCTCATTTACATTAGCCTTATGCCAAAAAAAAAAAAATGTAAAATTTGGTTCAGATGCCTGAGCCTTAATGATTCAAGGTGTAGATTCACTAGCTGATGCTGTAGCTGTTAAATGAGGCCAAGGAGAAAAAGAGTGACTATTGAACAGAGATGAAGAAGTCCTAAAGCAACAAAAGATGGGGTGACAGTTGCAAAGTTAATTTATCTAAAAAATAAATATTAAAATATCAGAGCTACAGTCCAACAGTGGTAATGTACATCTTTCATCCTAGCACCCAAGATGGCAAAGGCAGGAGGATCTCTATGAATTCAAGTCCAACCTGGTCTACAGAATGAGTTTCAGTACAGTTATGATACTCAGAGAAATCCTGTCTTACCCCCACCCTCAAATCTGAGCGACATTTGTTCAAAACATTGTCAATAACACAAATGAAGAGGCACCATGGAATCATGAATGCTACTATTCTGGCATGCTGTGTTTTCAAGGAAGGCTTTGAGGAAGTCAGCAAAGTGCTAATCCAGAGGAAATCAGGAGAGGTGTGATGTTAGCTGTTGATACTGAAATCGCTGAAATTAAAAAGCAGCCAAAACCTGTGTCAACTCCTGAAGCGACTTCTCAGGATGCTACAACTTCTGCAAATCAGAAACATCAATTTTTGTTTATTTGCTTATTTTGCTTTGTTTTCATGACAGGATTTCTCTGTGTAATAGCTCTGCTTGTCCTGGAACTTGCTCTTGTAGACCACGCTGGCCTAGAAGTCACAGAGATCTGCCTGTCTCTGCCTCTGTAGTGTTGGGATTAGAGGTGAGTGCCACCACTGCCCAGCTGGAAACGTTCTTTCTGATGCAATGAGAAATGTTGGAAGAAAGATCCTCATCACGGCAAAGGATAGAAAAACATATTGATAAACTAGATATTATTGAGGGCATGAAGTTTGATAAAAGATATCTCTCTCTACATTTCATTAACACACTGAAAGGTCACAATTATGAATTCCAAGATGCCTATATTGTGTTGTGTGAAAAGAAATTCCTAGGGTTGAGTCCATTTTATCTGCTTTGAAAATTGCCAGCTCTCACTGGAAGCCCTTTCGCCAAAGACACTGGAGGAGAAGCTCTAAGTACAGTCCTTTTCAACAAGCCGAAGCTGGTCTTCAGGTTGCAGCACTCAAAGCTACAGGGCTTGGGATCAGAACAAGCTTAAAGATATTGCTGTTTGCTACCAGAGATGCAGTATTTGGAGAAGGAGCATCGAATCTAAATCTTGTAGGTGTTCAAGCTCATGAGTTAGGAAAGGTTGGAGAGGTCATTGTCACTAAAGATGGCACTACTATACTTTTAAAAGGAAAAGGTGACAAAGTTGAAATTGGAAAACATACTCAAAGACAGGCAGTGGTGGTGCAGAGCTTTAAGCCCAGCCATCAGGAGGCAAAGGCAGGAGGATCTCTGTGAGTTCAAGACCAGCCTGATCTACAGAGTGAGTTCCAGGACAACCCGGGCTACACAGAGAAACCCCATCCCCCCCAAAAAAAAACAAAAAAAGAAAAACATATTCAAAAAATCACTGAAAGGTTAGACACCATAACCAGTGAATATAAAAAGGAAAAGCTGAATGAGCATGTGGCTAAGTCTTCTCATGGAGTAGCTGTGCTGAAGGCTGCAGGAACAAGTGATATTGAAATGAATAAGAAGAGTTACAGATGTCCCCAACACTCCAAGAGCAGCTGTTGAAGAAGTACTTGCTCTAGGAGAGGGTATCAGTCTGCTTTGCTGCAACCCAGCCTTGAATTCCTTAATGTCTGCTAATGAAGATCAGAAAATTGTTATACAAATTATTCAAGAAGCACTCAAAATTCCTGCAGTGACTATTGCAAGGAATGAATGTGTTGAAGGATCTTTGATTATTGAGAAAATTCTAGAATTTCTCAGTGTTGGTTATGATCCTGTGCTGGGAGATTTTGTGAACATGGTGGAAAGGGGAATCATTGATCCAACAAAAGTTGTAAGAACCGCTTTACTGGATGCTGCTGGAGTGGGCTCCGTGTTAACAACAGTGAAATTCCTAGAGAAGAGAAGGATCCTGGAATGGGCACAATGGGTGGAATGGGAGCAGGTATGAGATGTAGCATGCTATAACTCCGAGAATAGTGGTTGGCCTTATTAATCAATTGTGACAGGAAATTTAAGGTAGGTTCCTCACCAATAACTTCAGAGAAGTCACCTCAAATAAATTACTGAATAAAAGGCTGGCTGATGACTATACCCATCAGTTACTAGTTTCAGTCGACAATATATAATGGTTTACTGATGTCAATGCCCGTGCCTACATATAATTTGTTTTGTATTTTTGAATTTGTGTATTCCTGATACCGGGTACAAAAGCCATGTACCAGTGGTCTGCCCTCAGCTTAAATCATTGAGGCATTTCTGCTATTCTGTTCTGGTCAAGATTATCATCAGATGAGTAGTTCAAAAGCAGCCTTCCCGTGGAGAGTAAGAGTAATTGTGCACAAAGTAAAGAAGTCTCCAATCATGTGTCAATCTCTGTGTAATAAACTTATATTTAAAGTTAAAAAAATTAAAAGGCTCTACTGTAAGGAAGTTGTCCCTGGATACCTTTTTGGATTAGTTAATTTATCCCACAGGACAGTAAAGTATATTCTGATAGACCATGTGGTGTGGTGTATGGCTAGGTCTTTATTCTAGTGCACCCCAAATCCTTAGAATTCTAAGCATTCACTGCATACTAGCAGTCTGAGCGCTGTGCTTCACTGGCAGCTCTGCAGATGTGATTTCACCCTGATTACCTTGATTTGCCAGTGTATTTAGGCCTCACAGCATTTAAAAATGTAGCTGTCTGCAGATACTTGATTGGGTATTAGAGGACTGTCCCTGATGGGGAAAGCTCAGTAATTTGAAACCCTGTAAGTGCTTACATGCTTTTGAAGAAGAAAGGTCATTTTATGTGAAGGAGGTATCCTCTCCCGTCTGCATTATCTAGTTACTTGGCTACTAGGAGATTATAATAGGTAAAGTCTGGCCAAGGGTAGTGAACAATGTTAATTCATGGGCTGAGAAAGAGCTAAGGAATGAGAGGAAAGAATCCTGATTTTTCGAGTGGACACAGGATTGCCTCCCATCTGAGGAAGAAATGAACAGGAAAAGCTGTGTGCAATTTTAGGAAAAGGTTTTGGAAGCTGGGTACTCTCTTTCTTCCCTTCTTCCTTTCTTCTCTTTGTGTCTACATTGTAGGCCTAATTGCTAAACTGTAATTGGGAACAAAGGCTACAAGTCACTGCTGCTGTTACTGCAAAGCTTTTTATGAGCCAAACTGAAACATGCTGAACCTCCACTGTACTGCATTTTCCTCCAAACTGCGACTTTCCCTCTGGATTGAAACATTTGCTCCAGAAGGAGAGAGGAGACTTTTCAACTGAGGTTGAAAACTGAGGTGGTAAACAGGAGGTAAATAAAAGTTCATTATCCCAGAACAAAAAACTTGGAAGATTATTAGATATTTGAGTGCCCTTGCCAACAGTAAAAGCAGCTGGGGGTGGAGACTGAGCAGACAGACTGTGGTAAGACAAGAAAGAATGAATGAAAAAGGAAGGGAAGGATGCTGTGGATATGGAGCTGCCTGCAGGCTGCTTAGAGAGCTCGCGTCATGTCCAGTGGGCTTTCCAGGGGTACAGTTGCTTTTGACTTATCCCTGCTGTTCTCTTAGTAACCCCTCACCTACACTTCGGTTGGAGACCCCAAATGAATACTCATGGGGACACCAAATTGGACATTAGTGCAGTTCTTACTTTCTGAGGTGAGTAGAAATGTGTGTGGTTTTTCTCCAGAAAAGTCCATCACCCAACAACTTCCTCACGGTGCAAAATTTTGTATGTTGCATTTTATCCTAATGTTTACTGGCAATATGAATCTATTCCATACACCCATTTTTCAATGTTTTAAATAAAATTTCATGGTGTTTGGTACTTTATTGTGCTTATTGATTTGACAAGAATCTTTTGGTCAGGAGAGTTTAATTGTTATTAAGATTTTATTTTTTTTCCTTTCCTATTTAGTTAGATATTCTGATTTTTAACATTTTGAGATTCTCTTCATTTGGTAAGTACTGATTTTCCTCCGATTAAATGGCACTAGAGCCAACTCCTTCTAATGTACTGGATTAAACTTCTTCTCAAAAGCACCATTCTAGTATGCCTGGAGCTACTTTGTATAAAGTGTCTGCGCTCCTTAGTCATCTGCTTTTGTCTTTTCTCCAACAAGGAGTTCAATACAATTGTGTAGGGAAAAAAAAGATACAGAACTTCCTTTACTTTCATAGAAAACTCACCTGAGAAAATATAGGCAAGATCATAGATTTCCTAGTTCTGAGTGGAGGTTTACATCTTAACCAAACATAAAAGACTATGCGCATCATATTAAAAGTGACTTAGAGCCGGGCGGTGGTGGCGCACGCCTTTAATCCCAGCACTCGGGAGGCAGAGGCAGGCGGATCTCTGTGAGTTCGAGGCCAGCCTGGTCTCCAAAGCGAGTACCAGGAAAGGCGCAAAGCTACACAGAGAAACCCTGTCTCGAAAAACCAAAAAAAAAAAAAAAAAAAAAGTGACTTAGGAGCATAATGTTTGAGCTTAAAATATGGAGAGCTGTTACGAAACACTGCAATGTTGACACACAGTTAAGCTATATAAATAACCAATTCTCATCTTTTCAATGGCTTTTAAAACCATCAGTCGTTTTTACCCACCTCTTTTCCTTTCCACCTCACTATTATGATCTTTGAAATTTTTGTTTAATTTTGGTCAAGTCCTCTTAGGTGAGCAATTTTCAATTATTTAAGGGACTATCCCTAGTTTCCCGGTGAGATGTTCCACATTTTGATAAACAAATTACTTACAGACTTACACATCCATGAGTTATTTATATTTAACTTTCTAGTGTCCTCACTAATAATATTTAATATCTTTGATTTATTTTATATCTAATACATCTAAAAATATTCTTCTTTTACTTTTCTATATACGCCCATCAAGCATATGGTAAATAGAAACTGAGTTGCTTCCATTCTGCCTACTTTACAACTAAGAGTCTCTTGTCACAATTTACTAGTTTATTTTTTGTGAAGTTATTTGTTTAAGTTAAAAGTGAATCCAGATGTCAATTTTTATTTAATTACTCATGGGAGCTTGTAGCTGTCCTGTATTAAGGAAATTCAAGCAGTCATACTTGAGTCTATGAAAATCTACTTCGTTAGAATTCAGCCATTAAATATCTTTGGCTTTCTATTCCCCCACCCAAAGGAATTATTATATATGCAAAGAACTATGGATACAGTTATTTTTTTTTCTAATACAGAAAACTAAAACTTGGAGTTTCCCTTGAAGATAGCTCTTTATAATCTGAGAGGATATAGGGACAAGCAGCTCATTATGTAAAAAGAGCCAGAGATAAGCAGAATGAACTAGGCACTGTGGTAGAGGTAGGGCTGTGGAAGCTAGTCACTCTTTTGTTCCTGTGACAACATACCTAGAAAAGCAACCTCATGGGAGGGAAGGTTTACTTTGGCTTAGAGTCTGAGGCCTCAGTCCGTGTTTAATTGGTTCTGTTGGTTTTGGTATCTATGGTACAGAACAATACTTGTGCTTGTGTGGCGAAGCAAAGCTGTTCATCTCACAGTGACTGGGAAGCAGAAGTCGAGGTGTGTGTGTGTGGGGGGGAATCCCTAAATCCTCTCCAAAGTCACACCCTCTGGTTCGAACATCCTTATAGCAGGCCCAACCTCTTAAAAGTTCTCCTGCCTCTCAATAGCAACAGTGGCTGGGGACCAGACTTTAACATAAAGACCTTTGGTGGACACTTAGTATTCCAATCTCAACAGAGAAGATAATGGATGCTGTGTGTGTGTGTCACATGTCATACGTTACAAGAACTTATTTTCTCACCTTGGGATAGATAAGAAAAGGCTTCTTGTGATTTGAGCTTTGAAGAATGAATGCAATTCTGATAATCACTTGTGGTGGGGACGATCACCTAATTATGATGAACTTTAGATTCTACAGATGTGCTGGGGTTGAAGTTATGAATTTATGAAGTTATGGATTCTCATAGGATGTTAGATCGTTTTGAAGTTATACAACCTCATGCCACTTCCGAGACTTGAGTAGGGATGCATTGTACTTGTTGGGTTCATACAATAAATCTCAATTACTAGAGTATACTGATATAGAAAACGCCTCCTTAGTCATTTGAAGTAATGAAATTTTATTGCAGAAAAAAGGAAACAATGATACGCTTAGCCATTTCATTTACAAATCATCTCAAAGAGGTGCAATAGTTGAGAAAGGTCACCTGAGCAAACTTTACCACAGCAGAAAGCATGGAGTTAGAGTCAAGACAGTTTTCTATATGTTTTATGGTAATATTTACTGATATCAAGAAATAAAAACCATTGAATTCCCATGCTCCATTTTTTTCGGAGAAAGATGCTTTCAGTACTGCCGTGAACTTGTACACTGAGGTAAGTTTGAAGGAACATAAAATGGACCAAAGGCAGGAAATGCTTTAGAAGTAGGCACCCGCATAAGGACCACGTGGAGTAATCTGCACCTGTAAAAAAGACACTGGCAGAACTCCCAGCCTGGTACCTCAGTCACCTCCAGCTGAGTGGGGGGAGGAAGACAAGAGAGCAGGAGGGAGGCGGGGGAGAGTGAAGAGATAAGAGTGGAGAGAGAGAGAGAATGGGGGGAGAGGAAAAGGAGAGTGCAGAAAGAGAGAAAGGAGAGAGAGAGAGAGAGATAGAGACATGCTCCTAGCCAGGAGAGAGGTACCCTTTGTCTGACAAACCCTGCCAGGGAAGCCTCCTGTAGCCGCCCCGCGGTTCCCACCTCCAAGCATCTGCGGAGCGGCTAGGTGGAGCCCGCGCCCGCGGAGCCCCGGCGGACTCCAGATCCGGGTTTTGCCGGCCACCCCTTTCTCCGGCTGGAGAGCCCCCCTCCCCGGTCCTGGGAGCTCTCGCGCCCGTCGTCGCCCCGCCGCCGGTGGTGGCTCACTCCGGCCTCGGCTGCCTTGGCCGCCGCTCGCACCCGTGCCTGACGGCGGGGCGCGTCGCCCCCACGAGCCTGCTCGGCCCGCGGCGCGCTCGCTCCCAGTTCCCAGGAGCGGGGATGCAGATGGCACGGCCGGGCCGGGAGGGCGCCGCCGCCACCACCGCCGCCGCTGGCATCTCGCGGACTGCGCGCTGCCTCCGCTCCCGCAGCTGCTGCTGCCGCCGCCACCGCCTGTGACTCTCGCCCCCCCCCCGCTCCCCCCCCCCCCCCCGCGCCCCGCTCCCCTCTCTTTCTTCTCTCTCCTCTCTTTTATTTATTTATTTATTTGGTTGGCCTCGGTCCTCTTCCTCCCGGGTGTGCGCGCGCGGGCTGCACGGTGTGTGCTGTTGGGCAGGAGCTCGCTCGCCCGGGTGGTGTGTGCGCGCCGCGGGGGGACAAGCGTGTGCGTGTCTGGAGGGCACCCCGAGCCTCCTCAGTGGCTCCTCCGAGGGGGTGGTGGGGGGAGTCCAGAAGAGAGAGAAAGAGAGAGAGAGAGAGAAAAAAAAAAAAAAAAGAACCGAAGCCGGCGGCCCCGGCGGTTGGCGGTGACGGCGGCGGCTCGGAGCCCGGGCCCCGCGATGAAGCTCCCGCATGCCCGCAGCTCCCCGGCCCCGCCGGCGAGCTGATCCGCCACCACCGGAGCTCGGGGCTCGCCACCCCCGGCAGGCACGCAGCCCTCCAGCGGGGCCCGGCGCCCGCTCTGCCCGCGCCTCCACGCCGTGCACACCGGGGAAGGAGTTGGCGCGGCTGGGCTCCTGGGCTCTCGGAGCGGCTTTGCGGGCGGCCGAGCGGACCCTCGGCGACAGCCGGAGCACCTCGGGGGCCAGCAGGAGGAGGACGGCGAAGAGGGCTGGGCGGAGAAGCCACTGCTGGTCCTCGCCGCTGCCCCTACCTATCCCCTCCCTCCCGCTCGGAGGCGGAAAGGGGAGGACGAGGAAGAAGAAGAAAAAGAAAGAGACGGGGGGTGGGGTGGGAGAACTGGATATAAAGATCGGCTTGGGGGGGGGATGGTGGAAGATTTTTGGTCTCCTCAGCAGCGGCTTTTCTTGCGGCGGCGGCGGCGGCGGCGGCGGCAGCGGCAGCGGCAGCGAGAGAAGGCAAGGCAGCCTCAGCTTATGACTGCCGCATGTTAATAGCTCCCGCTCGGGTCCGCGGGCTGCAGCCGAAGACACACAGCCTGACTCCGAAGTTGTGCAACTGTGCCCTGGGAGAGACATTTGAACCCTCCTTCTCTTTGCTCCGCTTTTGCGCCCCCCCCCCTCCCCGGGGCGTGTGAAGCGAGGAAACGTAAAGGAAGACTAGCATTTGGTTTTCCCGGCTTCCCCTTTCTCCATGGCTGTGTAGAAGAAGAAAGGAAAGAGACACTTTTTGTTGTTTCTTGGACTGGGGTCTCCACCCTCCTGCCGTCTCTTGCGTTTTGATCATCATTTTTTTTTTTTGCTTGGTGTGGCTGGGGTGTCTACACTGGGGCCGGTCCAGCTTTTTTTTTTTTTTCTTTCTTTCTTTTTTTTTTCTTTTTTGCCCCGGGGCTCAATGGATGGATTGTGGAAAACTGCACCGGGTTGCAGGTTGTTGAGCAACTGATGGGACCATCTCAGGGACCGGCGGTTACGAAAGGTAATTTATTCTTTGCACTCTTCATAACAGTGGTCGCCCCTGCTCGGGCGCAGGCGGCGGCATCCGCTGGGCGGGCAACCAACCGAGGGGGGTGCGGGGTTCACGTACACTCACCCTTCCACTCACACATTCGCCTTCGCACACTCGCCCTCACGCGCACACTCATCTCATCGTGATGTGGAGCGGGAAGGGAGCCTCCTGGCTGGTGGGCGCTGGGGGTTGGCACGGGTTCGAGGTTCTACCGGCTACTGGGCGATGTGGTGACCGAGGGAGATGTAGGGGAGAGGGAAAACCCGCGCACTGGCAGTCGCACTCGCCGGGTGACAGGAACGAATCCCACCCGGAACATTTTCCCTCCCTCGTCCCCCCAGTGTTGTCCTTTGGTAGGGGCAGGAATCAGCCGAGGGGGCGCCTTTTCTCCGCTAGGCTGGAGTAACACTGGAGGTGGGAACGGGTTGGAGGACGAACAGGGACCCGGTGAGGAGCTCAGTCTGGGGTGATGGCGAATGCAGGGTGGTGAGCCTGGTGTGATCCTCCCTGGACGCCTGCCTGGGAGCATCCAAGGTGGCCGAGCTTGCCCAGGTCGCGCCCCTGAGAAGTGGAACCGCGTTGCCCCCTCTCGCGTCTCCCCTCTTGTGTGTCCCCTTCACGGCAGTTTGGTTTGGACCTGAGTGCCTAGGCTTTGTTGGGCGATTGTGGTTGGAGAAAGCTACCACTTTGGTGGCTGGCCCGGGGGTTGAGCTGTGCTGGGAGTGAGCACCCACTGTAGAGAGGGTGTTCAATGGTCGGGGCGTCCGAGGCGCCAGGGTGCGGTGGGCAGAGTAGTGGTGGCCCTAGTGGCGGGTTACAGGTAGAGGAGTGGGCATCTCGGTGCTTCGCTTGGGAGATGGACAGTCTCTGGGCTGAAGCGGAGCATGGGGAGCAGCACTACCCAGCCTCTGGTTCTACCCGGGAGGTGGCGGTTGAGCATACCAGATGTCCAGCCGTGCAGCCCTGTGTTTGTAGGGGTAGTGGCCAGGGGCCGGCGTGCATGTTATCTGTGTGTATAGGAGCCTGCGCGTTTGGGGTGGCGGGAGGAGACCTTCGCAGGGATGGGAGACCTGGAGCTACTTGAGTGGAGCTTATTCATAGAAATCGCTTGGGATCCGCTTAGCTGGAAAATCTGGTTTGAGGAGGCCCAGAGGGCCCCTGGTAGGGTTGCGAGGAAGCCTGGCGGCAGGTTCCCTCTTCCCTGGAGATGTGTACAGTGCTTGGAGTCGCTGGTGCAGCGCTCCCTCTACTCCAGATTGGCCTTGAGGAGGACCTGCTGGAGCAGTCACCTCTTGCAGATTTGCAGTAATCAAGTGTATCCTGCAGAATCCCTGGTCTTTGGAATTATCTGGCCACTTTCTCCGCCCGGATAGAAACGTGTGTTGCTTTTATTGATGACCAGCGATAGAGCACTTGGGCGAACTGGAGGCTTGGGAGCCACCTCCCGGGTGTCTCCTCCCCGAGGCTCCTGTGGTCCCTGACTGCAGTAGTTAGAGAACATTGTAAACAACAGTGTAAGCATCTTTGCTACTGTCTCCCTCAGAGCCTAACCTGCTGCTGGTGTCTGGTGTGTTTACTTTCCTGGGCGAATTACTCATTAGGAAGTATAAGGCTGTTTGCCCCTCTGATTTTACATCTTTGCAGCCAGCTGCTGGGGAAATGGGGAGACAGGAAGGAAAAAATGCCTCTTGTGCTTTGCTCTGAAGTAAATAGGAGGTCCGCTTATGTTGGTGTCATATGGGCTGTCGTCGCTAGTTAAAGAATGCCGTCGTTAAAGAATCTGCAAGGAAACACTTGAGTGATTTTGTGTTGGGAAAGTCAGCTGCATTTGCCCACGAGATAGCAGAGGTTAGCCAGTTTGCTAATTCATTTTTTCAGTCTGGAATAGTACTAAGTGATCAGCAGTTCTGGCGCCCAATTTATCTGTATTGGGATTACAAGTAGAATGGCCAGTTGTTTTCCAGTATCACCCACAGAGGATATCAGATAATTTCTGTAGGAATCGAGAGGATGTTTGTGCTGAAATATCTCTCAGCGTTGTTCTCTGTGTGTTTTCTTAATCTCTCTTTAAGTAACGGGAGGATGGGTACCAGATGTACAGAGATAAACACATTTTAATAGACTTATGCTTGCAAAGACGACTACTTTTAAAATACAATAATTAAAACCTACTGCATGACCTAGTTGTATATTACTCCTGACTACTTTGATGTTTATTGAAAATGGCTAGGATCTAGTTTATTTTAAAGAATACGTCTTAGTAAATGAGTATTTTATTTTTAAGTACACTTTTATTAAGGTTTTGATCACTTCACAAAGCAAAGGTTTCAAAGGACAAGTCCTGAATCATCCATTGATGCCTAATTTGAATAAGTTACGTTTTATGAGAGATATTGTAAGTGACCCTGACCATAATTTGGAACTTAGAGAGTTATGGCCTAACCCCCTAGAATTTTTTTGTCCTATGGTTTTTTTTTTTTTTTTTCCTTTCTGGAGGGTTTGTGTGAAAGTCTCCCCCGTACTTGCAAACATTTCTGAGGACTGAAGAGTGCTTCCCTCCCCTTCCAGCTGCTCTCACCAAAGTGCTCTGTAGGCTTGGTGCTGGGAGATCCCATCAGATCTGTTCTCTGTTCCTTAGCAGCATGTGTTTCTTAGCAGTCATACATTCCACAGGTCCTGATGTCATTCAGATTGAGTCTGTCGATGTATTGTGCTGTCTGAAGGTGAATATGTCAAAGAGTATTTGAATGCCATTCCGTAGCACTTGTTTAATCACTAAATACTCAACAATGGGCTGCTCTGGGGTGCATGGTTGAGTGGACTACTTCGGTAAACCTGGAGTAGGAGGAATGATGAGTACAAAGGTTTATGTGAACTATTTAAGTTTTTGAGATAGAGATGTTGGGCTGCATCAGGCATCCCTGGCCAGAAGAGTGATAAGTCAGCCTGTAATTTGTCAGCTGGGGAAATGATTTTGATGTCTCAGTTTAGGATGCATAGTGTGATGATTAGGCTTCAGATTGAGAGCCCTGCCTGCTCAAAAATATGAATGGAAAGTTTTCTCAAGTAATTTCCTTAATAATATCCTCCTTGCCGTTTGCAGATCCCCCCCCCCCTCCCCCAGGGAGTAACGGCCAGTGTGGGACTCACTGGCTCCAGCTCTTGTGCCTGGCATTGTTTCTAGTATTCAGCAACAGGCAACATTTTTATGGACTTAATTTACCTTTGATTCACAAAGAGCTATAGCCAAGGAAATCATAAGTAGTAGATTTAAAAAGATGGTAAGATCACAATGGTTGAGGTTCGTCAAATCATAATGTCACATTGAATTGTTTTTCAGATTTGATCTGGGCCACTTTACAGTTTGGTGGAAACTCTCGGAAAAGGGCTGCCAAATGAAAAGGACTGTTACTGTTAAAAAAACAGGGCCTTTTGCTTCGGAAATCAGCGAGGAAATGGATTGTGATTTTTGTATTTAGGATCATGCACTGATTTCGAGAAATATTGACATGCTTTAGTTTACCCCAGTGTGAGTGGGGCCAAAGAGAGAGCTTGGGAGGAAAGGCAGCTGGCTTTCCCTAAGTTTCACAAATGGCTCTTTTGCCCTTGATTCCTTGGATTTGCATTACATTCAAAACAAGCATTTGCTCACTTAGGGTGGACTGAAGCTGCTTTGTAACTTACCCTTGTTTGCCTTTTAGGGCGTGTGTATTCTCAGATCATGTTGCATTTGTGTCCTTTTATTTCATGCAAGTGCATTTGCTTAATGAATGCCTGAGTTTATCATAAAAACAAAAGCACTCAAATATAAGGGCATTCGAAGATTTTTTTTTTTTGCTGTATCTCACTTATACATACATATGCACAATCACTATGTGTGCATGCACACGGTTGTAAAAATTTTAATTCTTGCAGAGGAAACTCCAGTATTTCATTCATTGTGAACTTGATACTGATGCTAATATACATTTGACAAACTAGTGTGAACTTGTCTCTAGTTAACATTAATGATTTGTGTGCTGTGCAGTCCCCTTCCCACCTCAGAATATGTCGAATCATTTTCCTGACCTGGATATTAATAAAATTAATTTTACTTCATAGGTAACCAAGTATAATGTTTTTCTTAAGATTGTGAAATGTACTCATTTATTGACAAAAAATATAAAAACATAATTAGTTGTCTTATGCTGAAGCAACTGAACTCCATTTATTTTGGGGGTGGGTATAGTTATGCCTATATTTCATCATGGCAGATTACTATAAGCCTTTCTTCTTTTTTTCTTTCTCTGTGGTAGAGCTTGAACCTAGTGCTTTGTATGCCCCAGCTAAGTAAGTGCTCTACTACTGGGCTACATTTCTAGATCAAGAGTCTGTAAATATTAATAGATAATGAAATTATTCATGTCTTGGTATGTCCTATTGACATTATTAAAAGAAACTTAACTTTAATGTTAATGCATATCTCCGTAAGAGTAAGTAGAGGCCAAATGAGGCTAAAATTTTAGCCTATTTTATTCAAAAGTTTAAGTGGAGTAATGTTAATGGCAATCCATTTCGCACTGAAAACGGTCTTTAGGACGGACAAATAAATCTTCCAACTAACAGCATCTGTCTTGTGAAATTTACAGTTCAGTTGTTGGGTAGAGCCGAGAATGTTCTCAGACCAGTGCTCTCTAAGTGTGTCTCTAGGAACTCATGAGCTATGAGGCCTCTTCAAAGTTCTGCAAAGAGAAAAAACATTTTCATAGTCATACTTACACTTTATTTGACTTCTTTTTCTCCTGTTAAAACATATGGCTCTTGAGATTTCCAGAAGGTGTATGGATCATGATGACATCATTGCTCTGATGGCATATGACATGTGCACTCCTGTACTACTGCCTTCTAAGAAACTTCCGGTTTACTAATACATAAACAGTGATAATTTCAGATAGCATACTCACAAAACACTTCGCATCATTCATTTTAAAGAATGTAAAGGAAGCCTGTGACCAAGAAGATTGAGACCCTCTTAAACTTTTCCCGACATCTGTCTCCTTTACCCATAAATGTCACCCATATGACCATAAAAGGGTACATTTAGGGAAGAGTAATTACGTACAGCTCTAGCTTCAGAAACTCAAGCAGGTTGGAGATAATTTTGTTTACTAATTACTAAACATTATCATTATTCTGTTCCTCGCCGTTCTGTGAAAAATTTGGTGTTTAGTGTTTGGGTCAGCACAGATGTCCGGTAAGATCCTCTGACCAGCACTTAGATGATTCAGAGGAGCCATAGAAAAAGTTAAATCTACTTAGGAGATGTAGATCTTTCATAGGTAGAATGGTGTAGAGATAAAGAGAACCATATGTTTGCCTAGGTTTTAAGAAGCTGTTTGACTTGGAGCAAGACATTTGCTCTTACTGTACCTCAGTTTCCTACTTTATTCTAATGGGGTTGACAGTTGTGTCACATTCACAGACTGTTGGGGAAATTTAATAGGGGCATATACGGAAAGATTTGAAAACAGATTCTGGAACACAATGTTAATAAATAGTCAATAACTGCTGTCTTTATTATCATCATCATTAATATTGAATCTCCCAAGATTCCTAGGAAATGTTAATCAGTTCCTTATGTATGCATTAAAATCTTACTAAATTAAACACTTTCATGTAAAAAGATAATGCTTATTTTATTCTTGTATCTTACAACTCATGGAGAGTTGTTGGCATTTTTTTTCTATAGGAGAAATTAATAGAACACCTTTGTCTATTCGAGCTAAGGTTGAAGTTGGGGAGTGTGAATACTCAATTAAAACTAGTTTCAAAGACCCTAATTGAATATTTATGCATCTTGGGAATTATTAGGGAGGAAATCACTTTTCTGAAGTGATATCAAGATGACTCACTACACACTTAATCTGTTAATCACTACCTAAGCACCACAACAGGCCATTTCAGTGACAAGGATCCTTGGAGTAATTATATCCTATGGTTGAGTCTGTATATGAGTGGTTGAAATGCCTAGCTAATGGTGAAAGAAGCTTTACATATGAAATTAGCTTGATTAGGTGCTGAAGTTTTGCTGGAGAACTTTAGTTCTTGTGAATCTAGTTTTTGGACAACTACTGAGAACTTTATACATACATATATGTGTATATGTGTATGTATGTATATGTATAGACTATACATATTTTTGGGTGTTTTCCATGGATCTCTCTCTATAAGTTTGAAATCAGGCCTATCACTGTGAATTCAGTACTATAACACTCATGATCCTCAACACTTGGATTGATGCCTTCACAGTTTTACAGAAACTAAATTGTACAGCATAGATAGACAGAGCCAACAACTGGTTTTAAGTATGAACTTTTCAGAAATGGCCTTTGAAATGGAGACACCTGATTATACTCTTCAGCATCCACAGATCTATCTCCACCAGCTCTATCTGAGTAACAAAGAGAATAAATCCACACTGCTGGTTTGGGAAAAAGAATAAGAAGTAAATGTAAATGTGTCTGCTCTCAGCTCAAGGAAGCATTTGATTCATGATACCTGGTATTATCAGTCATCGTGTTATTAGAAATATCCTTGAGTACAATCATTAAGAAAACACAGCTAAATCAATTATCATTTTCTTAATTGAAGAGTTCTTGATGAGCTATGAAAATCAATAACATTTTATTAAGAAATGTTTGGTTTCTAGTATTTGTCTTTCTTACTGTTCATTCTTCCACCTCTCCTTTGTTAAACATTTAAATATTCATTTCTGAGTGCTTCCTCTTCAACTAAAATGTTAAGCCCTGCTACTAATTCTTCACCCAAAATAATCCTGATAGAAAAATAAAGTCTCTTTTGACATCAACCTAGCACTAGCACTATGCATGAAGATTGACTTTAAATCATGAAAATAACCATTTAACTTAAGACATTTCAAGTTAAACAGCAGAACTTCTTTTCACAGGGTGTCAACAGCTCTTTAAGCATTAACTGCCTCAATGTTGTAACCAAATCAAGTCATCATCCACTTCCAAGATTTACAGATTTCGATGCTTTTGAAAGATTTATAACCTCAAAGTACAAGTACTCATAAGATTGCTGTACATGAATTATGCAAAGGAAACCTTACAATTCAGAACCCAAAAATTGCCTTAAAGTCTAGAAGTATTGAGAGGCTCATAAATAAATCCAGAGTTGAGAATGAACATCTGTATTCCAGTGACAGTTGCCAATAAAAGTTTCTTTCTTCTTCTTCTTCTTCTTCTTCTTCTTCTTCTTCTTCTTCTTCTTCTTCTTCTTCTTCTTCTTCTTCTTCTTCTTCTTCTTCCTCTTCCTCTTCCTCTTCCTCTTCCACTTCCTCTTCTTCTTCCTCCCTCTTCCTCTTCCTCCTCCTCCCTTCTCCTCTTCCTCTTTCTTTCCCTCTTCTTCTTAATGTGTGACTCTTCTAATTATCTAGCTTTATGTGGAGAAGGAAAATCTACAACACAGTAGTTTAGAAAATATGGTGGGGAGACAAGACAAAACAAAAAGCCTGCATGTTCAACAACTGACTTGCTAAGTTGCAGCACACTTAAGTGTTTGAACGTATGACTCAAGAAAATGAAAGCCAACTTCAAAACAAAACCAAAACCCTGAGAGCGCTTTCTGTTTGATCAGCCTGTGTTGGTGTTTATGCATCCCGCAGAGGCAGAGTGTGTTACTATTCAGGACAGCCCCCAGTGGCTCACAGTAGCCTGAGCCTGTGAGAATAGGGGTGAGACTCAGCCCAGTTTTTGATGTTCTGCTCGGGTGGGTAACTTGAATACTAAAATGCATTCCATTGACAGCTGACCCTGTGAGAGGGTTTTCAACAGTCTCCTTTTTTGTTTTGGTTTGGTTTCATTCCCCCTTCCTTTCCTCAAAGCTCTTCCAAATAAAGACTTTTGGTTGAGAGGAAATGGGCCTGACTGATGGTCATCTTTCCACGTGAGATTTGATTTCTGGCAGGCAAGTGAGGTTCAGCTGATTTCCATGAGCATTTGCTTCCCTTCAGATTTTCAGTGTTCTTGATTTGTCAGAGTCTAATGGTTGTTGTTTGAACCTTGAATCAGAATACTGATCATGACTTCAAGGAATGGACAAAGGACCTATTGAGGAATAGTTTGGGTTAACACAAGCCATGTGTATATCTATTGCTTTTCTTCTTTATAGTGGCTTTAAATGTTCAATAGAAGTTTTCTAGGGAGTTTTAATTCTATTAAGAACAGTTGAGTATAGACAGAGAACTGAAGCAACTATTTCCTTTAACAATAATACAGTCTTTTCAGTTTAGGAAAATTTTAGTTAAATGTCTCTTTCACTTTCAACAACTTTCTTCTGTCTGGCAGTCAAGGGCTTCAGAGTCATTCTGAAATGATGAACATTTTATGATCATATCTTTAATATCATATTTTCTTTCATTCAACATAAAATGCTTAGATGAGATGTTATATTTATTATCCTTTTCTTTTAATTGAGAAGACACTTCAAGTTAGTGTTAGGTTGAAATGATTAATTTACTGGGAGGTTATTGAGTTTTTTAGGTAAAACTTTTTGGGGGGAAGGGTGGAGGCACGCCTAAATCAGTACTGTTTAACGTATCCTCTGCCCCTGGGCTTCTGCTTCAGCTGCAAGGCCCTCCCTACTCTACCACTTTCCCTTTACTGTGATGTTTAGAAGTTGGTAATTGGATACTTGGGTTTTACAACTGTCTACTACAGCTTGAGTAGCCCCAAACAGAAATCCCCCTATCTGAACCACCCTCTCTTCTTAAAATTCAAAACTTACTCAACAAACAATATGAAGCCGTGGGAGAAGTTCTTCACCTGATTTTAAATGCAAAGTCGTATATGAATAATGTACATTTAGACAATGTGTAGAGGGTACATAGGAAGCATGAAGGAATTTCGTGTTTATACTTGGGTATCATTTCCGGATACCTCACTATATACATGCAGATATTAAGCAACAAGCAAATATTCCAACCACAGAGCAGTTCTTTCCAAGCAGTTTGGACAAGGAAGACCACACCTGTACTACTAGCAAAGCAGGATTGGTAAGGCTGTTCCATTTCCTCTGTGGATGGAAAGATAATTAACTTGGATGGAAGACTCAATTGAGATCAGATGATTTCCCACAGAAAAAAGAGAGCAGTTCATATCATCCTAATGTCCACTATAGTGACCCTTTATTAACTGATAACAAACCAGCATTAGAAAACTGGGTAGGACATCCACTGGTTGTCTGTAAGTCATGATCTTGTACAATGGTTCCATACATCCTGTACCCAGAAAACCAAATAAGATCATGCAAATCATGGGTTAGAAATTTTCAGCTTTTTTTGTTCAGAAACACCTGCTCTTGCTGAAACTGTGTCACAGGTCATCAAAGCTCTGCATATGTGAAAACGCACTGAACACTGAAAGATGTCACTTGCAGAAAACTTTTTCATTCAATGTTGGAGTTACTCTGGAGTCCAAAAGGCAAACTGAACTCAGGTTTGGTCAGAATGATGGTTTCTTCTTGTATATTGTTCCCATTGCAGAGAACAGTGCTGTTCTTACAGGTCTGAATTAGATTATATAGGCACCAAGTACACACAGGTGAACAAAGCTCCCCAGATGTCAGATCAAACAGTATTCAGGATGGACTTAACTCATGTTTGAGTTCCACGAAGTCAGAATATCTTTCCAAAAAGGAACACATAGTGAACCCTTAGTGAAGATGGCACAGAAGAAAAGTTATCCTAACAGAAACTGGAGAGACAAAATTAAGGTATGGGCATAAACACAGCGTAAAATAAATGCAAACAGAAGTAAAAGAAGGACTAGTATGCATTTATGGATATGTATCCATCCATCTGTTTGAGCATTTACATTGGCTAGTGTGCTCATTATGCCGTGCTTCAGATGGAAATGCATGCTTATTCAAGCAAACCTTCTGTTTAGAGACAGACTTTTCAAATATATAGCAAATGAGATCTTTCAAATAATAGTGGCTAAGTAACTTCATCTTTGTGCAATTACTCCAAGGAAACTTTATCTCGGTATATCTAATACTAATGTTTTCAAATGATAGACATCTAATCTATTTCTATTATGTCAACATCAGAACCTGAATGACCAGCCGAAGTAAAGTGGTACCCTGAAGTATTATTTATATGAATGTAGGCTAGTAAATGTATTGCCTTTTTTTGTATATGTATATGAATATGTGTGGGTGGGCATGCCTATGTGTGTGGATGTAATGTGTGATGAACGGTGAATATACGTGCATTACATGTGTGTAGGAGCCCACAGAGGATATAGGAAAGCATCAGATACCCTGACACTGATATCATAGGTGGTTGTGAATCACCATGTGGGTCCTCAGAATCAACCCCCAAATCCTGGGAGAGCAATAGGTGCTCTTAACTACTGAGTCCTCTCTCTAGCTCCCAACTTTTTTTTTTTTTTTTTGAAACAGTCTCCTCGTGAACCTGGAGCTTGTCAACATGGCTAGATTCGCTGGCTGCTGAGCCTTCAGTATCCCCCTGTGTCTGCCTCCCCAGTGGTGGCATTATCAGCTCACAGTCACTTTGTGGTAAGCACTCTAGTGACCGAGCCATCTCCCCAGATCTTTTTTTTTTTTTAATTTCCTAGTTTAGACTGGCCTTAATTTCTTCATTCTCCTGCCTCAACATCCCTATTCTAGGCATGTGCCACCATGTGTAAGTTGTATTTTATTTTGCCTTTTCTTTATTTAAATTGCAAAGTTATGTTATTTTCCATATTTTTTTTGTACTGACTCGGTGTAAGTAGTAACATATGAAGACAATTTAGGAGAAATCTTAAAGGTTAATAGAAGTTTAATTAGAAGAACTCCCTTGAATAGCGACCTTCGTTATTGCTGCAAGTCCCTCAGGAAGAAAGAGCATTAGAAATCATTACGCTATCAACATTGTGTTTTGGTGATTTGATGGTATTAAGCAAACTTTGGAAGCATTTCCTTTTTTTGGTGCATTTGATTAAACGTGTGATCTTATCTTGGCGAAACAGCCTGCTGGGCTGCAGACAGTAGTGTTCAGAAATGAAATTTGCTCAGAGCCTCTGAGCAGACCTTTATTCAATGAGACCTTTCTTGAATAATAGATGGTAGTGAGATAGCAGCAGTGGTGTGCCTGTGTGTTTTGTGTGTGTTTTCTCCCTTGAAAATTACGGAGGGTGGAGACAAGAACAATAGCAACACAAAAGGTAATAGAATACGAAGGAAAGCATCAAGTTTATAAATGAGATATTGGCCCACTTTATTATAAATGGACAGCATTATGTGTGAGAAGTCACAATATTAGTATCAGAGGACTCTGCTTGCTGTTCTTTATGGATGTTAGTTTGGACCAGTAATGGCTGAATTTTGACTCTCATTCATTTCTCCTATGGTAGCTTATTGGATATTTTGAAGATCATATTTAAATTATATTTCATGATTACATAACATACTCACTCCGAGCATTACTAACAAAAAGTTAAGACAGTAGCCATTTAATATGTTAATGCTCCTTATTTTAGTTAGGGTTATTATTGCTGTGATGAAACATCATGACCAAAATAAATTTTGGAGGAATGGGATTATTTGGCTTACACTTCCATATCACTGTTAATCATTGGATGAAGTCAGGACAGTAATTCACAGAGGGCAGGAGCCTGTAGGCAGGAGTGATGCAGAATCCTTGGAGGAATGCTGCTTAAGGACTTGCTCCCCCTGGCTTGCTCAGCCAGCTTCCTTATAGAATCTAGGACTGCATTGAATCTGTAGATTGCTTTTGGTAAGATAGCCATTTTTACTGTGTTATCTTACTGAGCATAGGAGATCTTTCCATCTTCTGATATCTTCTTCAGTATCTTTCTTCAAAGACTTGAAGTTTTTAATCATACAAGTCTTTCACTTGCTTGCTTAGAGTTACCCGAGATTTTTGATATGAAATTCTCCATAGGCCTGAAAGGACAATACTCAATTTCATATGGAAGACAAAAACCCCAGGATAGCTAAAAGAATCCTGAACAATAAAAGAGCTGCTGGGGGTGGGGGGCAGGTCTCACCATTCCTGATTTCAAGCTGTACTACAGAGATATAGTAATAAAAACCACATGGTATTGGCATAAAAACAGAAAGAAAGAGAGAGAGAGAGAGAGAGAGAGAGAGAGAGAGAGAGAGAGAGAGAGAGAGAGAGCAAGAGAGAAAGAAAGAAAGAAAGAAAGAAAGAAAGAAAGAAAGAAAGAAAGAAAGAAAGAAAGAAAGAAAGAAAGAAGAGTCCAGGACAACTGATCCAGAAATGGCTCTACCCACAAATGAACTGAGATCTCCCACATCAATCACTAAGAAAATGCCCTACAAGCTTGCCTGAAGGCAATCTTATGGAGGCATTTTTTTCAAGTGAGGGTCCCTTTTCTCAGATGACTCTAGCTTGTGTCAAGTTGACATAAAACTAGTCAGCATACTCCTTAATTCACAATACTTGCAGAGTTATGTTGAACTTGTATTTTTACATCAGCTGCCCACATTGGTATTCTGTGTGTGTTTTAGTGGAACTGAGATTAAAGTATATATTCAATTATAACATTTTCTCCAACTTCTAAGTACCATTTTTATTTTTGAAAGCATCATTTTCAATACTGTAAAATATTCCTTAGTATAGATAGATTTATCTATATACTAGCTTACTTATATTGGCTCTCAGTTTTTACTAGGATAAATGATGTCACAAGGAATATGATAAGGTTGAAACCTTGGTTGATTCTCTACTTGTTTTGTGACTCAGATTCCTTGCATTAGGTTAGAGAGCACATCATAGTTTGTGACTTTTCACATGTGAGAGTGTGCCTTCTGGGTCAGTGATCCTCTGAAAGTTACTTTACTTAGCAATTATTAATCCTTTGTTTCTTAATGTAGTAACTTTTACCTTTTTTTTTGGTAATTTTTAGCAGTTACTGAGTTACCTGTTTACCAGGATATAAAAGCCAAGCTCCCTCTATAGTAAAGAAAATAATTTCCTGGATATTTTAATATTTGAGTAGGACTGTGGATTATAACTTTAACTACCCGGACTTTCCTGAATAGGCCCCTTATCTCCTCAGTTCTTTGCAGCTGTCATTTTACAAAAGTTAGGTTTTACCAAACTCTTAATGGAACACTGAACTGACCATTTGATGTATCTTTGAAAATTCAAGTTTGAAAAGTCAGAGTAAATGACCAATAAACACATTTAAAGTAAATGAGATTTGTGTATGAAAGAACAGAGAATTCAGTGAGGTAGGGAGATAAAGCGTTATGGCTTACAGTTAGTAAATGTGAGCATGAATATTGTTATACATGTGGTTAGAGATCTGTTCATAGAAATGTATTAGGGACAGAATTGGAGGTGGTCCACAGTGCTTATGATGCACATTTTTGTAATTTGTACTCTGATACCAACTTCCTAAATTTGATTCTGTCAATTCTATTTGTGAGTGTGTGTGTGTATGAGTGTGTGTGTGTGTGTGTGTGTGTGTGTGTGTGTGAGAGAGAGAGAGAGAGAGAGAGAGAGAGAGAGAGAGAGAGAGAGAGAGAGAAAGTAACTGGCAATACTCTTTTAAATAATACTGCTGGGAGTTCTGATTCCTTGTGTGAATATGTACATTTCAGGTATAGTTCCAGGAGACAGAGCAGCTTACTTTCCCACTCTGTGTTTTGTGTAACTCTGCACCAGAACATATTTATGAGACAGATTACAACGCTTGATAAATAAATGACTGTATAACTGCATGACTGTGCTCAGTGGACCTGCATGAATCAAGTGACTATGGGAGTAGCTATTAAAGTTTCTGTGGCAAGATAAATTCAGATGACGCTGAAATTTGCTGTTTTCTACCCATCCGTTTCCTTAAACATTCAGCTGTGAAGAGCTGAAGAGACTGTCCCAAAGTGAGGTGTTGGGGGTGCAGCTTGCCCGCCCTGAAGCAGCCTTCCTTGCACTGCTTCTGGTTCCAGGCACTGTATTGGCACCACGGAGTTGTGTTCCACCGATCACAAAAACTTCTGTCTGTCCCTTCTTCGAATAGAGGACAGGATAACCATGGCTTCCTTTAGAACATCTAGAATATATAGGAAAGTGGTGAACCTCATTCAACTAGAATTCCCTTGGGGGTTGGGTTGAGATGTTTCTTGGCGGCAGAGAGCTTGCCTCCCAAGTGTAAGGACTTGGATTCTATTCCTAACATGCATGGCTATGGGCCTGTTCTCACACACAAACACACACACACACACACACACACACACACACACACACACACACACACACATGCACACTCACACACATACACAAACACACACAAACAAAATAAATAGTTAATTAATTTTGAAAAATTGGACTATCCTTGCTTGCAAGTTACATTTCCAAAAAGTAAACAAGCCATCCCCCCATTTTATTCAACACTATTCTTGACATAGTTGATTTTATAACAGTTTTCCGCTACGTCCTCCTTGAAGAGCCAATGCATAGTATTGCATGTGGTAATTGGAGGTTTTTAAAAGATAAAACGGATTATATGTTTTTATAGTAGTTTATGGTAATGATGAAGGTATTACATTAAAATATTAAGTATTCTAATACCTCTCTATCAGTCTTCAGATTTCTTTATTGTACTAGTAACTGAACGTTGTGAGTCACACAGTAAATCTCAGAACTCACAAGCCTGAGGAAACAGAATTGGGGATTCAAGGCCAGCCCCGGCTATTAGAAATATCTTATCTAATGTTTCGCTTGCCTATTATATGTTTTTTCCCCAATAAATCAGTTCAGCATTTGGTATTGTTTCTTATATCATCTTTCTTCCCCTCATGCTTAAATATTAAATACATTTGAAATCCAGGGTTTTGTGTCCAGAGGACTATTCTCTCTATTTTAACACTTCTTTTTAGAAAACAGAAGTGTGTACACTGAATGCTGAATACTTAATGTTATTCCTGTTTTTCACATGACTGAATTTGTTTACATAAAATTTTAAGTTATTATAAATTTCAGTATTATATTGTGTTTAAGCTCTAAGAGAAGCTGAGTGATCTTTTTTGAAAGTGAATATATGCATCTAGTAAAATGTGAATGCACACAGTAAAAGGTCTCTCTGAATGAATATTGAAGAGACTAGAGCAGAGTTTTAGAAATTGGAAAATTTAAAAATTTTATACTGAGAAAAATTACTGACAATGCCTTGTTTTCTCATCTGTTAGAATAGGGGTAAAATAGACTTATTTTCATAGGTATAACAAGTGAGTGTGACAGTTGAGCCAGGGTACACACTACATGCTCAATAAACAAAGCTAATTATTTGTTTGAATTTCTAGATTGTCATGTTTTGCTGAAGTCGATCTCTTCCCCTAAGTATACTTATACATTTTTTCTGCTATTCCCTAAAGAATATCTTCACTTAAACTAACTTTATCATTCACGTCTGTCCATTTATTCCAGATGTCTGCAGGGTGCTGGGGATATGGAGCATACATAACACAGCAGAAAGATCCTCTGACTTTATGAGACTTGCAGAATGATGGAAATTAGATATTAAACAATGTATCTGATTTTTTTTTTTTTTTTTTTTTTTTTGGTTTTTCGAGACAGGGTTTCTCTGTGTAGCTTTGCGCCTTTCCTGGAACTCACTTGGTAGCCCAGGCTGGCCTTGAACTCACAGAGATCCGCCTGGCTCTGCCTCCCGAGTGCTGGGATTAAAGGCGTGCGCCACCACCGCCCGGCTGATTTTTTTTTTATTTAGTTAAAGTTGGTGGTCCCTGGATGTCCAGAGTGCCTTGACAATTTAGCTGCAGTGTTAGGTCTTGTCTAAGGTGGGGACTGGATGGGTTTCTGAAGGCAAGTAGGAAGTCTGGATATCAGCCTGGGGAATGTGATGCTTCAGACACTGTTATCAGAAGGGCACACCACAAACACAGTGGACCAGTGGAGGAGCGATGGGGCAGAGGGAAGGGAGGAAATTTCAAAGCACTGTTTTGATTTGGCTGTATGGACATCACCTCTGAAATTGTCATCTTACAGAGTGTGCTCGTTAGTTTTTGTCAACTTGATCCAAACAAGAGTCACCTGGGAAGAGGCACCCTCAGCTGAGGAATTGTCTTAATCAGATTGGTTTATGAGCATGTCTGTGGTGGCATTTGCTTGACTGTTGATTGATATGGGAGGACCCAGTCGACTGGAGGGCATGGCCACCTCTGAGCAGGTGGTCCTAGGTTTTATGAGGAGCCAGTAAGCAGCAGCATTCCCTCCTGGTTCTTCCTTGGGATGCTGCTTGAATTTCTTTCCAGACTTCCTTTCAGGAATGGCCTGTTACTTGGAAATCTAAGAGGACATGGACCCTTTTCTCCCCAAGTTGATTTTGATCAATGTCTCATCACCGCAATGGCAAGCATAGTAGGGTGCAGAGGAAGTGGTTAAGGATAGAGAATGTCTCAGTATGAGTTGATGAGCTGATTTTCAGTTTTGGAATATTATAAAAAAAAATATTTGCGGCCGGGCGGTGGTGGCGCACGCCTTTAATCCCAGCACTCGGGAGGCAGAGGCAGGTGGATCTCTGTGAGTTCGAGGCCAGCCTGGTCTACAGCGCGAGATCCAGGAAAGGCGCAAAGCTACACAGAGAAACCCTGTCTCGAAAAACCAAAAAAAAAAAAAATTTGCTCTAACTAGTAGCCAAACACTCTAGTTGAGATGAGGATGTCTACAGCGCAGGCTGTCATAGTTTAACTTTGGTGGTGTACATCTGTGTGAATCACAGTTGGAAGAGAGAGTCCTTTGCTCCAGAAGCATGGTTTGTACTCACCCTTATCTACTGTATCCCCTGTCTACTATCTTGTGTCTTTTGGCTTGGAGGAATCTGTAGACATGGAGGAAGTTGGTGTAGCAGTACCTGTGCTACAGTTTAACTGTAACAGCAGGAAATTAATAATGTGGAAAGAATTGAGAGGCCTGTGATGCTGTCATTCACTCTCTGAGGATCGTCTCTCCTCTATCAAGATTAAGGCTGTTATTAAATTTTAGGACATTCTTTTGGTGGATGGTGATATAACTAATTTTACAGACATTTTGAGCAAATTATTTAATGAAAAGTGATGTGTGTCCTTGAGAAATAAATCTAGTAGAGGAGACATTGGGCAAAATAAAAATAATTATGGTTTGGGAAAACTATCTTAGTGGACTAAATTTATTTACTGGAGGAAGTGTACTGTTATAAATATGGGCTCAAGTCTCCATTCAATGATGAATATATATTTACTGAGAGATTCTTCTGTGACTGATTCAAACACTACTGTGATAAAGATCAAATCGGGGGAAAAAACACAGCATTTCCTGAGAACTTTGGCCCAGGGAGCTCAGACAGGCTAGATAGGGAAAGGTTTTCTGACTGAATGAGCACCAAAGACCTCACAGAAATCAGTGAGGCAGATAGCTCTCTTTAAAACAGAGCACCTTAGCTTAAGGGCGAGAGAAGAAAGGATCTGTTAAGAGTCCGAGGAGAGCACCTGGAACAGAAGGGTGGGAAAATGTGTATAAAAACTGGCCCAAGAAGTAAGCAGGAGTCCTAAGGGGACAGGAAGAACGATATGGAGGGCCCTAATGACAGGACAACCCAAGCCTCTCTCCCTGTCACTGCTCAGCTAAACGGTGTAGTTACATCAACCTTCCTCTGGCCCCCTCACGGTCTTTTTATTGATGTACCCGTGTATTACAGTGTTCCAACTGGAATGCCTCTCTTTTTGGTGTTTTTTTTTTTCTTACCTGAAATTTAATTTCCATTGTTTGGAGTTATGTGATACAATGCAAAAAAATTAAATATATGTCTATTTTAAATGCTGCATAAAAGTTGTGATGTCAGATTGGAACTGCACTGAATTTAGTTGAGAGTGTTGCAACCATAAAGATCATTTATTTTTCTCTAAGCCATTTATTTATACATTGCATTGCTGAAGTTAGTAAAAAGGGATTCCTATTTTAATGATACCTAAATTAACAGTACTTCATTTATCTTGCAGCACCAGAGTGGTTGGAAAGTGGGGAACAAATGTAAACGGATTGGCTATGTTATGTAAGAATTTTTAAGATGTTTCAAGTTTTCTGCTTGTCATTAATAATTGAAACACTTTCTTTTCTCCCTGTGCTATGTCCTCAGACTCTTCACTATTCTTTCATACGTGCCATTTATATGATATTGTGGCATGGAATTTATTGTTTTGTTTTTGAGACAGGTTCTCACTATGTAGCTCAGACTGGATTTGAACTTCCAGTCTTGCTGATTTGCCTTCCTGAACACTGAGATATCAAATGTCTAACAGGAAGCCTAAGTCTCATGTGGCTTTTAGATTATTTCTTTCACTTTGTACCGGGATGAAAATGTAAATTCAGTTGATGGCTGTGACTGGTTTTGTTTTCCATAACCTAAAGGACAAGATGATGACTTGAATGTGGACTTTTTTTGTTGTAAAAGATGAAGGTGTAAAATGTTAGATAAACATCACAAAAGAAATGGTTTTGATGACTTAAAATTAACAGTAGATACTCCAAAAACTTGGTTATGTCAAAATTGTCTATTTGGAAAAATGAACCTTACAGTAAGGTGGAATAAACCCAAACATGAGACTGCCATGTGACAGCTGTGCCGCTTTGGAGAAGTTCTCAAGCCTCAGTTTACTTGTCACATCCTGCGCCTGAGTGTGTCTATTTCGCAAAAGCTTAAGAGCTAACTTAGTTCACATAACATAATTACATCTAAATTGTTCAGGTTGTTAGATTAAAAGTCAGATAGGAAAATAAATTCTGCCATTTTCACTTTACATACAAAAGAGCAACACAGTGGTTCAAGTCCCCAACCCACACCTTTGCCTGTTGCTTCCAACCTTTGTGCAGGATTGACATTGCATTTCATTGCTCTTGCTTCCAGTCTTCATGGCTTTCTATTCACTCTGTCATGTTACTTCATGTACCTCATACTATCATTTTTATCTCAGCCTTATTCTGAAAAGACTGATAATCTAGTGATTTGTGAGATCTGAATGGAAACCTGAGTACTTACTGGCATTGTCAGATAGGAATCTTAGAAATGCTTTTATTTCTCATTTCTGTTTTGAGTACCTACATCCTGTAGGCATGTATACCTAATATGGATGAACCATAAAAATACTGTTCTGTGATTAGGCTTTCAAAGCTTTCAGAGCATAGATAGCTTTCCTTCACCCCCAAGACAAAGCTGCCTCTAAATTTTATTTTAAGGAGGTGAAAAAAAAAGATTGTAGTAAAATCATTGTAGTAAAGAATTATGTCATGGAGGATGGGGGATGAGCTCAGGCAACTTCATCCAAAATGAACTTCTTCCCTTGAATGAAGTAGTCTTATGAATATGTGAACGACAATGAGGAATTACAGTTTCTGAAAACAACCATATGTGTGTGAACTCAGAGTTGGTGCCCTTTAGACTCGGTGTGTGAGAGCTTGCCTTTCAAAGTGAGAGAGAGATGTTGTCAGTATTTGTGTCCTCTCAGAGAACTGCTGTTTCAATAGGAGACGCTCTCTGTTCTCTAATTACAACATGTAAAGGAGATACAGATTTAACCTCTCCCGATGTTTGAGAAGACTCATTTAAAGAAGAGGAGCAGCTCTCAAGTTCTTATTCTAGAGGACCAAGGATTTGATTTTATTTATAATCCCCCATTGCTCTCAAAATGAATTAGTGATTTTTTTCTTCATTTCTTAGTCTCATGTTAGAATTGCTACATATACAACTAAATTGTTGAATAATTCAATTTATTTTTATCTGAATGGTGTATTAAAAACAACTGTTAAATGCAGAGTGACATATTTAAACACACTTTAAAAAATTATTTTGAATAATTTTGGGTAATTGTTGTAGCAAACCAGATGTTGCTAAATTCTTATTTAATTGGAGATAAAGAATATCCGCAATATAGTTTTGTCTGGCTGTCAGCTTAGATAAATGAACCCATTTCAATCAGCATGCTCCTGGAGAAAGAAGGAGGGCATACAATAACATTTTTTCTAGTTACATTAGTTGAGAATAAATATTAATCTTTTCTGTGGTTGAGACCATGCTGTGCCTTCTACATAAGGACCAGAAACTCAGGGAAGCCTTTGCAGTTTTTACCTTAATGAATTGCACTGCTTTGTATCCTTCCAGAGACATTGTATTAGATTTCACTTCCCATTCATATTATGCAATTTGAATGGTGCATACCCATCTTTACTGGAGACTTCTTCTTGGGATACTCTTGAGAAGTTCATCTCCAAACATAAATGTTGCATCTGGCAAAGATATGTTGTCAACCCAAAACATCAACCCTCTTCCTAAATTCTTTAAAACTGTAATTCACAGAAAAGACTTAAATGTTAATTATTTTATTTTTAATTCATTTAAGTGACTAGTCACTGGGTGTTTGACAATGTTCCAGCGAGTATATGGGCAACAGAAATTGGACTTACGTTTTTTTTTTTCTTTTTTGTGGGGGGTGTCACAGGGTTGGGGGACAGACCTGAAAAGTGAGCATGATTGAGCTGCATTATGTGAAATTCCCAAGTAAATGTTAATATTTTACTTATTCCTTTTTCCTGTTTGGTTCTGTATCATTGGTTGCGTCAAAGTACTCTTGTGGCTGTGCTGACAGCTCTGAAATGTTGCCTCAAGTAAAACATTAAAGCAAGACAAAATTCAGAAGAACTAGACCAAACAAAATAAGACATAAGGCCACAGAAGTTAATTTCAGGCTCTATTGGCAGTGCCAGTGAAAAGAATGACAGGAACCAGAGATATGGGACACATATAGGGATGCGTTTAGTGAGGAACAAGGATGCTATTCTGGTCAGTTTACTTCTCAGGGAAAGAAAATTCAGATCGTAAAATGAACAGTCACACCCCTTAACAGAGGCAACAATATTACTTTCTCATGTCAGAGTTTGAAATTTAAATATACAATGTCTAATGGTCATCCAATGTTCTTGAATACAGCAGTTGTGACCAGGTGTCCGATACTGTGGCTGTACTCATTGATTTTTCTAAAATGTTTAGAAAATAGTTAGGGGAAAACATTAAACCAGGTTTGTGGTGATATTGTGTCCCCCAACATATTATGCACCCTAATAAACTTATCTGGGGTCAGAGAACAGAACAGCCACTATATTAAACACAGGTTTAGGCAGTGGTAGCACATGGCTTTAATCCTAGCGTTCCAGAGGCAGAGATCCATCTGGATCTCTGTGAGTTCAAAGCCACACTGGAAACAGCCAGGCATGGTGACACATGCCTTCAATCCCAGAAAGTGATGGCAGAAAGCAGAAAGGTATATAAGACGTGAGGACCAGGAACTAGAGCCTTGTTAAGCTTTTAGCTTTTAGCAGCAGTTCAGCTGAGAGCCATTCGGATGAGGACTCAGAGGCTTCCAGTCTGAGGAAACAAGATCAGCTAAGGAATTGGCAAGGTGAGGTTGGATGTGGCTTGCTCTGTTTCTCTGATCTTTCAGCATTCACCCCAATACCTGGCTCCAGATTTGTTTTTATTAATAAGACCTTTTAAGATTCGTGCTACATGGGTTAAACTATAGAGAATCATTCTCAGTCATAATTACTACATGATCTGACTGACCAGTGCAAATTATGTGGCTGTTTGCTTACATCAGTTATCAAATGACATAAGAAAGTGAAGTATGGAGGTAGAACTCTGCTTACACCTTTAAGGATAATTCATGAGGGGGGACGAGGCTTAGAGTTTTAACTTAAGTTATTGTTCTTGACTCTGTTTTACTCATATCTGGTTTCTAAAACTAAATCTGAAAGGGTCATTCTTGAAGACTGGTTGAAAGCACTTCACAAAATTGTCTTCAGAGAGACATCAGAATGTGAAGGAGGAGGCTGAAAGAAACACGGTGGTTTTATTTTACATTCTCTTTTATTACAACATTTGGGAAAAGTATAACAAGCACACATACTGTAAGTCTTCAGTTAAAGATGCAGCCTACAGTATGTACAGGCAGAGAGAGAAAGATGCAAAATTGCCTTTATGGCTTTCTCATTGGCCTTCTTTCCTCGGTGACTTGATAAATGAGGAATAAAAACAATGCTCCAAGCTTCGGGACCACAGTGGTTTTAAACGTAGGTGTAGAACCAGATTGGCGAGTGGCAGAGTTGGTCAAATACCTCCCCTTGTACTTAAGATGTATTCTATGTGTCAACATTGTGGGTGTGTAGCCCACACACTATGGGGTAACAACCTGCATTTCATTTTTTTTTTCTCCTATGGTACTAAGGGTGTTGTCTGACTGTCACTGGGTGAATGGGCGTTTTGAGTTCCCTAGTCATTCTTCCACTGGTGAGTTTCTGTCTGCCTCAGTAGGCCTGGTGAAACAGCAATGGAGCAACAGTACAGAAAGCAAGAGATCAGGGTCTGAGAGCAGAAGTCTAAGTTATCCCAGGAGTCAAAGGAAAGCTGTGCTTTGTGGAACTTTCCAAGTATTAATATAAACCTCAAAAGTGTGTTACACAGTACTAGGGTAAGTGTCTTTATGTTTGTTAGTCTCATGTCCAAAACTTTGATGCGTTGTCTAAGCTACGTTTTATTTGAAGAATCGCTACATTAGTATATTAGGACTTCGTTTGAAATGCATTTTAAAATTTTGGCCTTTTTAAAACACATTTTTATGTGTATATGAGTGGGGCCCAAGAATCAGATTTGAGGAAGATTTCCTATCTAGCTACTAACTTTCTCACTACTTGCTTCTAGCTTGCTTAAAGCATGTGGGAGCTTTCAATGTGTTTATTTTGCGCAGCTATAATTTGTTAAATGCATTTATATCTGGAATATTTTATTTTGGTTTTAGTCACCTTTTAAAATAATAAACTGTGTGTTACAGGAATGTAGGAGCAGTCTTTAAATTCTTCTCAAACTTATTGAGGCTTTGTTATATTAATGGCCCATGACTTTAAAGCATGGATTTATTTTGGTCAAAAAAATTTAAATTTGTTGCTTGCTATTTTATTTGAAAGTAAAAGCAGCATGAATTGAGTATATCAGATTCTTTGTGGAAAAGTAATATGTTGTGTTATATTTAATTTTTTGAGATTCTACGTATTTACTGGATAAGGTGTAAAATTGTACATATTTATTGGATAAGGAGGCACAATACGTATTGATCAACTCCGAATAAATAACATTTCCATCTCCCTAACCATTTATCATTTCTCTGTACTGGGAACTTTCAAACTGCTTCTCTCTTCCAGTTCTTTATAAAACATAAATGACATACTGTGAACTATAGTTACTTTGTTGTGTTACAGAACACAACTTACTCTTCCTACGGAACTGTATTTTTGAGACTCGTTATCCAAGCTTACTTTATCCACCTCCCCCTCCTCAAGAATGGTCAGTATTTTCTCATCTCTTCAATGAAATCAAAAACTTTTAGCTTCTGTGTATGATTAGGTCATGTGGTATTTATTGTTCTGGGCTTCGTTTGTTGCATTTGACATACATCTTCCAATTGCAAGCATCCCAATGCAAAGACAGGGCTTCATTTTGTTTGTTTGTTTTTAATGACTGAACAATATACCATTGTGTTTTACTCATATCTTATTTATCCATTGACTTTTCAGTAGATATTATGATTGCCTTTGCATCTTGGCTCTCATGAACAGTATATAATAAACAGAAGAATGCAAGATCTCTTTTATGTGCTTATTTTAGTTTTTGGATATATATCTAACAGAAGCATAGCTGGATCACAATATTTCTATTTTTAAGTTTGAGGGTCTTCTGCAATGACAGTAGTAATATGTATTTCCCAATGAATAAAAGTTCACCTTTGTATCTTTGCCAGCCTTTGTCATATTTTGTCTTTTGATTATGACTGTTCTAGCTGGAGTGGTATGATATCTCACTGTGGCTTTGGTTAGCTTTCTCCTTATAAATATCAATATTGTGCATATTTTCATTTTCAGTGCTGTTTGTATGATGTATTTTGGGAAATGCCTATTTGGATCATTTTTATAGGACTGTTTTGTGTGAGTTCCTCAGATACTCTTGATAGTTATGTCTTTTCAGATATTTTCTCCCTTTTTTCAAATTGTCTCTGCACAATTGATTGTATTAATGGCTGTGAAGAAGCTTCTGAATTTGACGTAATCCCATTTTCTGTTTTTGCTTTTACTGGTGATATCCTTAGGGCCTTTTTAAATCAACATCCTTGCCTATATCAGTGTCTTGAGGTTTTTTTTTTTTCCTAGTAGTTGTATAGTTTTGGATTTTTTGATGCACTTTATAGTTGATTATTCTGTGTGGTGGAATACAGACATCTGGTTTTATTTTTTTTCCTCTATAAGTAGATCATATTTTCCTGCTTGTGATCAAAATGACTCTCCAATGGATGTTTCTGACACTTTGGACCAAGGTCAGTTAGTGGCAGATGCATAGATTCTGCCCCATGGGTCTGAGTGTAGATATTTGTTACTAGGCTTGTGTTCTGTTTTGATATCGGATGTTATGATATGCTCATGATTGCTGCACTGCTTAGGATCTGTTGTGGTTTCACATGAATTTTAGCATAACATTGTCTTTGAAGAATGACATTAGTGTTTTGGTGGGAATTGCTTTGGGTACTATGGACGTTGTAGTATATTAGTCTTTCAAATCTATTATAACCAGGAATGTTTTGACTATTGGTTTTTGCCATTGTTCTGTTATTTTCACTACAGAGATCATTCACCTCTTCAAAAAATTTTTAGAGATTTATTGCATAAATGTTTTTCATAGGTAATGTGAGTAAGATTGCTTTCCTGATGTCTTTCCAGCATTCTATACAGGGATGTAAAAACGCTACTGTTTTTGCTTTTGCATGTTTATTCTGCTATGTCACTGAATTCTTTGGCCAGTTCTAACACCTTTTGTTTGGTAGGTTTTTAGAATTTTCTGTACATGAAATCACATTATCAACAAACATAACCTGCTTTTTTTTTTATAACCTTTTATTATTTGAATACCCCCCTTTTTTTCCTGCCTAATTGCTCTGGATATGAATCTCAGTGCTCTGATGAATCATAGTGTAAACAGTTTGTTTTCCTGCGAGCAGAAAGGTGCACCTAAAGAATAGCGTCTTGTTCTCTAAAATGCACATATAGAGGCATGATTATTTTTAATGCTCCTGTTGAGATGCTAAGGTGGAGGAGTGAATAGTTACTTGCTTTGATATCTTCTCTCTCCACATCTACAGATTTCTTCCAGGCTCTCATGTACTCCACTCTGCTCTGGGCTCCTGTCATTCTGTTATCCTTGGCAGGACCTACGGGTGGGAAGTGGTGGACCCCAGTGGTCTGCAATCACTGTTCCATTTCCTTCTTTGACTGATTAGTGACACGTCTTACTCTTCCTTTTGCAAGGTTGGTGGAGGCCTCAAACAGCCTGGATGCAATCGGGTGGGGTGACTTGTTGACAAAACTTTACCTCCTGGACGTGACTGCCAGCCACTCCTGCTTGCAAGAAGCCTCAGACATTGTAGTCAGTGGGAGGACAAAGCAGCAGTCCTCAACTCTCCTGTCATGCTCTTGTCCACGTGCCTCACAGCTCAGGATCGGATTTTTAGTTTCAACCCTTATAAAAAGGAGAAGAAAAAAAAATCACATCATTTTACAGTAATGTTCTCCTCCATGGAATCGAGTAACTTGCATTCATGTGTTTTCAGAGTAGTTGCCTATGTTGTGGCAAGGCAATCTATGTTGCAAATAAGTATATTAATGAAATTTGATGAGTCCATTTAGTGCTGCTCATATGTATATGTTTTAAGGCTGACTGATTGATATTGGTCAGCAATTTAGCAACTTCATCCTTAGGGAAGACTCATTGTCTCTTTCTCAGCTGTTGTTAATTGCCCGTAGTTCATCTAGAGGTGGAGCCATGAGAGATCTGCCCTATCCATGGTTCTTTATGAAAATTTTATGTTCAGATGTTCCGTCACTTTCTATAATGTCATAAATTTCTTGTTTTCTCTGTATGTGTGATTATTTTACTGATAAAATAATTGCCATTGTTCATTTTTGTCAACTTGACATAGACCTAGACATACCTGAGAAGAGGGAAGCTTAATTAAGGAATTTCTCCCATCAGATAGGCCTGTTTGTCTATGGGGCATTTTCTTGGTTGCTGATTGATGAGTGAGAGCCCAGCCATTATGGATGGAGTGGTTCATGGATATGTATGTCTGGTATATATAAGAAAGGTAGCTTAATATTATAGTAAGCAGTGTTCCTCCACGACCTCTGCTTTCTTTCTTGCATCCAGGTTCCTGCTTGAGTTCCTAACTTGGCTGCCCTTGAAGGTGGACTCTGTCCAGTAAGACGTAATAAACCCTTTCCTCTCCAAGTTGCTTGTGGTCATAGTTTTATCACAGCAACAGAGAAGTCAACTATAATAGTCATAAATAAAACTGAGGTTTCAATGTGAAGTGACTGGTAGAGGGTGGTGCGTTTTATGACCTTGTTAAGACTCCCAGATGAAACTCAATAGCACTACTAAGATGAATAAGCTCAAAATTATACAACAGAAAATGGTACTTTGTTTATATTACAGTAAAAACCATGACTTGTATTTCTACTCTGAGTTTCCAACAATGACTTGAGGTGGGGAGGGCTGGTCAGGAGGGAATAATACATGAAATTGGAATCTTACTTCCTTTGGAGATGGTTAGATGTTAGCAGAGAGAAAACAAATAAACAAATGTAAAGTAACTGTTTTATAAAGTCTCTTTGCTACTCTCACCTCTAGAACAAACTAAAGTGAGTGACAGCTGTTATCCTCTCATGTTAAGGAATGTATTTGAGTTTTCATGAGAGAGAAATGGAAAAGGTATCCAAATGTAAAACTTTATTGGATGTCTTAGCTCTTCAGAACCAGATGTTTTAATAATCTGAGATTTGACATGTTATGTATCTAAAGACTCATGAAATCCTTTTACTTTAAAATTTATTCCCTAAAGCTTAACATACATTAGTATTTAGCATATAATAGGCATTTCCTAAGTGCATATTATTAAGAATAAAGGGACATGCTTTGTCTTTGTCTTGCTTGCTGAAGATTACAGACGTGTCCTTTTTCCCCTTAGCAACTCATTTTATCATAAAGTATTTCTTATCTCTTGGAATTGTATTATAATCATAAAATGGGAAAGAATGATCCTTTTAAAAGTTCCTTTCTTGACTGAATTGAGCTCTGGGATTTTATAACTAATGAAATACGATGTTTTTCTTCCCACATTCCAATGAAACATTGAGCCATTCATTTCTTGTTCATGGACCCATCTATATAGAAATATTTTTTTTTCTCAGCAATTAAAGCTTAGTAAGTCTTAGTTGTTAAGCAGTCAGCAGACACTATGAAATGCTGCTATGATGAAGCGTTGGCTATTTGAAATGTGTCTTATTTGATGTGCTGTTACATCGAGACTATGCAGCCAACCACTGTAAAATTTTATGTTACTATAACTAGAGATTGTTTTAAACTTTTTATTTTAAATCAGCTATTAGCCTAGAGAAAAGTTGTAAAAACAGTACAAAGAGTTCCCACATACCCTTTAATCTTTTGCTCTTGATGTTACTATTTCAGTAACCATAGTCAGTTATTAAAATCTGAACATTAACATCAGTACAATACCATTAGCTGGATTGCAGATCCTGTTCAAATGTCACCAGCTTTCCCCCATTAATGTAGTAGGAGTCTTTTTTAAGTGTAGAATGGAGAAACTTATACTTAAAGCTATTTAAGATTGATTGCTTTGCTATTATTTACTTTTAAAATTGTAGTGATAGAATTTTGACAAGCTCCTCAATAGACATGATGTTAGCACAAATGTTTTTCTTTCTTTTTCTTTTTTCATGTTCTGAATTGCCTTTTAATTGGCAGCATATGCAAGGAGAAATATCATTACTATTTTAGGAAATCATTAAATGTCACTAATGTTAAAATTTTGTGTAAAGACCCATTTCAGTGACCTTTTATGTACCGTGAAAAGTTCTGTATTTAGGAAAGATTCTATGGATGCAGAATCAATGTAAATATTCTAGTCTGATGCTCTGGTCTGTGATCCTATGAAAATGGCACAACTCGTTCATCACCTTTCCTGATAACCTTTATTCACATAGTAAAGGATAAAAAGGTAGAACTGCATGCAAATATTCCAGATTAAAATAGGACTGAGGAACTTTGAGTGCATTGTACCTTGATCAACAGAAATATGGTTTATTCACAAAAGACTTTCCTTACTTGTTAACATGTTCAGCCCATTATGTCGTGATATTTGCATTTCTGTTTGATCTTGTACTGTAGCATAAATTAAATCCCTCTTACTGTGTCAGCAGCAGTTATAGATTGTCCACTTATTGACGGCAGGTTCATTTCTTAATGCTCTTCATGAGCTTCAGCTAAGCATGTCATCTAGGACACTTAGGGATCCAATTGATGACACTTTATGGAATGCTTTAATGTGAAGGAAAAGCAAAGGACCAAGTGATGATGAGCCTGTGGTCTTCAAGCCTGTATGCTAGGCTCTGGCCATCTGAAGGAGATAATCTCTTCAGTCTCCCCACAGCTACCACCTGTTTGTGAAAGTAAAATTGGAATTACAGGAGTCTTGGCGTGCTTATATGCCTACCAATTCCTTGTTTATCTGTTTATGAATAACGGATTCTTATAAAACATATGCTCTGCCAAATGAGGTACACACAGCGATCATTTCTGAAAGAAACCTTTCAAATAGTTTGAGTAAGTTCCTGAAAATAATTACTCCAATAGCCTTATCTAGACATTACTAGCTTTATAATATGATGTTGAGAGAACTGCCATTTTGAGCTCACAAGAATTTTGTTAGATATGAATTTTAATGTTTTCTAGTTCATGATCTTCAAGTCGACACTGGAAATCGTGCCTCTTTTATTTAATTCTTTTCAACCCAGTATATGGCCAGTTTAATTCAGCAAAAATACCAAAAGAAGCTAACAATGAGTGACTGTGAGGATCAAAAATATAGACTGTGTTTTATTTTAAAGACTATTTCATCATCTGATTCTGGAAGAATTTCTTTCTCAGAAGGGCAAGAATTCTAAAAAATATTTAGAAGTTAGAGTGGGCAGAATTTGGGGTTGACTCAACTAGTCACGAAACATATAAAATCAACTTGTTCTTCTGAAAAATCATGGATTTTGACAGGGCTAAAATAATAAGATACAGCAAGAGTATTTAGTAGCTTTTGAAACAAATGTATTTGGCTCATGATAAGGAGTTTGTAGAAGCTAGTTATTGTAATTCTTTGCAGATGTCATCGTCTTTGAAGTAAGTATTGCTGTATACTGTAATATAATATTTTTACAAATTACTGAGGATACATTAATTGAGTATCATTGAGAGCTTAGAAGTTACCTTATAAAACATATCATTTAATTTTTTGTTGCTTATTTTTGAGATTCTAATTTAATTATAACATTTTCCCTTTTCCTCTCCTCCCTCCAAGTCCTCCCATATAACCCTTCCCCACTATCCTTCAAATTCATGGCCTCTTTTTCATCAATTGTTATTGTATGCGGATATGTATTTGTATATACATATGTATTCCTAAATATAACCCTTTGAGTCCATATAATGTTTCTTGCACATGTGTTGTCAGGGCTGACTGTTGGTACTGGAAAACCAATTGGTGTGCCCTTCTCTGGGCAAGGCTACATTTTCTGCTCCCCCTTTTACTTGATCACCTAAAATTCTTTATGTCTAGTTTGACAAATTCATTGGTGCCCTTGTTCAGCTCACACGTGGACAGTCCTGCAGGTGAGACTTTATAGGTGTAGCTTTTGATGTTACTAGGAGACACAATATCACAACAAAGTCTGTGACCTTCTGGTTCTTACAGTCTTTCTGCCTCATCTTCAGCAGTGTTTCTTGAGCTCTACTTGCGGGAGTCTTTGGTAAATGTTTCCATCAGGACTGAGCATTTTAATTAATTGTGGTTTTCTGTAGTGGTCTCTGGCTGTTGCAATGAGAAATTTCCTTGATGGATGTGTGTGTGTGTGTGTGTGTGTGTGTGTGTGTGTGTGTGTGTGAGAGAGAGAGAGAGAGAGAGAGAGAGAGAGAGAGAGAGAGAGAGAGAGAGAGAGAACAATAGTCATCACTTGATTTTATTTTGTGTATTAGTTTTGCTTCAGAGAAGAGATTTTTCTTTATTTGCTATAAATACATTTAGAGGTTATAATGCCATGGAAGTGCTTTATCAAACTATAGTCAGTAGAAGGCCCTGGAGTCAAGCCCCAAACTAAAAAATATAAATAGTATAAGAAGTATATAAATGAGTAGCAGAATGATTTAGGCAAATTATGTAGCTCAGTGGAAGAACACTTGCTTAGCATGAGCAAGGTCAAGTTCTGGATTTGATCCCAACATCACAAAACAACAGCAACCACTTAAGCAAAAAGTACTTATGCCAGTGATGAAAGAATATAAAGAAAATGAGAGTGTTTGGAATCAGTTAGATTAGGGTCAGTAGGAAAGAGAAAGCTACTAAGTAACAATCACGTTAATACGTTCATCTTTTGCTTTTGTGGTGGTAAGAATGCCGGTACAGAGTCATTTTTATTTTATTAGGCTTTAGAATAAAAAGACTGCTAAATTCCTCTCAGTCAAATTTTAAATGAGATAGTGCTTGCAAATATCCCTAAGAAATTTAACAACTTTGGATTTGTAGCTATTTATTATTTTCCCATAACAGGAAATCTAGCAATGAGTAGACCTAATTGGCATAATGAGATCACAGGTCACTTTTGCTCTCTGGTCCATAAGTCTTTCCATGCCACTCTTGTATTACATGTTTCCTTGTTGGCACAAAAGGGAGGCTTCGTTGCAAACTTTCCCATTGCAGGAGTTTAGATCAGCTGTGTGAGGCAGGAAGCAGAGTTGGGGGAAGTTGGTGAAATCAATACAGGGAAAGGAAAGCTATCCTGGAAAGCATTCCACTTTATCGGTGTTTGAACCATGGACACTTGTACATAGCAGGGTGTCTGGGGAGAAAACAATCTTAGAGTACAAACTACCTTGAACAAAATTAAGGTTCTTTTTTTTTTTTTATTAATTTATTTTGCAATACAATTCAGTTCTACATATCAGCCACGGATTCCCTTGTTCTCCCCCCTCCCGTCCCCCTCACCTTCCCCCCGAACCCTCCCCATTCCCATCTCCTCCAGGGCAAAGCCTTCCCCACAGACTGAGGTCAACCTGGTAGACTCAGTCCAGGTAGGTCTAGTCCCCTCCTCCCAGGCCGAGCCAAACAATCCTGCATAGGCCCCAGGTTTCAAACAGCCAACTCATGCAATGAGCACAAGATCTGGTCCCACTGCCTGGATGCCTCCGAAACAGATCAAGCCAATCAACTGTCTCATCCATTCAGAGGGCCTGATCCAGTGGGGACCCCTCAGCCATTGGTTCATAGTTCATGTGTTTCCATTCATTTGGCTATTTGTCCCTGTGCTTTATCCAACCTTGGTCTCAACAATTCTCGCTCATATAAACCCTCCTCATTCTCGCTAATTGGACTCCCAGAGATCCACCCGGGGCCTAGTCATGGATCTCTGCATCCAGATCCCTCAGTAGTTGGATGAGGTTTCTAGCACAACAATTAGGGTGTTTGGCCATCCCATCACCAGAGTAGGTCAGTTCGGGCTGTCTCTCGACCACTGCCAGCAGTCTGTTATGTGGGTATCTTTGTGGATTTCTGTGGGCCTCTCTAGCACTTTGCTTCTTCCTATTCTCATGTGGTCTTTATTTACCATGGTCTCCTATTCCTTGTTCTCCCTCTCTGTTGTTGATCCAGCTGGGATCTCCCACTCCCCCAAGCTCTCTTTCCCTCGACCCTCGCCTTTCATTACCCCCACTCATGTCCAGGCTGTTCATGTAGATCTCATTCCATTTCTCTGTCATTGGGTGATCCCTGTGTCTTTCTTGGGGTCCTGTTTTCCAGGTAGCCTCCCTGGTGATGTGAGTAGCAGACAAGTCAGAGAAGAAAAAAAAAAAAAAATTAAGGTTCTTTATTTAGGTAAAGGGGTTCTTTACATAGGGACAGTAAGTGATCACTAGAGCCCTGTAACATAGTATTTGTGGTCTCCGTGCCTGGCAGATAGTCCATCATTATTGGTATTGTGACTGTTTGTATTTGCACTCTTGAGAGTCTTCAAGTTCACCTTGGGTATGATTAAAATGAAACAGTAACTTGTGGTATGCTCTAAATGCCATAGTAGTCCCCTCCTATCCATGGAGGCAACAAATAAGTGTCTGGGACTATAGATGATACTGATTTCAAGCAATTTCGTATTTTCCGCTATGTATACTGACCTATGATAAAGCTGAATTTAGAGATCTGGCAGAGTATGAGATTAACAACTATAACTAATGTGAAGATTGAATGATTATAGCAATGTGCCATATACAAAGTTATGTGAACATACTCCTTTCCGCTTAAAGTAGCATACTGTGGTGGATTTGTGTAAGAGGATCCTGCACTTGACTCTGGGAGTTAAACAGAAAGCAAACCATGGTTGGATGGGGACAGCTCTGTTTTTGAATCTGTAATGTGGGATTAATTTCATAAACTGTTCAGAAAGTATAGTTAGTGATAGGGTTTTGTTTTTGTTTTTTTTTTTTTGTAATTTATTTGATTTTTTTCATGTCTAGAGTTTTTCTTCAGTTTCCAAGTTATCTTTGAAATAAGTTGGCAAGTTGCTGTTTGTTCCAACCTATCACATAGGAGTTTCATAACAGTCTTCATTTACAGCGCCATTTGACAAAATTGTTACAGTTCAGTGATTGCGCGTTTGTTTACTGATATGCTGGATAATGCCTTGAAGCTTATCAAACTTGGAGATCATTCTCTGAAGTTTCTAGAAAACAGACTTCCAGGGAAAATGATGATTAAGAATAGGCAGCAGGGTGTTGGCCCAGTTACGCAGGTTTGGGTCCAGTGTTGGCACCCAACCTAAACAGGTGTTTACTGTATTAGACAAGTAAAAAGGAAAAAAGAAATCTTGTGTAACCAGTAGTAAAGTTGAGATAATCGATTGCTGAGATGGAGGAAGCAGTGTGCAGGCCAGACCAAGGCATACCCAATTACTAGTCCGCGGCAATAAAACTAAATCTACATGGCCTTAGTGGGTGGACTTTCATGGCTGCTGTTCTTCTAGTCTTGACTGGCAACTGGGCTGGGCAGAACAATGAAAACTGAGAGACTCGTTCTGACCCTGGTGAGAAGGTTTCGTGAATGAAGTGGCTAAGGACTGACTAGTGATTCACACAGGCAAATAATTTATGAATGCTGTGGGAGGTGAGTGGTGAGACATGAACCAAACAGGCATCCATGCTTGGGCTCTTTTCCTGCTGTATAATGGGGTGCTTTGTTTCCTCCTTGCCTCTATTCTCTATTCCCCTGGTTATTTAAAGCTCATCATTTAGAGTTCAGAGGAGAGTAACTGACTTCAGAGTTAAGTCGCCCTGTACATCTCCTTGCACATAGTATTTTGGCGGTGCCCTTTGTAACTGTGATTCAACTTTATTCCTCACAAATATGTAGAATTAGCATTCTTTATTCCATTCTCTGAATCTCACCTGTTGCTTCCCACATGGAAAATGATACATTCAAATTGACAGGATGTACCCATAGTCTCAGATAAACCTGCATTGTAACTTACCATACCTTGAGAGAAATTCATTCACTATGTAATGCTAAGGGAGTCATGAATCCATATTTCTACAATTCCCAAATGAAAGGACTACCTCACAGTAGATAAGGAAAAAGGCACTGTGTGTGGGATGCCTTGGAAGGCAGATAACATTGGGATCAACCATTGGCCTCAAATTGCTGTTGTATACAGAATGTTTAGAATCATGTATATTGCAGGGTAAGTCCCATTTTTGAATGTACGTATTACATTATATTATATTATGTTATATTATACTATATTATATTATATTCTTGTTTCGATATTAGCAACCAGGAGCTCTGAAGACATAGCATACCAGTTGGAGTTTGCTTGCTTAGGTCTGAATCCTAGCTCTACAAGTTACTGTCAAACTCATTTTTTTGTATAGCAAGTCTGATTATTTTTTAAAGAGTGGTTTAATAATGGCACTTGCTTCATTATTATTTATTATTATTATTATTATTATTATTATTATTAATGTTATAAGTATTCAAACACTGAAGACCTGGAAAATGTAGAATGCTTAGAACCATATTTCGAACATAGGCTATGTGTTTTAAGGTAGTTATATTGTAAAGAATCCTCATAGTATGATGGGAAGATAGGGATTAGCTCTTATCAGGGCAATTAGCAGAATATTGTCCAAGGGGAAGACTATGCTGTACTGTGTAACTGTCACCAGATCTACGGCTTGCTCAGTTGTGCAAGATTGATTTCCTTTTTTTAAAATTATTGTTTTATTTTATAATTAATTTAATTTTACATATCAGTCACCGATTCTCCTGTCCTCCGTCCTCCCACCCCCCATCCACCCCCCATTCCCACCTCCTCCAAGGCAAGGTCTTCCCTGGGGATTCAGCTCAGCCTGGTAGATTCAATTGAGGCAGGTCCAGTCCCCTCCTCCCTACACCAAGGCTGAGCAAAATGTCTCAGCATAGGCCCTAGGTTCCAAAAAGCCAGCTCATGTACTAAGGACAGGTCCTGGTCCCACTGCCTGGGGGCCTCCTAAATAGTTCAAGCTCATCAACTGTCTCACTTATCCAGAGGGCCTGGTCCAGTTCCATGGGGGCTCCTCAGCTATTGGTTCACAGTTCATGTGTTTCCACTAGTTTGGCTATTTGTCCCTGTGCTTTTTCCAATCATGGTCTCAATATTTCCTGCTCATATAATCCCTCCTCTCTCTCGCTGATTGAACTCCTGGAGCTCCTCCTGGGGCTTGGTCGTGGATCTCTGCATCTGGTTCCATCAGTCACTGGATGAGAGTTCTATCATGACTGGGGTGTTTGGCCATCTGATCACCAGAGTAGGTCAGCTCAGGCTTTCTCTCGACCATTGCCAGTAGTCTGTATTGGAGGTATCTTTGTGGATTTCTGGGGAGCTCTCTAGCACTCTGCTTCTTCCTATTCCCATGGGGTCTTCATTTATCATGGTATCTGTTTCCTTGTTCTCCCACTCTGTTCCTGATCCAGCTGGGCCCTCCCACTCCCCTAAGCTCTCCTTCCCCCGACCCTTGCCCTCTATTACCCTCCCCCCGACCCCCATCACGTCCTGTTTGCTCATGTAGATCTCATTTATTTCTCTGTTGTTGGGCGATCCCTGTGTCTTTCTTAGGGTCTTCTTTACTAGGTAGCCTCCCTGGAGTTGTGAGTTGCAGTCTGGTTATCCTTTGCTTTACATCTAGTATCCACTTATGAGTGAGTACATACCATGTTTGTCTTTCTGAATCTGGGTTACCTCACTCAGGATAAACAACCTAGATGCCCTTCAACTGAAGAATGGATAAATAAAATGTGGTACATATATGCAATGGAGTACTACTCAGCAGAGAAAAACAATGACATCATGAGGTTTGCAGGCAAATGGATGGAGCAAGGTTGATTTTCATGCTTTATCATCTTGAATGTGTAGTGATAATGACTTGATTTCAATGGCTTTATCATATAACTCTGTGAAGAATTGTGTCCATGGGTATTTATATAGACTTTAAGGCAGACTTACTCATTTTATAACCATTACTCAAGTTCATCATGAAAAAAACATTATCTATTTTATTTGATTACCTTAATGAAGATGTATAACTCGCCCAGTACCAATGCTAAAATCATGTTCTACTTAAGGCTTTGAACTTGGCTTTTGTCTAAGTGCTTTAACATTCTTTTTCATTTAAATTCATCCTATGTAGGCATTTGAGTGATCAAATTCGAGTAGGCATTTGAGTCTAGTTAGGAAATATTCTCTCTCTCTCTCTCTCTCTCTCTCTCTCTCTCTCTCTCTCTCTCTCTCTCTTTCTGTGTGTGTGTGTGTGTGTGTGTGTGTGTGTGTGTGTGTGTGTGTGTGTGTTGTGGGGGGGGGCTGACCTTAATCTCATTAGATATATAGCTAAAATGGCTTTTAAGTTCTGATCACCTTGTCTATATATCCTGAGTCAGGGGGAAGTGTGCACCCCCATCCCCAGTTTACACGGTGCTTGATATCCAACTCAGTGCTTTCTGCATGTTAGACAAGCAGTGTGCCAACTGAGCAACAACACAACTCACAAACTATCATTCTTGCTCTTCTTGTAGAATCTCCCATTTTACCTTCTTACATCTTACTTGCCTGTGGTTCTGCTTGCTTTCCTTCTAACACCATGAAGCATCTGACCTTTGGACCACTTACTATGCTTAATATATTTTTCTTCTTTGTGCATTAGTAGGCTAATACAGAAGGTGGTAAGTGCTAAGGAAGAAACAATTACAGCAGGATGAGGACATTGTGGGCAATTAACTGGGGGGAATGGAAGACAGATACCATATTACATATCTCAGGTTAGGTGTTGTTGAGAAGCTGAAATGTAAGCAAAGACCTGGAAAACATCAGAATATATGACGAAGTTTAATTCAACACATACCAGGCCAGCTGTAAACTTTAATTCTATAGAAATGGGAAATGATTACGTCAGAGAAATACATAAATTTAAAAAGATGCAAATAAGGAAGTGTGTGTGTGTGTGTGTGTGTGTGTGTGTGTGTGTGTGTGTGTGTGTTTTCATTCTACTTGTTTTTTAGAAGAGTCAGTAAAGTATGGCTGAGAGAGCTTTAGTCCTAGTAAGGAGACCATTTCGTATGAGGATGATAGGAATGTATCAAGCCAAAGCCCCAGACACAGTCAGGAATGAACTGGAAGAGTTAGGAGACAGCACAATCTTAAACAGTTGATGCCTAAATTAAGATAAACAACAAAAGAGAAACAAACGTGCTGCACTTACCAGTTAGTTATTAGTGGGGTAAAGGGTAGTATGATTTTACAGTTTTAGAAGATTGTTAAAAAGTGGCGAGGAAGAACTCCTTTCAGTATGTCTCTTTCCTTTGTGGGTACAGACTAGAGGTAGTGATCTTGAGGTAAGAAATAGATTTGGGTAGAATTACAGAGTAGAATATCTCCTAATGGGTTTGAGGTAAGGGGAAGCATGCAGATTAGCTTCTAAGAGGCCATCTAAATTGCAGGCATGGAATATGTGCCATGATGATACCATGGAGAGTGCTGAGATTGGGGGGCTAGGGAATAGAAAATGAAAGCAAAAGGAATAATCAAAGAGCCTGATGCTGAAGAGAGTACTTCAGAAACTCTTGTTCTGTGCAATTAGTGACCTTTTCCAGAGCACTTTAAATGAGGGTGCTGTTGCCTGGAAGATGATTACCGTGGTTGGAAATTGAGGGATGACAATAACAACAAAAAACTTCAAGTGTGACTTCTTTCCACAGTAGGAGACTTCTTCAGGATGAATTTTTATAGTAATTGTAAGATGATTATGTCTTTTAAAACCAAGTCCCACTGAACTGACCGAGATGGTCAGGGAGTAAAGGAGAATTTGTCGTGAAGCCCAACAACCTGGGTTTTGTCCCTGGAGTGCACTTGGTGGTGCAAGTTGTCCTCTGTCCTCTACACATCTGCTGTAACATATGTACCTGCCCTTCCCACAACAAAACCCGATAAATGAAAATAACATAGTGGTAAACGGTACAAAAACACTCTACCTATGGCCCTTCAATTGAGTTATGTTGTGGAACCAGGGAACTCATACCACTATCCACATTCAAGCTACCATGAGTATGGCTACAGAGCTAAGTATGAGGAGGTCCTGGGAACAGTGCTACAGTAGAACATGGCCTCTTCCTTCAGCCACTTTCCGTCAAATATGTTGCTAACAAAAAAAAGACATTGGGAAAGAAGAGTGAAAACTTCATCAGCGTTGAAAGATGAATCACAGGTATCTGTGAAGATCAGCCTGTGTGACTGCCTATCTCAGATCTTGTTTCTAGATGTGAGAGCACCAGCAGAAGTGAAATCCCAACACACTCTGACGAGACAGGAGTCTCAATTTCCCTTTCTACACATGTAGACACAAAATCTACCTCATGGCTAGAAAATGTGAATGAGAAAATGTGTTCTTATTTATCCAGTAGAATGGATTGTTGTGAATTCTTAGAGAACATTAGATAGTTTCAGACTCCAGATTCCCACTCTAAACATGGGCCTTGTACACCTTACATCTACTCTGGAGATCTGTACTAAATTAAGATCCACTCTGTACTGTTTACCTGTATTTGTGATAGGGAAGAGCTGAATTAGTTTACCTGTATTTTTTTCTTTTGGTACACATCCATATTTTTTTTTAAAATAGCACATCTTTTCTGGTTATATGACTGGTTGCATGAAGCATGCTGTACAATATGGTGTGTTCTCTTTAGAAAGATATTACTATGTGCTGGACCTTCTGCACTGAAGGGTTGTGAGAATGAGGGCAACCCATCAACAGTGAGTTGAGCCCAGAACGAGTGAAGGGTAGATGGCACAGATATGTCAAGTTATCCTAAAGACCTCCTTTTCTAAGGGCTGGCGGCAGTAGTACCGCTCAGAATGAGACCTGTTTAGCTCAGATAATACAAAACAAATCCTAATCCTGTTGGTCACTGTTGGGAGACAAGTTGTCGGAGTATGGATGCTATTAGATATTTAATCCTGTTGGTTGACTCCTATCTGGTCCTATGTTTGACTTCCTCAATGCCAGTCTTCAGGGAGAGGACAGACTAGCAGATGGGGCCTCAGGTATTTTGGTCCTTGTGGTGATTATTTCTTATTGGAAATTAGTAAGTTCTCTCTTTATGCAAGTATTCTGTACTATGTGAGCTTGTGAATGATGAGTGTGTTTCTGAGTGATCCTAATTTTTTCTTAATATAATTGTTTCCTGTATTAATATCTTCAAGCATATCATGAGCTTTCTTCTTATGGAATGTGAACATGAGGCACCTTGTGTCTTTCTGTCTGTGATACATAAGATGGAAATGTATAACTCTCAAGATTTTCTTGTTTATTTGGTACTCTATGTAAGTATTTTTTCTATTAATGGTTGTTATCCTAATAAGAATTTCCAGTGTTTGTCTGAATGGAATAAAAATTTTGTGGGTGTGTATCAATGTTATGAAAACAAACTAGCTTTAATGGTTTCCAGCTCTCATAAGTAGAAGTCATTGTAAGATGTATAGACTCACGTTGTCACCCTTATTAACTTTAAGGAATGCAAAATAAATTTTACTAATAATTTTTGGAAATATAATTGTCATAAGAAGTTATTAGTCATTTCTTAATCCAATAAAGTGTATTGGAGCTAGATTTCGCAAGTATCCTATATATCAAAACTACTTGTCTGCATGAAAATAAGTCCTTATAGGTCTGAGTTTTCTATTTTAAATAAAGAAGAACATGAACTGACTTTGTATTAAAATATTATATTAATATATCTTTTTTGCATGTTAATTTTAAAATAAAATCTTACTTATTTGCAGTTATATTTCTCATAACTATTTATTTTAATATTTTTAATTTTTGTAGATCTATTTATTTTCTTTTTGCCTGTATGTATGTGTGTGTACTACATGCATATTTGGTTCCCACAGTGGGAAAGCATTGGATCCCTTGGAACTGGAGCTACAAATTATGGATAGTTGTGAGCCACCATGTCGGTGCTGGCAACCAAACCTTGGGCTTCTTCAGGAGCAACAAGTGTTCTTCATGGCTGAACCATCTTTCCAGCCCTTAATCTTTTATGCATTATTGGCTTTGCATCAAGAATTAAATTTACTTTTCATATAGTATTTTCTTTGAATACATGAATCATAAGCAGTTCTCTGAAATTGGAGGAAATCTTTCCATTATCAGTGTGTGTGTGTGTGTGTGTGTGTGTGTGTGTGTGTGTGTGTGTGTGTGTATTCATCATGACTGCAGGAAAAGTTAGATATTCTGTGTTTTCAATTTTAAGTAATTTAAGGTATTAAAATATTTTTGTCTTTTGATACCTTAAACTTTACATCCAAGTTTTAGTTTTTTGACATGAGTTTTCACTGGCCATTTATTTAGTGACAGGAAAGAAAGTTGTATTTTGCTACACAGAGGGGAGATTCCTGTTAGTCTTTCTCCTTCCACAGAAGGAATGACATTAATGTGACTAGAGAGACTACCACCAACATATCTGTGTCTTTGGTCTCTTATTGTCCTTGAACAATTCTGAAGCAGGTTTCTTTCTGTAGAACTGTGAAGCATCTTCTAGTCTCTACTTTGAATGGTCTGCATATTAGTAAAGACCATTAAAAATAGAACTATCAGCTTAAAGAAGCTAAAAACAGCTGGAGAATAATTAATACAACTGAGCTTTTCTGTAGTTATTAGTGTTCTGGAAATGGCTCACCAAGTTGCATTATCTATTTGAAAACTCTGCAATATCTATTTTTAAAATCTGGTCAGTAATCATATCTCTAGTGCATCAAATGTTTAACAAGCCCTCTTCAGGAGTCACATGATGTTGTGATTTTGTATATAAAGCCCATGTGTTGTCAAACAGTCATGGAAAGTCCTGGAACACAGAAAAATGTTTTCCTGGGTAACTTTTGCAATAGTGACTGTAGGCAACTGAGATGAATAACTGGACACTTGCTCTCTTGCAGCCCTAGGTTTGGGCTGTTACCCGTTCTTTGGAGGCCGACACTTCTTCCTTATAGCTGATTGATCTTGAGTTTTTCAAACTGATTAATGTTTTCATTTGAATGGTAATGCTGACTTTGCAGAAGATGTGATCTTTTAATTAGCAGATGCTGAGATTAGCATTAGGGCTGAGCAGTAATTAGCGTTTGTTCTTGTAGTACAGGAGCACAAACTGAGTACTGCAGCAGACACAGCTACTGTGCTCCTTGACAGTGGCTCTTTAGAATGTCTCTGTGAATCAAGTTAGAAATTACTGACACACTAATCACGTTGGGACTTAACATTTTAACAAATAATGGATCCACCCAACAGAAAAGAAATTTCACTTTCCTTGTGTTATCCATAAGTATGTAGAGATTCATTGGCAGAGTTTATCTAAATATTTTGTAACAGAATTAAACATTATTTTTGTGAAAGTGTGATGTTTTTAAATCTTTGTGTATAAGATTTAAATCTTTGTGTATAAGACTATGCATGTGAATATGTCTTGGAAAAATTTAAAACCATTACATATTTTGCTTCTATTAGTACCATCCATTCTATTTTGAGGATCAAACTAAAAGAGATGGCTCCAGTTATAGGTAGTAAAGAAAAAATTAAGAGTTGGAGGTTGGTTTCAAACAAATCTGGATGTTAATACTTGCAATGTCATATTTTAGGGGGAATTTCCTAACGGCTCAGTTTCAGTAACCTCATCTGTAAAATGAAGCTGGAAGAGAATTATTGTTAAGAGTGAAAAAGATATTTAACCAAAAGCATTCAATCCACGTTAATAATGAGTAGTGGTCACTGGTAAAAGTACTACATTCAATCATCAGTACTCATTGTCATAAATGTGCTATATTTAAAAGTTACAGAAAGTGATGCAGTATGTTTATTTCTCAAACAAAATGATTGTTGAACACCCACCGGTTACAGAGCATCGGAATGGGCCACATTTTGGACTATCTTGGAAGTGTCATAAACACACCAACTTGCTCTGCAGAAAGTTCTTGGTTCTACTTCTTGGTGGAAAGTCCTCCAAGAAATCCTGTGGAGAGGCTGGGTGTCCACTCAAAAACTGCCCCTGGGAAGTGTTTGCTATTGTTTTTGTTTTGTTTTCAGTGGTTTATGCAACAATGGGTAGGGGAACAAAGTCAAGTAGGAATGATGAAATATTCATACAGACCCAAGTCATTTTGTTCATGGACACAATGCAGGGTATATTTTTAGGACTCTGATAGTAGACAGAGGGCTGCTGCATAGATGCTAAACATGTGGCTGGCTGCTTAATGTGTATCAAACTACAACCTATGGAATTTTAGCCATTATTATTTAAAGAGTAAATTATTGCTGATCCCTAGAGCCTAGAGAGTCTTGGTCCTACATATAACTCCCTTCACCCCCATTCCATTGATGGCTACTAAAATAGCCCTAAAGTAAATGCATTTGCATTTGTTACTATGGATGCTGCTCTCCCAGGAGACAACAAACAGAACACTTCAAACTCTTGAGTGAACAGGATGATTGACTGTCTAAATCTCCATCTCCCTTGCTTGCTGCCTGCCCACTTACACATGAACAGAGCAAGACTAGCAAAATAAGTCAAAGTGAATTTCCAGGGAAGAAAAAGAGAAAAACAGTAAAGCCACAAGAAATACATTTTTTTTTCTTAAAAAAAGTATTAATGCTGTTGGAATGTAAGGAATTTTTAGCTTCAAAAGGAAATAGGATTTTTTTTTTCAGGGTATCGCTTTATTCTAAAACAGAAAAACAAACTACACTGAAGTAGAAGTGTTGTTACTTTAGAATTAGAAAATAGGTTCCTGAGGCAGAACCGGCTGTTTCATTTACACTCATCAGTCAGAATATCTGTTTGCTTGAGTGCTTCCTAGGAGACCACTTCAGTTTTCAGACCTAGCTAGTTAGGGTTGTTTTAGTCCATTTGTGCTACTATAGCCAAAATACATGAGACCGGCTCATTTATAAGTAATAGAAATTCCCTTTCACGGTTCTGGAAGCTGGGAAGGTCCAGAGATTATGTCTTTGGTGAGGGCTCCTCCTTGATTCCAGGACGATGACTGACAGCTTGTGTCCTGCTATGGCAGGGAACAAACACATCTGGCGAGAAAATAGAAAAGCAAAAATAGTCTGGCTACATCCTTCGAATCCTTTTATTGTGCTTCTTAGTAAGTTCTCGAGGGCTTGGTTTTCATATATTGAACAACACCTAAGACTCCCCTCAGGATTATCTCACCGGGTCTTAGGCTCTGATATAGAAGCTTAGGGAGTCGTGTATGTAAATAAAACCATAAAAGGCATGTTTTCCCGATTGATCTTGCAAGATTTTTGATCACACTTGTGTGTTTGCTTATCTTTTATTTGGTGATGCTAGGAACAGAAACCAAAGCCTCATTTTTAGCCAGTGAACACTGTGCCACTGAGTTACACCTGCAACCCTCCACAGGTCTGATAGAGAATGCCACCTACTTGTCAGGGTAAAGCTTCCTGGAATATATGTAAAACAGGACAGATGTTTAATATTACGTTTTTCTTACTCTATTAATATTTAAATAAGATCTAATATATATATACATATATATATACATATATATATATATGTATATATATATATATCCATTCCTCCAGGCCTCCCTTCCTCTTTCATTTTTTTTTTTTTTGATGACCGAGTGTCCATTCATCTCTTTTCTGCTTGTGTATGTGTGGCATATTCACGAGCGTGCACATGTCTGCATGTGCATCTGTGTGGGCCAGAGGTCACTATAAGGTACCTTCTCTTATCACTCTTCAATACATTATTTGGAACCAGGAGCACAGCAATTTGGTTAGACTAGCTGAAGAGAGAATCTCTTGGATCTGCCTTGTCTCTACTGCACAGCCCTGAGGTTCGCTAAAGAGGATTGCCTCTGGGAGAAGGGGGACCATGACTTCTGGCATGTCCACTGTGTTCCAGTGATTGGCCCCACACCTATGAGGACTCAAGTAGCACTAATTTGACTTGATGTGCTGTTTTACAGGAATAAAAAGGAGGGCAAGTAGGTGAAAGGGGCTGGGGAGATGGGAGTGAATCTGGGAAAAGTTAGAGGTAGAGTGGGAGTGAATATGATCACAATACATTGTGCAAAATTCTCAAAGAAATAATAAAAATGAACAATTGGTTAGTTTTGATGAACATGTAGGCCTGATGTTTTCAATGAGAATATGTGGTCCAGTAGAGTTTCCAGATCTTCAGTGATGAGCAAGGGTATTTTTAAAACCTTTATTAGGAAATTAGATGCCAGATAGATTCTTGAATTAGGCATCAATATATGGAACTACTTTCATCAGTGCCCTGCTTATATAGATTAATTTATAATTGACTTAGAATTGCTTTTTCAATTTTTATGTCTGATGTTGGAAAGAACGTGCTTTTAAACCGTGCTTTGCATATTTAGGTCTTATTGAATTTATAAGTTATTTAAAAACTGAGAATCTGAACTTCCAATTCGAAGTGATGAATTCTCACACTTATTCCCTTTAAATCTGAATCTTCTGTTGTCTTAGTAAAATCACTATCCCTTATTTAGAGCATTTTGTGTAGACTTCTAGGGAGTGCAAAATTGTAACTGGATAGTCCATGCATTCTTACTGTTTGGTTGTTATATTACTTTGCTTTGCTTACTGGTGTATTGTTTGGTAAAAATATACTACACATTGCATAGTGTATCTTGGAAATTACTACATTGTTCTGGTATTTGGCACAGTGTGTTTTGTGCAGTATATACTGGTCATGTAGTTACTTTCGTTCTATTATTCCTTGAACACAATTCTAAATGACCCAAGTGCTGTCTCTGCCTTCTGTCTCTGTCGTCCTGTTTATTTTCACCTTACTTCTTTAATGGCAAATGCTATTGGAGGCCTCTTTTGTTCCTTCACTTGTGATTCATTATAATCAGAACCTACACAAACTCTTGTCTTAACCCAGGGCACCATCTCTCACTCCAGCCTGTTTCCTGGGCAGCCATTATTCATCATTTTATTTGCTTGATTATCTGTTTAATATTTGACTCCCCGTGCCCATTGTAAGCTCAGTAAGGAGATGATTGTATCTATTATGGGGCACTGTTGTATATCTATTGCCCGCAGAGGACTAAGCATGTAGTTGGTGTTCAGTAAGTATGTGTTAAATGAGGTGAGCGAATATCTTTCAGACAGATTAAGTTGTGCTCCAGTGTTTTTTAAACACATCAGTGTTAATTGCCCAAAGGAAGCCTGGAAGCTGTGTGAGAGTTTCACAATTTTTAGAATTATTCCATTTTTCTTATATATCGATTTATATTTGAAACACAGGACACACATGATAACTTAAACAGGGACTATTGATCTTTAGGTAAGCTTGGCCTTAAGATTAATGTCTGAAACACCCCCCAAATCAAGGTCTGGTTGTGTCACCAAGGAGTTTTCCTGTGAGACAGTTGCATAAATTTTCGTGAACATTAGATTAGCAGTGCAGACAATAACACAGAAATTCCCAGTACACAAGTTCTCATTGCCTGAAGGCTGTTGGTGGTGAACAGTTTTCTCTGAACGGCTTAGGAATGTGCTGTTATTTTGTTGGGTAAACAGAATGTAGTGGGAGTTGGGAGTTTCATTTTCACAGACTGCCATGCTCTTAATACCTCATCAATACATTTGCGAATGTTAATATTTAGTTTAATATTAAAGTATATATCAATTTTCTGATTGAATTTGATAAAAAAATTTATGATTGAGTTATTGAAGAATTTATGCAAGGCAGTGTCCACAGGCATATTAGTCATGCATAACCCATGGTTTAAGGAGTCTGTTTTTAAGTTTGGCTGGAAAAGGACAAGTGGTATGAAAAGTTTGCAAATAGCATTAGGAATAAAGGGGGTAAACAGTTTTCAACAAGGTAATCCATTGAATAGTCACCAAAAGAGGTGATATGTGGGTGTCTATAGATAAACAAAGTTTCAGTAGGTGAATCGATAAGACACCTCTGTCCCTGTTGTATATTGGTATAATTGACTTTCAAACCAAATGGGGAGTAAGTAAAAGCATCCAATGATGATGAAACTAATTGATGTGTTACTAGTGAACCTCAGTCACAAACCCAGTGTAGACCTGAAGTCAACTGGCTTTCTATAGGGATCTCCTTCAAGAGTTAAATTTATACAGAACAAAAGCAAGAACACATCCAGATTATGTGTCTATTGACAATTTATCTCATTCTTCTGCTGAACTGAAGAATATTGACATCGGTGACAGACTGTCAAGGTCTGTCCACAGAGTAATCTTTCCTCTCCTAGGCAGTGATAACTAATGAACAAAGAGATCATCTACTGTTTTATTGCTCTTGGGAGAAGTCTGTGCATGGGAGAAGAATGTAGTTCTAGAAGTATCTATGAAGACAAGTGGCTTACATTTAAAATGAAAGATAAGTGATAGAATTAGAAATTTTAATTTCTAAAACTGACAAGTCATTAAAGCCTTATTTTATTTTGAGAGCAAACTATTTAATATCTAATTTTGGTCCTCTTCACAAACATTTCTGACTGTGGAAACTTTGACAAGTAATATTAAAAGGCTATTGTGTCTAATTTTTTTTGAGTGAAACCCAAGGTTGATTTTAACATTGTCATTATAAAATCAGTTAAAGGATATTGTTTCCCTATGCAATCTAATAAAGCTAACCACATTATTTGGACTGATTTTACTCAGCTTAACTTTACTACTGAAATAACCTAGTCAATTACTGTCCTTGGATTTATTAACTTTTTTCTCAACAGTAAGCTAAATTTATATTGCATTTTAAACATACCATTAATTGACAGAATGCAAAGACCAGGATCATTTATTACCATTAGATCTACTTAACTTTCCCAGCCTGTCATATTTTATAGAATGAAAGTTTGTGGGTTATGGAGTTCAGTTTGAGACCTTTATCTGTGAAAGTTTAATAGCCGACTCCAGTAAACAGTGATTTATTATAGTAGTAAATATGATTAAAGGGGAGGAATTGTTTTCTATTGATCCAACAGTAGAGTAGTGGGGATTAAGCTTGTATATCAGGTCATCTACTCTCTGCCGATATTTTACTTCTAAAAATGTTTTGTTTTTATAAATACCCATTTGATAGAACCTAAGTAAGTGTTATTTGGACAAAATCATGGGCAACATGCAGATTTTTTTCTTTCTTCTTCTTTTTTTTAAAGAGGATCTACATTACTATAAAACAACAGATATATGCATGCGTAAATATATGGATTTTATGCTCTCCTATGTGAGTTTGAATTTCTGGTAATGAGAAAACTAAACTAGCATTGAATCAGGTTGTTGTGCAGTGAAAGAATAAAATACAACCAGTTCTGGCTTGATCCGAGTGGCTGTCCCCTGAGTTAGGTAACTGGAGACATACGGATGGAATCAGCCTCCCATTCAAGCAGAGTGTCTTTCGGGGTGGAACTTCTGCACTATGGCAGAAAGAGGATAGGGTCTGAACAGTAGCCAACAGTGATGGGCACAGTGATAATCTTTACCCGTGCATGCATGTGTGCTGTGGTCACAGGGCTGTTCTGATTTCTGTGTCTCTCTCTGCTTTCCAGTTCTTTCTTCCTCCACTCATGTTTGCCTAGTGTCTTTTAAGCTCAGTGTTTTTTGTTTTTTGTTTTTTTTTTGTGAACTAATTTGTTTAGAGGTGAATGAAGAGTTTACTAAATAGGGCATTCTCCACATAATCTTTTCCTTTTCCTTGCTCTTCTGCAGATGCCGATTTGAAGAACTGCCCTGAAAACTGGTGAGTGGGTTGTGCCGTGCCCAATGAAGACGTGGTGGCATCTTGGGCATTGTGTTTCTCCCTTTTCTCCTTCTCGGTGCCTCTTCTATCTGCAGCACATTCAGTTTTGCTCTTTCCTTTGGCTTCCTCTGACACTCTGTCAAGGACAGTGGAAGAAAAATCAGAGAGACGTGTAGATCAGTGCTATTACACATGTAAGGGTTTTAGCCTCCGCTGAACCTTGAGTGCTACTCAGCAAATCCTTCCTGTCTCCCTGTCTGCTCCCTTTCTCATCTATCATGTTCTTTGTGTTTGCATGTGCTGTTCTTTTCCTGAAATGCACTTTTAAAAGGTTTTTATAGATGAAGCCTACTCATCCTTCAACTCAGGACTGGCTTTTACCTCAGTTTACTAAGCTTTGTTGTCTGCCTCTTGCTCCTCCATGTCTTGCCCTGGCATTATTTCCAGCACAGTGAGTTTCTTCCTTTGGGCTGGTTTTGTGCACCATAACCAGTGTTGTCGTTAGGTTAGGCATTACATGAAATGACCAAAGGCCATGTCCATGCTTCTCAAATTGTTTCTTTGTTAATTGTATGGCACATGGTTAATGTTATGCTGGATTCGCTAAGTCAATCCAGTGCCTGTAAAAATGTCATTCACAAAACGCTTCCTGCTAGAGGAACTATCTTAAAATTTGCCACAATGCCTTCCTGTTCATAATGATCGTACTTTATTTTGAACACATCCTCAAACTGTGATAGCATTAAGTGGCAGACAGATGGGGGAGTGAGGACAGAGTTCAAATGATAATTTGCTTCCTTGCTTTCTGATAGGGTAGTAAACACCTTCTAGAACATATCTTTATTTTTTGAAAAGAGATTTCAGGTTTACAGGATTCCGTAATATCTGCAAGTAGTTCAGCCACCATTTGTTAGCATCTGTATATTGTCACTCATGAACTTTCTCTGTGTTTCTTTCCCACTTTTATCACATCTTTTAATGTTACTGTCTTTTGCCTCCTGACTATGGATATCTCATACATAAAATCTACAATGCTGGTAATACTTATTTTCATCACCTACTTGCCAGCTGTTCGGACAACAGCTGACTTTTCTTCAGTAGTAAAAGGGTGGAGCCCTTGAGTTGGTTTACAGCTGCTAAGAGCTTCTGATTCTGCTCCCTCATTGCCTTGAAAACCCAAGTCCCTTATTACGTAAAATAGCCCAGCTGCTCTCTGGTTTTTAACAGGTGATGGGGAAGAGTTCTTGATAGAATAGTGAATAATCGTACCAATTATAGGGGAGGCTTGGTGGTAGCGGACAGCTTATATCAGATATCAGGAGTGAGTTTAACCATTGTTATGTTTCCATATATTAAGGATCATTAATTGGTGTTTTTATTTAAAATAAAACCCACAAAGTTGAAGAGCTGCTTGTTGGTGTGTGGGCAGGTTGGCTCGGTTTCATCATACATTTCTATTTACGTATGTATTTCTTTTGGAACTTGATATAATTGACTTTAAAACAGCTCAGTCAAATGCAGATTTGATCCTACTTTATCCAGTACAAAAGAGACTTACTGTTCCCTAACTAGGAATTATATAGCTATCATTTAACCCACTTTATAACCCATTTTACTATATAGCATTACTTTTTCCTAATTGAGATTTCAATGTGTGTTTATATGACTGCTCATGGTTCAAAGTAGAAATTAGTTCTTTTCACTATTAATAGAGTTACTGATAGTACAGCACCAGCATTCATCATATGCTTTTGGGGAAGGTATTCTTCATTGTATATAATGCAGCACAAATTTAAAATGCTTACTACATTAATATATTGCCTTTCAAACTAATAATATATATCATAATATAATGGTGTGAGATTTCCTTTATAGAAGGAAGACACTTGAATTTATTTCTGTATATATATTTAAGAAAATTTCTCATAAAAATATATGCTTCCAGTGCATAATAAATAACCACTTTTTAAAGCTAAATTGATCTAGCCATTAATTTGGCACCTATTTTCGAGTTCTCAGAATATGTCAGCTATGAGCTACATCATGAGGACACAGTAGTGACCACAGCACATGAAGAGATGTTCTGTGGCAGCTCAATGATACTTTCATAAATAGATGTCTTGAGTGCTTTCCTAAGTGCACACCAAGATGTATTTGTGTGATGATATGTGTAGCATAGCTTCTATAAACATGTTCCATTCTTTTCTTAAAGTTCCAGAGGCACTCAGCATTTTAACAAAGTAATTGTAACTCTTGGGTCAATAAATGATCTGTATCAGTTGAGAGGGGAGCTAAAAATTATTCAAAAGGTGATTCTCATCTATTGTCGCAATCTGAAGTTGCTTTTTCAGAATTATATTGAAACAGTCACTCTTTTCAGGGTATTTTGAACCTGCTGTACAGTCTTCCAAGTCAACCACAGAAGGACATTTGTGTATCGTCATTTTATATATCTTAGCATTTTATATTTCTCAATGTATAGCAAAATCTAAATGCACTCCCTTAACACCTATATAATTTGGGTTTCCTTATAATTTTTCTTCGATAGTAAGTACAATGATATCAAAAGTCTGAATGAACACTAATATCCCTCAAGTCAGGGACAATAATAGAAGGACAATATATTATAGTGTCTATTGAAGTTAGATATTTCTTCTCTGTATAGCTGAGGAAATCTGAAGTTCATGCACGGTGAGTGGTCCCCTAATACCTTACCCTAGCAGAATTTCTAAGGAGGCCTGCTGTCTTTAGAACAGCATTGGAATCTTTCCATCCTGTTATCATTTCTCTCCGGATTTAAACACAGTCACTGAGCTAGTTGTTAGGAGAACTGGACTGTCCAAATCATTGTTTAAACTTTATGTGTTGGAGGAGGTAGCCGTGAGGTGGCTTTAGCAGGTAAAGATGCTTGCAGCCAAACCTGACGGCCTGAGTTCAATCCCTCAGAACCACAAACTGGACGAGAACCAACTCCTGCAAGTCATCCTCTGACTGCTGCGTGACTCTGTGGCACATGTGTGCATACATGTGCACCCACACAAATACTTAGTGAATAGATATAATTTTTAAATTAAAATAAAACATAGGAAACACCAGGTTTATCCTTGCAATTGTTTCCTTCATCAGAGACTTAATAAGAAAGGAGCCAATGTCAGACATGTTTCAATTCATAGTATTTTAAAGGAGTGTAAAATTGTTCTATACAAAACAGACTGGACTGTGTTTTGGAGAAGTTTAAGCTATAGACAGACTTCGACAGGAAGACTGTGGCTCCTGGATCCGAAGCCCTTTGAATGGTTTGGTGTGCGAGTTCTCCTGTGTGTGCAGGACAGCGTGGCTCACTGAGCTGAATCCTTCTCATTTGCCCATCTCTGTGCGTTAGCAGTTAGAGAAAGTGCTGTTGTGCAGTAAGTTTTTTTTGCCACTCTTATAGATTTTCAGATTACTTTCTAAAGCAGACTCATGGTGAGTTGTTGAAATGCTTCATTTCAGAGAGTTGCATGTGACCAGGCATGCCTTAAATTGAAAAGTTAAATTAAATTACTGCTTATGTAACATTTCTTTCCAGCACTGAATCTAATGTCTATTACTTCCTGAGCACTCATCAGTGATTATATTTCCACCGTCTTAGTCCATTTATCGTTTCTTGAAGGTAGTTTAAGAAACAAATTTCACTACTGTTTTGTAATCAGTTTGACTTAACAGAAAATGTTGCGCTAATATTAAACCATCAATTGTCTTTTGGTGGGATTTGATAAGAATCAAAACTTGATACGGCATGATTTGTTTGTAGGTCCACCAGGCAAGGTATTTATAATGGTTCTCAGCTACAATACTGAGTCCAAATCTTAAGTACTCTTGTTATTTGGACAACTTAAATTAGCTATTTTGTGTTTGTCTAAAAATAATCTTTCTTCTTTGAGATGCCAACCAGTTATTCATCTGAAAGTACACCTAATCAGTTTCAAAGAGAAGACAAAGAAAGCCTGAGCCCGTTTTGAACATTATTCCTCCTCGAAATGTTCTGAGGACTGGAATTTATTTCACAGTTGCAGCTAAGCAGGCTTCTGGGCTGAAAGGAAGGGGATGAATAGTGTCTAAATCTACTTTAGAAGAGAGCTTGTTTATCGAGCTCCACCTCATTTTCTTTTATCTGTCACTGTGTAAATAATAGGTAGAATTTCTTGGTTCATTGTATTGTACGTGCACAGCATACAGCTTAGCATCAGCGAACTGTAGCGATCTCCATTCTTCCTCAGCTTTTCTATTTTTTCTGTGCTCCCTTGCCCATCTCACCTTGCCTGCAGTATGATCCAATTAGCGTTATGTACTTTGAGCCATGAGTTTCCTCATGTCTGTCTCCACATTTACACATTCATTCTGGAATTACACAATTCATTCTGGACATATGGGTTTCTTTGGGGATGAGATAAGGTGAAGTTTGCTATTAGGTAGGTATAAATACAACTTTTTGGAGCTTTGAATATTTTGGTCAGTTTTTTACCCTGTTAAATACATTCATGAGGTTTAATTGTATCTCATTGGCATTTACCAAAAATGCAAACACATTAAGGAATTAAATAGCATGGAAATGTATTTCTGTCTTTTGGAAAAGGAGGTTCTGTCGTGAACAGTTTGCGGCTCTGTGCTGTAGCCATGATCCTAAGAGACTCATACTCTGGTCTCTCCTCTTTCTTCAACATCTTTTCCTTGACTTTCGTTTTCAGCATCATATGGTAGCTTCTGGTGTGGTAGCTGTCTCCTGTGCAGTCCAGATTGCAGGAAGGAAGCAAAACAGAGAGGAAAAGGGAGTGTGTTTTCCAGCTGAATCAGCACCTCCCAGGAAATTCTGTGCAACACTTAAGATGATTAGCTTGGACTTCCTAATACAGCCCCACCTACTAAATGGGAGAGTGGAAGGTGTTCCTCTAGAGAGGGTGTTGTCCATTAGATAACAAAAAGCGGGTGTTGGTTATAGTCAGTTAATTAGCAATTGTGCTCCTTGCTCAAGCACTTGATGAGTTCTTTGGGGGAAAGGTTAGGTCCAGTTTCCAATCCTGGTCCTTGCTCCTGAGCTTGAAGACTACTAATCTGATTCCTGTTTCCTTATCTTTCAAATGGACAAAACAACAACATCTTCTTCCTGGTTAGTGTATGAGGATTTAGGAAGATAGCAGTGGTTGCTTTAAAATACTTTGTTTATTATTAGGACAAGAAACTGGCAGAAGTTTCAAGTCTGCATCTTAACTCGGATACACGTTATTTTGTGAACTTCTACTTTAGCCTCTGACAGGGGCTTTGTTTTGCAAATGGTACCTCTGTGCCTTGTCTCTGGTCTGTAATGCTTCATATTGCATTGTAGTCATTTTTTTTTTCTTCAAGTCATATGCACAACTGAGAACAGGGTATTCATTGTTCTTTGACCTGGAGAAAGCTTTGACAAAGGGATGATTAATGTCACTGAAACAGTCATTGTAAATAAAGGAGCAGCATGCTGTCTAGGAAAGAGTCACGGGACCTTGGACAAGTGGTAGGACCATGGTGTCTTTGTTGAAGGAGCAATTCCGTTGGCTAATCTGAGGTCCTTCATCCTTCTAACAGAGTATGATTATAGCCCTCTTCACCCCAGCACTTTCGTGTGCTCATCACTGTTTTTTTTGCTGTTTGCCATCTTTATATGTAGACTGATAGGTGGTGACATGGTGGCTTTGGTGGTGCTGTTACAATGTATACCATCTGTTTCTGCTGCCTGAGATTTTTATTTGTCTTTCTTTTAAGAATGGCAGGTTATTCAGGTGTAACCACTTCTAGTAGATGATCCAGACAGTAAGAGAGTTTAGTGATACAGTAACACAGTTGGGCATGCACATTTGTTTCTTCCACATGGGCAGTATGTTACTAATATTAGAGTTCCCCAATGTAACTCCAAGAAGATCCTGATTCTGATATTCCTTACCTTTATCCCTGAGGCAAAGGTGGGCACATACTCTTGCAAGGGCTTAGTGTTCTTATCTATAAAATAGGAACATTAACAATGCCTGTTTTGTAGGGTATATAGATATCAGACATGTGAAGTGTTAATAGTATATCTGGCAGATATAAGTGTGCCATTCTGCTACTGCTGCTGTTATTATTGTAGAAATGTGCCTAGGAAAGTAAAGCAATCATGTTTTTACCTGTTGCTTCATAACAAAGAATCCCAAATTTCATGGGTGACACAGCACACATGTTATTATGTTTTGTAGCATGTGTGTAGAATTACAACTATGAAGGACTTGCCATTCTGCAATGATAGGGCTGGGAGCTGGTGGCCAATGTGCTTGTGTGCTTTAGAGTTCTGGGTTTTGACATCTTCTGGAGGTTCCTTTATCCACATGCTTGTCTCTGGGATGTGTTGATGTAAGGACCATGCCCAGGTTGAGCTGATTAGAGTACAGACATGAGGTCTCTCCATGTGGTTTGGAGTTCTCCCAGCTTAACAGCTGTGTTTGGAAGAGGAAACATTTAGAGAGCTGTCATTCCAGGTGACCACAGGAAAACTGAACGGTATTTGATGAATTCTTTTCAGAAGACCCATAGCATCATTTCTGCCATATTTTCTTTATTGGAGCATTCAGGTTCCTGCTGATGGAATCAGAGGAGAACACAAAAGTTCTAAGGAGTTCATAAGGAGACTCCAGTGTGAGCCACTTGGGATATATAAAGGTCCTACTCCTGCTCGTTGCAGAAGAATGAATGGAATAAATCCCACATAATTTGAACTTTTTCCTATAAATTACTTTGAAAAATATCCACTATCCTGTGTTCATCTGGTATAGGCAAGAAGTTAAGTCATTACTGAGAGGCATAATATCAATACAACTTTTAGACTTATTAATCTCAGGAATGTACACACTCAGATCTAGGATTGTTACTGTTATTTTTAACTTGAAAAGTTATTGAAGGTCTCATGGGGAAGCAGCTTTAGTTTTCACTAACGCACATTTCTTTTCCTAAGGTTTTAAGGAAGAATAAGTTGCCTATTTTTAAAGTATGTAGTATACAACCAGACAGTCAAGTCCATTACAAAATGTTCATTAACTTTTTAAGAAGCTTTAAACATTTTTTAAAAGCTGTAAGGAATGAGAGAAAGCATGCTATTCTTGTCACTATATTTACTGACAGTTCATCACTACAAATGTTTTCTCTAAGGATGTGAAAAACAAAAGGAATTTTGACACATTTGTTTTATTTTTGATGTATTTCTTTTAATGCCAAATTCACTATAAAGAAATATTTAAGGGATTTAAATTTTCGTATGACTGTGATTGACTGTTCTTAAGTTCTGTTTAAGGGTAAGGGTTGTAGTTGTAATTCTATTCAGATGTGAGTGCCTCATTAATTTTTCAAATTGATCCTTGTTATTTATTTGGATGCTACAGCATATCATCAAACCCAGTTAATAGCTCACTTGTTCACTCTGTGTTCTAGATGTTTCCTACTGGGATTTCAGTTGTCTCAAAACTTCAAGCTAATTACCTTCATGGATGGAGTTACTGATAGTTTTGATAGTTTTGAAACAGCCCTGATATTATAGCACCAAAAGGTTTATTAAAAACTCATTGAAAACAAGAACAAAAGGCAGTGTATTCATTTGTAGATGGTACTCACTTCTGAGGTTGTTATCTCCCTCTCCCATGTTAACGAAGGTTAGAACACAGTTGTTTGAATAACATGCTGAATTCTGGTTTTTTATTAACTACTGTCGGAATCAAGTGACCTCACACTGGAGCATCTTGCATGAATAGGCGTCTAAACGTGTTCTGAATAGCCAGGGTAAACTTGCCTTTTCGGGGTGCATTTCCACATGGAAGGAGGTGAGGACATGGAGGTGGAAGCGCTTCACACATATTTCTTCAGTTACACATTTCAGTCGGAACCCCTTCCACCAAAATTTCTGTGAGTAGCTTTGTAAATCATTGGAGAATCTCACTGGTTTCTCAAAAGCCACCCAGACCTTCAGCCAGGAATCTACAGGTAATTGTTTCTGGATGTTTGTCTAAAGATGATTGGCAAAAAATTTGTTCTTCCTTGGCAGTCTAAACCTGCCAGAATTTTGCCAGTGTAGCAAAAATTATGTGAATGATTCTGACGCATGCACAAGACTTTATTTTTCTTGTTTTGTGGAGCTGGATTTCCCAAAATGCGAAGATTCGGTGTTTATTTGGTTCTTACTTTTGTCTTTGCACTATGAATAGCACATTCATTATCTGGCTCCCTGACTGTCTCAAACCTCATGGGTGTTTACTCTGTCTACTCATTGGGGGTAAGTAACTAGTGTCGTCTCTCCAGTGGTGAACATGATACTCATTTGCTGGGGAAAAAGACAGGAAAATCTTTGCACCAAAGATTTAATTCCAAGAGGGACTATTGTTTCATTTCCAAATAGGCCAGGGAATATTTTGTCTCTAGGTTCCCCATGAGTATTCATTAAAGCTTCCTGACTGGGCTGCAGGGTTGAGAGCCAAGAGAATGGAGAAGAGTCTTAGTTTTTGATGGCAGAACAGTGTTCATATGCTCATTTCACTCATATATATGTGTGCCTTTAGATTGAATAAATACACAGGCCCTTCCTGATCAATACCACTAGGCTTATAGATTGCTCAATTTATTAAAGAATCATTTAATAATTTATAATTAAGATGAGGTTTGAAAATTTACCTTTAAATTCATAATTTCTTACATCTGTTAGAGTTGAACCAGTTAGTCTCCAAGGACTTTTGTAGCTCAAGATCGCTGTGATTCTGTGATGGAATACTTTTCTAAAATTAAGCTTCTAATTCTGTTTGTAACCTCGCACAATTCAGAATGCAAGCAGTGTTGTTATCAGAGTGTAGTGAAAACTCTTGAGAGATATCATCGATATTAGTGGTTTCAAAAGGAGAGTTCTTCTACCTTCAGCCCTTCCTGTTTCAACCACTGTTCAACCTCATGGTACCTTCCCCAGCTGCAGGCAAGCACTTACATTCAGAATCTTTGAATGAAGTCCCAGTGAAGAAAATGTTGACAGAATCACCTTTCACTCTCATTCTAGAGGAGGGCCAGTCTGCCCTTTGATATTGGTGAAACTAGACTCTCACATTTTAAAGCCTCAAGTATGTGCCCTTGATTACTGAGGTAGCTACTGTACTCCTGTCTCCAGATCCCAAGACTGTGTCTTAGAAACCAGAAACACACAGTTTTTCTATGAAACATTTCAACTATTTAATGCTATCTGTCAATATTTTAGAATTTGAATAAGAGAGAGAGAAGAAAAGAGAAGGAAAAAGTGAGAAAGGGAGAGGAAACAGAGACAGGAACACACACACAGGGAGAGGGGAAGGGGGAAGGGGGAGGGGGGAAGAGGGGGGAGGGAGAGAGCGAGAGAGGAAGAGAGAGAGAGAGAGAGAGAGAGAGAGAGAGAGAGAGAGAGAGAGAGAGAGAGAGAGAGAGCCAGAGTCATTCTCCTGATCCTTTGCTGCCCAGGATATTCAGTTTTGAATCATTGAATTGTTCCCTGGTACAGCTCCCACCCCTTGGGGATTTCCACTTACTCTGAACTGCAGAGTTATACAAGTATGAACATGCCAGGAAACTATAACTATTCTTGGATTTTGACAAAAGTCTCTTAGTAGTTAAGCAGCCGCTATCATGCTTTTTAAGTTCATGAACTAATTTTTATCTCCTGAACCAACATCAAATTGATAGGCATCCAAAATTAATTTATCTCCTGGTCATCCACTCACCTGCCACTCCTCACCTTGCAAGTTTTGCTGTGAAACTCTGTCTGGTCAGAAATTTATTATTCTACTGCTTCAGGCTCTAGAGTGATAGGATTGTAGCAGTGTACCATCGTGTCCAACAGCACTCTTCTGTTTTGCCAGCAAATCACATTTCATCTGTAAAAATCCCTCCTTCCTTCTTCCCCTCCATCACGCCTCCCTCCATCCGTCCTCCCCCCACCCCTTTCCTAGCCTTGTTCCTGCTCTTGACACAACGTTTGGTCCTATTACAGGTGTTATGGTAGCCATGGAGATGTGAAAAATGCTTACCTTGGTGGGAAGACGCAAAGGGATCTGTAACCCCATTGAAGCCATATGCTAGACCCTAAATACCTTCCTCTTGATCTCATTATCTAAAGGTTGCAGTACCTACCCATAGCTCTACTCTCACAACAGGCCTAGAAGTCAATAAATGAACTTTGGCAAATACTCCACATACAAAGTCTAACACAGTGGTTCATAACCTATGGGTTCCCTTTCATAGGGGTCACATATCAAATATCCTGCATATCAGATATTTACATTATGATTCATGATTCACAACAGTAGCAAAATGATAGTTATGAAGTGGCAACGACATAATTTTATGGTTGGGGTCAGCGCCACCTGAGGAACTGTTTTAAAGGGTCACAGGATTAGGAAGGTTGAGAACCACTGCTCTACCACATCTGATTTGATTTCTGTGTCTTCCATTTCACAGACAACATTGTCATAGACGATCTTGCTGATTGTTGAACCTAGGGGGACTTTATCTTCCTTATTCTCTTGTTATATGTATCTGATGGGTTTGGAAAAGTTAGAATTGTCCTTACTGATAACTTTTTAATTTTATATTCTGAGGGAGAGATGAAAATTGTTTTACTGTTTTTTCATAGATGTCTGTTAGACATATTTACTTTTCCATCAGCATTACTGTTGTAAGGAGGAATAGTGAAGGGGATTAGATGGCCTGATTACGTGCATGATAATCTTAAATTTAATCTTAACTCAGAAGTGTCACTCATTATCCTAATGCTGTGCATCTCTTATTACTTCATTTGAATTAACTGGTGGTTTGTGAAACCCAAGGTAGCACATAGCAAGCTATAATTTCTTTCTTAGAATTGTACAAACCTTCCCCTGGTACGTTGTTATAGAAGCTTTTAAGACTAGAATGCAAACCCTTTACAGGTAATTTGAAGACTTGGCTACTCTCTCTTTTTGCAGGTTGAAAATGTGGTTGTCTGAGCCACCCTGCATTCATTCTTTCTACTCTCCCTCAGTCTTTTTGTACTTTCAAGGACTAACTTTAATGGTTGGATCTCTTTTGTATTTCCTTAGAAAATTTGTCCAGTGGATAGGAATACTTTTTTCTTCTAACTTACTTTTTTGTGTATGTTGTTATTCAGGTGGTCATTGTCTTTGCATGAGACAGTGTAACTGCCTTTTTATGCTTTGTGTTATCTTACGTTGTTAAATCATTACTCTCAGAATGCTTGCCTCTCCTTTATTATGCATACATTTGACCATTGCATTAGGCTCTAGTATCGTTTCTATTTTTTTAAATTTAGCTGGGAGAGAATTTGGTAGTAAATTCAGAACTGACTACATTTTCAGAAAACTAAGAGGGTTTTCCTTTTTTGCACTAGTACTAAAAATTACCATCTTTTCCCCCCTCATACATGAGCCAATAAAAGTGTTAGGCTTTTTTTTTTTCCAGTGTTAGGCATTTTTAAGAATACCATTTAAATCTTTTCAAGGATTGGCTTTTTTATTTTTTGTATTAAATATTATGATTTAGTAAATAAAAAATTCACATGGAAGGCAGCATTCTTCTTTTGCTTAGCCAAAGATTCACTTTATGTTAATATTTCCAATCCATTAAATACAGTCTTGAAATCAGCTGGGTTTATAAATTCTGAGGAAGACAGAGGACATCAAAGATTAAAGTCACACTTTAAACATGCAAAACCAGTTAAATGTGAAGCATATTTGACTGCTTGTAGTCTCATATTCTGTCATTTTTATTTATGGATAAAGAATTTGCCTTTGGAAAACAAAATTCAATATTACTATGACAAAGAGTATAACATTTTGGTTCCCCCATTTCTTATGCTTGAGGTCTCTTCTACACACATAAACACACCACACACACACACACACACACACACACACACACACACACACACACCACACACATACAGACACACCACACATACTCACCACACACACATACTACATACCACACATACACAGCACACACACACCACATACACACACCACACGCACGCACACACACACCACACACACAACATATACACACACACACCACATACACCACACATACCACAAACACCACACACCACACACATACCACATACACACCATGCACAAACACACCACACAACACATACACACACACCACAAACACCACACACCCCCCACCCCCCACACAAACACCACATACTCACCACACACACACATCACACACATACTGCTCGCGCGCGCACACACACACACACACACACACACACACACACACACATACACCACAAACTTCAGCATCAGTCAACACATGGAAATTTATAATACCATATTTTGAAGCTGAGTATGAAAATGTCATGAAAAAATCTTAATGTATATTCCATAAATCCAATGACAAATTTCCCTGATAGTTCTTAGAAGCACGTTCATTGTCAAATACATTCATTGCTTTATTTCCCTTTCCAATATCTTGAATTCCTGAGGATTAAGATGTAGTATTTTTATTAAATCCATATTCCAAAGTTGGTCACTGATACACGTTCCCTCCTGTGACTAATATCGTTGTATTCTATGATAGATCACGATGTCAAGAAACTGACCTTATTCCAACACTTAACTGTATAGGACAAAAACCTTGTTACTTCCAAGTTTGGGGGAGAAAAAGGGAAACAATGATTTAAAACAATAGCTTGAGTATTTGTGGTTTCTAACTAGTGCTGTGTGTCATTGCGTTTTTCAAACCATCCTTTGGTAACAAGTGTATGCTGTTACGGACAGGTGAGATCATTAAGTTCATGAAGCAGATATCAGTTAAAAAATAAAATTTTCTAGGCAGTTGGTATAGTGAACAGGGTAGTAGAGGAAAAGTATACTCTGGGTGGCACTTTTGGGAGAAAAAAGACAAGTATTAAAATTTAATTCCCCCCAAAATATTTAAATCCCTCATAAGTTCACTATGCCTTTTAACATTGAAACAAAAGTCAGTCAAAACATGATCATGTTATTATATTATCATCACCTTATATGAACTTTAAAATAAAAGGTTTTTGTAGCTAGAGTTTTCCTGCCTGGCCCACAGTCAGGGCAAATCTCTCTCACCTGCCAGTCCCACAGCCGTCAGACCCGACCAAGTAAACACAGAGACTTGTATTGGTTTCAAACTGTATGGCCATGGCAGGCTTCTTGCTAACTGTTCTTTCAGCTTAAATTAATCCATTTTTATAAATCTATACCTTGCCACATGGCTCGTGGCTTACCGGCATCTTCACATGCTGTTTCTCATCGTGGCGGCTGGCAGTGTCTCTCTGACTCAGCCTTCCACTTCCCAGCTTTATTCTCCTCCTTGTCCCGCCTACACTTCCTGCCTAGCCAATGGCCAATCAGTGTTTTAATTATTGACTAATCAGCAACACATTTGACATACAGAACATCCCACAGCACTTCCCCCCTTTTTTTTAAAAAAAAAAAGGAAGGTTTTAACCTTAACAAAGTAAAATTACATATAATTTGGGAATTTGGGTGTAGCTTCTCTTACTACTTCCTGCTGGAGGGGGGCGCTGTATCTTATGGGGAAACAAAGAAAATTTTAGGATTATGGAATAGTCCATGAGGCTGTATCGTCTGAGCCAGATGCCTTCAAACCGTTCTGGATGTTGGATCATCTGGGCCATGGTGTCATCGGAGACCTTTCAGGGGGTCTTGGCTGGTCAAACCTGATGTATCTTAATCTGGAACAAATCCATAGCCTCTGGATTTCTGTGGAAACAAAAGCAGAGTCTCCTTTCCAAAGTAACATATCCTTATATTCAAATTTTGAAGTCAAGATACCTTTAAAATATACATTTTGGCGTAACTCAACAGCTTTTACAATGAAATGTTTTTCTGCAGTTAAAAGTCCCAAAGACAAGACAATGCAGATTCTCTGTGTAATATCCATTTTTACGTGGCTTATTTTTTATACTACCTTTACTGTCTCTTTAAAGACTTTATTTTTTAAAACTATGTATTTGTTTCTATAACTCTATATATCACCTTTTTTGTCTCTTTTAAGCCTACGTATATTTTACACATATTGTAAACTATTACATCTGAATCTGTCTTATTGTGAATCTATTGCCTTAAACTGCAGCAGCTGTAGCTGCTGGCTCCACCCACCTTAGCTTCCCAACATGGCATTTTCCACCAGCTCTGGGAGCTATCGTGGGTCTCTATGCTTTTATCCAAGCAGCGTGTAGCCCAGAAACCTCTTTTTTTTTTTTGTTTTGTACCTGCAAAGGCTAAATCCACAATGTAGCTTAATGTGCCACTTGCAGAGGCCTCATTCCTGCCATACAGCATGTCGAACATGCACACCAGGAACCCACAAGTAGCTCAAACCAGCAGCTGCTGCTCATTTGAGAGAGACAATTAGGAACTGTTTTTAGCTCCATTTTAGAATCTTTTTTTCTCAGTTTTTAGGTGGAAACTCTTGCCACCACGTTGGACGCCATTTGTAGCTAGAGTTTTCCTGCCTGGCCCACAGTCAGGGCAAATCTCTCTCACCTGCCAGTCCCACAGCCGTCAGACCCGACCAAGTAAACACAGAGACTTGTATTGGTTTCAAACTGTATGGCCATGGCAGGCTTCTTGCTAACTGTTCTTTCAGCTTAAATTAATCCATTTTTATAAATCTATACCTTGCCACATGGCTCGTGGCTTACCGGCATCTTCACATGCTGTTTCTCATCGTGGCGGCTGGCAGTGTCTCTCTGACTCAGCCTTCCACTTCCCAGCTTTATTCTCCTCCTTGTCCCGCCTACACTTCCTGCCTAGCCAATGGCCAATCAGTGTTTTAATTATTGACTAATCAGCAACACATTTGACATACAGAACATCCCACAGCAGGTTTTTTTTCATCCATCTTTTCTGAAATTTAAAGCATAGCTTTATCACCCTCTTATCTTATGAATATGGCTAATTACACGTCTCCAATCAGTTGGGTTTATTTCAAAACTGATTTATAGTACATGTATTTCAATAACACCCATCACCAATATCCTCTCACTGTCATAATATCATTTAAGAATCAACATGAATGTCATGATAGCGTTAAAGAAAATCACCACTCTTCAGAATTAGTTAGACCTAGTCATGGTTCCAGGCAAACCAAGCACAGTACATTTTCCCTCTGTCGAGAATTTTGCATTCTCTTCATGGTGTTTGTGTGGCATGAAGCCTCGTGGAACTCAGAGACAGTCCTTCATTCAACTCTCAAGTCTCTAGAAAGTGCCCTACTGAAATGAGGAAGGCAGGAATGTTTGCTTGGCATCTTTCTCTGAGACCTGCACATTTTTTTCCCCTTTGAACGTGTTCATATGCTAAAATACTACATTTCCTTGGAAATGTTAGAAATTCTATTATCCAGTGATGCAAATCAATGCAGACTCAAGTAGGCTTCCCAGGCACAGCCGTATGACATATTAGATTTCCCTTTCCTACAGCTTCAAAAATCATTACTTTATGACTCAATTTAGGAAACATTTGAATAAATATTTGATATCTAAGACTATACTAGAGGCTTCAGGGACTTGCAAAGAAGTATAAAAATGGAACTTCAAATTTTACTTGTATCTATGGGACATTTATGACTGTGTCAAAATATATGATAAACCTAGCATAAATGTTACCATATATGGTGACAGGCAGTAGAGAACAGTATGTTTTAGATAGTTCAGGATGGTTTGTTGAATAAGAAACCACTAAAGATACAAAAGGATTGCAGAATATCTGAAGCATAGTGGTTTGGTGATTTCATATAAGTAAGAGATAGTACAGATAAAGACTAAAATGAACTATGCATACTTTGTTGTCTTCATGTATTAAAACATTTAATCAAGACATTTTAAAATGTAGAAAACTGTTTATCACTATCCATAATTCACATATCCATAAATAATAGCGTAAATTGAGAGTAAAGATTATAGTTTGTGTTAGAAGTAAAGTGTGATATAAAAATCAGAAATCAGAGTCTGACAATGCATAGTGTGTCATTAAATATTAATTTGGAACCTGCATCTTTCTGACTTTGGAAAGGCTATTTAATGTTACTTTATTTTCATATCCATATATGTGAATATCAGAAGGGTTATATAAAATTTAAATAAATTGTCCTAAAAGTGATTGGCAGAATCACTGGCGCAGAATGTATTTTGGCACATACAAATTTGACTGACTTGTACTCAGATCTGCTTAGGAACTTTCTAATGTTAAACAATTAAAACATATCTTCAAATTTTAGAGAAAAGTATATAAATGTATTGAGTTACTAAGGTGACTTAATGACTCAAACTACTGATATTTTGAAGTTGATTGGGTGTATATATTGTGGTTCTGAAGGAAAGGCAAATGATCGACTAAAGAATTATGATCAAATTTATAACACATAATGTGGTGTTACAGTATTGTATTTGCAAGGACGCTTAAACCTTCCCGAAGACAACATATCCTTTTGGGAGAATAAATATTTATAGTGAGTTCTGAAAGACTGTAGGGTTTGCCATACAAAGAATGAAAACAAAGTATTTGAGGTGAAAGGAAACACATGTGAAGATCCAAACCTCAGGGTATCAGTCTTTCAAAAAGCTGAGTTCAGCTAGGCTACACCTCAGACTTCAAGAGAAGGTAGAGATGTTAGGGAAAGAAAACACTATGAAGGGAAAACAGAGATGAGAGAAGGGCTTGATGTGGCTTATTTAGAAGTTTGACTTTCAGCATCATCCTGTGTTGAAGGTGGTACCCTGGAGTCAAGACTTACCTATGAAGATTATATTTAATATACAACAGCTAAAGCCATTTTTTAATCAGTGTCACACCATGTGGTATGACGATGGTCTTTGAGAGTACAGCACTATATTTTTCTTTCTCATACATTATGCATACATCATACATATATGATGCAGTTTACATGTCTTAATGTATTTTGTGTGAAATCCAGTATGCTCACTGTCTGCATTTCTTCACTAGAAATCTTTTTCTCAGTAAATGTTACTTTTACCTTATTTATATTTTAGTTTTATCAGGAACTAGTACCAAATTCACTACCATGTTATTCTTTACTTCACTCATTTTTCTGTTTTTTTTTAAATGGGCGCCATTTACTTTTACATTCTCTGAACAGTGCGTTAGTCATCACCCTTGTTAGGCCTTATGCTAAACTGAGCTTGTGTGGGATGGCAGCCGGAACCTCTCTGGCTTCTCACCATCATCGTCCCTATTCTGGGCTCTGACCTGTACATAGTCACACTTACTCTGTAATCATCAGTGCTAAGGGAATTTACCTTTAAGACAGAAAATAGGGTTGAGGACTTCGATTTCCTCTTTGTAGTTTCATTTTTAATTATACATTTCTACCATTTCCTCAGAGAATCAAAAACTCTTGTCTTTTTTGACTTTGAGTAATGTGGAATGACTTACACATTTTGGTCTTTTGATGGATTTATAGCTTTCGTTAAAAATAAAAAAAACTGAAAATCAATCATCAGAAATGTCTTTATACATATTTCTCATCTAACCATGAGCATCTTAGCTCTCAGAGGGAGTTTTAGAAAATAATGTACAGTTATATTATAAATTGTGCATATTTATATGAGTTTAGACTCTAGGACACATGAAACAACACATTTGATATTTAAAAACTGTTGAATGGAGTCTTGATACATTTAATCATTTAGGAGAAATTGCTATATTAAGTTATACAAATGTGAAGCCATTGAAGAAACAATCCTTTTTGTTTTCTGCTGTATGTTTCCTAATATGTTTGATAGCATTATCAAATGGAAAAAATTGAAATGAACTTTATAATATGTAAAATATGTAACAAAAATTGAGCATTGCTGTAAACATAAATCTGATTTACTCAGATAAAATTCAAAGAAATGTTTAAATTTACTTTAGCATTCAAAATCTTGGGCTGCTATCAAAATTGAGAGTCCCAGTGGTTGGGACGTAATCCTTTTAATAACTGTAATTGGCTGTCAGTCACAGAGTCGTTATTGTTAGTCGAGTAGACTTGGGAAAGTGTTTTAAAATGACTAAGCCCAGTGTAAGAGGGAAAGTGCCCATGCTTCTGAATCCTACTCATTTGAGTGGCATTGTCTGCACTGTGTTCCCAACAAAATGCCTTACTGAAATGATGCATGGTGTGGACTGGGACTGTCTGTGCCATGCCACTGTGATTATATCACTTAGTCATTTCACATTTTGTGCATCAGAATTGTGGCGTCCAAAATGAACCGAGAGAGTTTCTAGGGACGGACCAAGAAGATGTTAAGTACTGAAATGGCAGATAGCAGAGTCATCATAAAGCAGTGACTAGACAAGAGCCAACTCTGTGTGTGTGTGTGTGTGTGTGTGTGTGTGTGTGTGTGTGTGTGTGTGTGTGTGTGTGTGTGTGTGCTGGCTTCATCACTGTGGATAAAATATACGAGGGAATCAAGTTTCAGTTCTGTGTAGATTTTCTCATTTCTTCCAGGTTAATTAGTTAATTGTGATAGTTTCTAAATAAATAGAAGTCATTTTTAGCAGACTGTTCAAATACATAAATCTTTGTGTGGTGTCTTTATGCCAGGAGGAACTAGATTTTTTTAGGAAAATTTCACAGTAGTAGCAGATGCTCTTAATCTGGCCAGTATTAAGAACTAAACTGCTCCACAAATAATTGTGGTTGGTTTCTACCTTTCATTTTATTCAGCCTAATAACAAGTATTGCTCTATAGATAATTGTTGATGGTTGCAGACTCTGCTTTCATTCAATTAAGCTGGGTAACCTTTTCAAGAAACTGCCTGGGAGAAAGCCAAGAATTCCAGTCAACTGATTTTTTTTTTCAGGGAGCTGAACTGAAATCATCTTAGCCTAGAAAATGTTCCATGTAGGCCACAGCTGTGTTAATTAACCTTTTATTAAACTACCTTCCCCACAGTCAGAATCCCAGATAGCCAAATGTAGTAAAGAACCAAAAATCTAGATTTAGATTTTGCTCAGAGTAATTACACACTTTGAAAGATGTAATAAAACAAGGCCTTTGAGACACATGAATTCTGAAGGATGCTGTGTACACAACATGAAAATTCAGATTCTCCACTTCTTGCTTTCCCTATAGTTATACCCCTCTATATACAATAAAGTGAAATCCAGTGTGTCTTATTTGAAGTTATACTTTCTGTGTCAAGTTGTGAATCCATGAGGACAGGTATTGTGCATGGAAAGCATTAGGAAATGTAAAATACACTATTTTCTAATAAAATGGAGAATTATCATTTAGAGTTGTGTACTTAACCTAAGTGAGTAGTGCAATTACTGAAATTCTGTTGATTATCTTCTGCTTTGTCTAGAATGTGGAGGATGAGAAAGGATACAGTGTGTTGCAAGTATAGGGTATGTCTGGAAACAATAATTGATTGTACCTAAAGCAATAAAAACAATAAATACTGGAGTAAATACTGGAATGAGCTAGAATGGTCACTGTGGTAGGTCAGGTTAATCTGCAGTTGAGTAAAGGTTTATCACCCTGCATAGCTGTAGCTAGCTGTCTGGAAAACCTTACTTTTCGCCACAAATAACTGACAAGAAAGTATTGGGATTATGGGATCTTCAAATCTAAATGCAGAAAGGTTGTAGCCAGAAGTTTTCTCCAGTCCTGCGAAATCTCTCCCACCTGTGTCCCTCAGCCGGTAGGTCTCAAATAAACACACACAGGCATATTTTATTTTTAAACTATGGCCATGGCAGCCTTCTTGCTGGCTAGCTCTTATAGCTTAAATTAACCCATTTCTATAAATCTATAATTTGCCACATGGCTTGTGGTTTACCGGTACTTTACATCTTGTTTTTTCTGGCAGCAGCTAGCAGCTTCTCCCAGGTCTGCCTTTCCCCTTCGTCTCTCTCTAGTTGGAATGTCCCACTTAACCTTATTCTGCTTCACTATTGGCCCAGCAACTTTATTTATCAACCAATCAGAGTAACACATTCACAGCATACAGAATGACATCACCCATCAAAAGGTCGAGAGAAATCTTAAAGAGTCAAAACATGCTCATTTGGGGGATAGGAACATAGCTCAGTTTTACTGTTTGTCTATCACATGTGAGATCCTACTGTTGATCCGCAGCCCCACAAAAGAACAAAGAAGGAAACACACTCATTCATTTTAAGTATTAGTTATCAACTACTATGCTTGCACAGACTACTTGAACTGGGTTTTGTTATTTGTATCAACTTGATTAATATTTCCAAACCTCTGAGAAATTAGAATCTACCAAAGAAAAGCTTGCTAAAAACTAGTAATGAGTATTAGATTTTGATAAAAAGAAACTTCATTGTCTGCTGAAGACCTTTATTATCTTGTACACAGTTCAGATCCTTGCCCACATAGTTTCAACTCAGTGACTTTTTTCCTGCATTGTGGCAGGAGGAGCATACACCTGATTATTCTGACTTCGTTTTCTGTATTTTTTTTAACTCCATGTTATAAGAACAGGAGTCACTTTTTATCTCTTTGGTCCAATTAACAGGAGGAAAGTAGTTAAGTACTGGGACTTTGAAGTGCAGGATAAGAATGTAGCATGTTTATTTTCTTGTGTAAACCACTTGTAATCGGCCTGGGTAAAAAGCTGTATATAATCAAAGACTAAAGGATGCAAAGTCATAAGTAGTTTTCTTAGTGCAGGAAAAAAATGAGATAACTGGCTAACATGGGCTAGTTTTAAAATTTCTGGCCTTCTGTAATGAAGAATAACTGAAAGTACGGAGCTGAGCTGGTCTTTTGGATAAAAGCATTACAACATATTATGGAGGTCAGTTACTTCCAGAAAGTGGGAGACCCTGGCGCAAAGAGTAAGATAATGTGCAAAATTAGCTTCATTTGATGACTTTTTGACCTTTGATCCAATTTAAGCATTACAAATTACAGTCTTTAAAATTTGCATTTTGGAATATATCGTTTCCTTCTACCTTGCAAAATGCATATGTCAATGTGCATTGATATTTTAGAAAAATTCCCCGTAGTAGTATAAATTAAATATGAAATCCTGACATGTTAACTTAGACAATTTAATTAAAGCCTTTACGTATTTGTAAAATTTTACTCAGGCAGGTACAACTTGATAACAAACTCAACAGTATCTTTTACCACTGTAGACAACGTATCTATCATGATTCTAATGTGATTCTGCTCCTGGAGATTCTTTGGCCTTCCTGCTTCCTCTAGCCACCTACACTATTACACATTAGGGTTTTATCTTAAGGGTTTTTCTGAACCTGAATTTAGATCTTCATTTCATGAACTTTCTGGCTGTGGGATTACTTTAGCTAGAGCCTTATCATCTAGGCTTCTCTAAGCTTTACTAATACATTAATTTTTAGAATGTCAGGTCTGGAGAGATGGCTTAGAGGTTAATGGCGCTTGTTGCTCTCGTAGCGGACCTTTGTTTTAGTTCCCAACACCCACATGGTGGCTCACAAACATCCATAGCTCTAGTTCCAGGGGGTCTGATGCCTTCTAATCTTCCTAGGAATGTGGTACACATACTATAGGCATAGCACTCATATACATAAAATTAATAAATATTAAAAATGCACTTAGTTAAATGTGTTCATACATGCTCATATAGTGGAACCAGCCTGGCTTTTATTTGGATTGCTTAATAGGGAGAGTTAGGTTCTAGTCATTAAGAAAAAACTATTTAGTTGTAACCTGATTTCTGTGGGAGACAGAGAACTTTTTTTCATATCTTGCACTGACTCACTGTTCACTTACCTGATGTTAATGGGCAGAATTTGTCAGTAGAAGATATTCTTCTGTGGCCTTCCATTGAAATTTGTGTATTTCCAACGTTATTTCATATGTGAAAGAATATAGGAGTAAGAATTTGAAGTGAGTGATTTTTCTAATTTTAATAGTTTAGAATTTAATGTTATTCTTTGTTCTTCCGAATGTATTTTAAAACAGAAACAAACATCTTTTAAAACCTACATAAGAGTAGCTCAGTAACAACCGCAGTAACCCATGGATAAATAAACTACTCACATCATTGTTATTTAAGAATTAAATCATAGGAAATTTAGTGAAGAGTTAGTGTTCGTAATTACCATTTTGATGATTAAAATGTACTAATAAGTGCATTTCAACTTCATTTTGAATCAGTATTTTTCTAAATACTTGTAACGTGTACCACGGCATGTGGGTACCTTCCCAATAAATAAATAAATAAATAAATGTAAAAGAAATTCACAATAGGGAGGCTCAAACAAGTTCAATAAATGAAATAATTTATAGTCGTAAGTGGAAACTTAAATTTAACTCTACTGGAATGTATTATTAGTAATCCTTTGTATGAACGATGCCAGTGTATAATAAAAGCCTCACATTCTAACCAGTGTGTCTGCAGAGTTAAGTCATGGATGCAAGTACTTGGCACACCTCTACACCTTCCTTGACCGTGAGACCGGCTCATTTGCAGGAGCCTCATCTCATCTCTCACTCTGTGTTTACTTGGGGAGCTGGGCTGTCCTGGGCTTGATTCCTTTGTACCACGTGTCAGTTTTCCCCTTCTTTTGATGTGAGTTTCTTCAAATGCTGTCATTAGTATAAGAGCACAGGCTTACGTGAACAACTCAGATGAGTGGATGTTACCAACCGGGTCTTCAGGGATCCTGCCATTTTGTAATGTCAGAGGCAGAAATGTGAAAACAAAGGCTCTTCCATTCTCTTTCCCTCTTCCCGGGGACTGGCTTACAAAAACTTGTGCATCTTGGTGAAAAGACACAATTGAAGCTTTCTCTAGATTCAAACTTCCGCCTGTGTATCCTAGCAGAATAGAGAACTTCCTCTCAGAAGTGTCTCCTCTTATCTTGGCTGGTTCGTGTAGCCAAACAGACATTTTCCGGAGATGTGCTTGTTTTTGCCTAGGGCCTAATAAATTTTAAAGAATTTCTTGGACCTGAGCTGTTTGACACAAGTGCGATGTTTTGAAGAAGTTATTAATCTATCTTAATTTCTTCTACTAATGATGTATGCAAAATTTGTTTAATACCTCATTGCTGGCATGACTCTTCCTCGCTTTTAAACCATGGAAAATAAATGATCAAATCTGGGGGAGGATAAAAACGACTTTGTTTCCAGCTAGTAGGATGTATTTTGAGAGTGCTTTTGAAAATGGGTAATTCTGTTAATTCATTCATTATTTGCCCTTTAAACTTAGAGCTTTAAAGGAGAGGATAGAAAGTGATAGTGTATCCACTCTTCCTTGAGCATCCAGACAGTATCTTGTTCAATTAAAAATTCTTGTTAGGTCAGACATAATGGATTCTTGTTGTTACTTTAGTATTTATTCAATGAAAGAGATCGATATTTTTGTCCCCGAGGGAGCTGCAGTGATAAGAGACTGCACTAAGTCTCTCTGTTCATGACAGACTTGGTGCTGGCAGCTGGAGAGGATCTGTTGTATGTGTAATTTTAAGTAGAGCATCAAGGTGGAATGGAAGTTCGGACATTCTTTTCTCATCTGTAGTAGTACACATGATTAGTGGGTAGAGTTTTACATTCTCCTTCCTGTTCCCTTGCATATACCTTTAGTTTTTTCTTTTCCTTCTTCCTTTTTTTTAAAGAAAAGACTTTTAAAAAGAGACTGAGAATAATCTGATTCTGATTTCGAGACATTTGAGCAGCATGTACTTGAACTCACTTGTTTCAGGGTTGAGTAAGTTAAATCTTATCATGGAACTTTGCAGACTGTCTGTACCAGATAGGTAGAGAAATGATCATTCTTCATTATCGTCTTTGCTAAGTTTTAAATGTGTCTGTGTTTAAATTTAATGAAACTGATTTGGAATTTTTCTGAAGCAGGGCATTAAATAAAGCCATAATAAAATCTACTTTGCTTTGCCGCTTCAAATACTTTCCAAATATGGCCTAATGCTTGCTTCAAGTAATACTGTCATTTGTGGAACAAGCTGTCAGATTCAACCAGCCCTAGATTTAGTTAGAGCCTTTTTTTTAAAAAAAAAAATTACACCAAGATGCAGGTCCCAGCCTCCCTTCCAGCAAAACCTTATGTGAACCATCACATCAAATCTCAAAGATGATTTATGAACTTGCCACTTTAATTCATTTGAATAAAGATTCGAATCAGATGGTAGATATGAAAGGTGACATTAACCTTTATAAATCATTTAATTTTCTCTCTTGTTTAACAGATGAAGAATCTGAGACAAAGAAATTAAGTGGCATGTCCAAAGTTACACATCAAACTGATGCTAGGAAAATCTGTTCTTCCACCTTCTAGTTTTCCTTTCAAAATACACGTCAGAGAGACTGTTCTGTGTATAAGAAATTGTCATTCTTTTTCATTTATTTGCATAAGCAGATTCACTTCCAGGTCTTAGTTTACTTAGGCATTACCACAAGACAAACCATTTAGAACTGTGTAATTTGAAGAAGAATATATAAATAAAAATAAAACAAAAAACCCAATCTCTTTAAAGGTTATAATGTGTAAAGGTTAAATGTTAGAGATCCAGAAGGAAGAGTTACAGCTCTCAAAGTTAAATTTAGGACTGTACACTCAGGAGTATAAGGACGCTGTCTACTTTTGTGTTTTTGGGGGAAAGAAACATTTACAGGTTCCAAGACAGCACATTGTTGCTGCAATAATTACATTCTATAGGGGCTAAGATTTTTTGAGAATACTACAGAAAAAAAAATATCTAAAACACAATAGTATTTGTATTGTCTTACACTAATACACTGTTTTTTTTGAAATCAAACATTCCTAGAGGTACAGATGTATCTAATCACAGGGTTCTAAGCATATTAGGAGTGCTTACGACACTTCAGACTGCATTACAGAGAAAAGGTGCAAGATGCGGAAGTAATCGAAGTTGCTGTCAGGAAATTAATACTACTGAGAGTGTGCTTATGCTGTTGCTGTCAAAGGCAGAGCAGATATAAGTGCAGTGAACGAATGGGAAATGTCCTAACACCTGCCTTTTACGGAGGCGGATGCAGTAAGTAAGCAATCATTCCCTTAGGAACCAGAGTCCAGTGCTTACCTTGGCCCAAGCACCTGGTTTTCTTATAAGTTTCTTCATCATTCCCATCAATGACTCTTGTTCTGTCACAGGGCTAGGCCTGGAGCTTGCTGCTAGAGGCCCTAGGTTCAACCAGCAGTGCTGAGAAAAAGAAGAAGAAACTGTAATCATATCAATGTGTCGCATTTTTTGAAAATATGACCAAAACTTAGTTTACAAGTTTATTCACATCAGACATTTAGAAAATGATTATTTGTATGACAATACACTCCTTAAAAAGCAGACCTGGTCAGACACTAAGGGAGAGAATAGTAAATGCTGGTGGGTTCCTGAGTGCCTTTTATATATTAAAGACAGGTTTTAGAATGATAGTTTATATCTTATTAAATCAGCAGGGAACCCTATGTGAAGCAGTAGGAATATAATTCAGAGTCCTGGTCAGAATAGACACACCAATGACTTGTGACCAAGAAGCTAAAATAAGATTGTGAAGTGTATGCAAACTCTGCACCTCTACCCTTCAGAATTGTGTCATATTAGATCTGCCTAAGGCACTGCTCTTCTGGTTATGATGGAAATGAATGTTACCATATTTTTAAAAAATATTTAATCTCACATGAGATTTTGCAATGGTATTGGCAGTGTAACTACCCTAGGGCTCTTCTAATGAAGAATAACTGCATTAAGATTGTTAATTCTATTATTTCCAAAGCTACAAAATTTCTCAAATTAAACAACTAATGTCTCTTCTTCTCCTCCTCTTCTTCCTCCTCCTTTCTCTCCTCTTCTTCTTTTAGAATTAACTCTCATTTAATGTAAAGAAGCCTAACTTAAGTTGAGGATACTTCCTGCAATAAAGTTTATAAAAAAAAAAAAAAAAAAAAAAAAAAAAAAAAAAAAAAAGATTGTTAATTCTAAGCCGGGCGGTGGTGGCTCACGCCTTTAATCCCAGCACTCGGGAGGCAGAGCAGGGGGATCTCTGTGAGTTCGAGGCCAGCCTGGGCTACCAAGTGAGTCCCAGGAAAGGCGCAAAGCTACACAGAGAAACCCTGTCTCGAAAAACCAAAAAAAAAAAAAAAAAAAAAGATTGTTAATTCTCTTAGTTTTACCGTAACTGAAAAAAAAAAAAAAAAAAAACAAAGTAAAATATATATGGTGCTATATCCACGTGATGTAGTCCTTTGTAAGACCTGATGTGGCATCCAGCAGCAACCATGAACTTTACGAATAGAAGATGAAATGAACAGGGAAACAGATTTCTGTGGAACTTGTAGCTAAAGCCTCCAACATTCCAGATTATGTCCTGCCGTATTTTGGTTTTGGTGATGATCAGAAGTAGGATTTCTGGCCATCCTAGAATTAATAAGTGAGCTTCTCAGAACTGGTAAGGAGAGCTATAATTCCTCACTAGAAGAGGTAGATTTTTTTTTCATGTGTCACAAAATGCTTTATGATGTTCTCTCATCAGGTAGAAAGGAGAAGGGATTCCTATTTAGGAACATCAGTGTCATGAGAGAAAGAATGGGTGATGCACAGATAGGAACATTCAGTTTTACAAGGCATGCTGTGTGTTTGTGTGGTTGTTTAAGGGAAAGCAGCAATAGCAGAACTTTACAAACATGTTGAATTTATTTGCAAGTGGCAATGTGTTGCTTGTCTAGTGTTTGATACTTATTGAGTGAGTTCACAGTTCCATGAGGATGATAGCTGCTGGGAGAGGGAAAGTCAGTTTTCTTCAATAGAGTGAGACTGTGTATGCCAAGCACACACCAGGGCAAGTCCCACGCTCAGCAGTAGTTTCTCAACAGAAATCAGACTCCATGCCTTAGTGCCTTCTTCCTTTCTCTTTTTTTAAGAGAGAGAAAGAGCATGATGAGTTGGTAGTGAGGGAAGGATGGGAAGGAGTTGGGAATGAGAAAGATTATGATAAAAATATACCGTATGACATTTTCAAAGAATAAATCATATATATAATATATATATATTATATATATATATATTATATATATATATATATTACACATACACGCACATATATGTGAGATTGGGAATTATACAAAATGCTTGATTTCTCATAAGTTATGAAAAAATTACAGGATACTAAAATGTTTTATGTCACCAACTATTCTAATTAACTCGTGTTAAAGGAGTGTTTCTACAGAGTTATTTTTTTAAGTAGGGTTTATGATTCTGAGTTTAAAATTTAATGTATCCATATTTGGAATTTATTAGCAAACTGAAAATTTTTAATGAGAAAATCAATATGCTCAGATGTCATAAGTTGAAAAGAAAGAAATCAATACCTCACATTTTAAGTGAAATTAAAGAACTTGTAAGTTAAAATTGCATCACTTATTACAAAATTCCCTGTATCTTTGTATACTCTACAGTCTATATAATGAAAATTATATGACAGACTTTATTTTTCAGCATCATTTCAAATGAAAAAAAAAACCACAGTTGTGGTTTTTATTAATAAGCAATGCCTTAACTCTAAAATATTTGTAGACAGGAGTCGATATCCTTCTCTGACCTCTATAAGGATTCTACATTTTTTTTTTTTTTTTGATTTTTCAAGACAGGGTTTCTCTGTGTAGCTTTGCGCCTTTCCTGGAACTCACTTGGTAGCCCAGGCTGGCCTCGAACTCATAGAGATCCACCTGGCTTTGCCTTCCAAGTGCTGGGATTCTACATTTTGAAACTAACGAAAGTGAACACTAATTTTTCTATCGCATGGATAGAAATTAAATTTAGAATTGAAAGCTAGGTTTTGAATAACTGACAATTGGATTGTTTACTTTTCTCAGTTCTGTGATAAAATACTCGAAAGATGGATGTTTGGGACAGATTTGATTTAGCTTATAGTTTGGGAAAATGTAGCCCGTGTTGGCTGGAAAGGGTTGGCATTGAGAATGGCTTGGGCACCTGAAACCTGAGGTGATTGGCTCTGAGAATGCTTCATTCAGGAAGCAGAGAGCTTCAGTGGCAAGATGCTAACTTACAACCCATAAGCCCAGCTAGGATCCTTGCCCCAAATGGGAATGATCCCCCTAAACAGAGACACCATCAGAAGAAAACATGTGAATCTACAAGGGACATTTTACACTCAAACATTCCATGCACTCTTATGTTATTCCTATTGTCTCCTCTTCAATTGCTTTGATATTTTCAAGAAAAAAATGTATTCATTTAAAGTAAAATTAACTGAGATTATGTACAACCATGTCCTCTTAAAGTGTTCATGTTTCTGGGACACATATATTTTGTGTAGATAGTAAATTGAAGAAACATGAAATCTGCTTCTAAACCTTGGGTAGTTCTCTGGAATGGGACAGTATGTGATAATGAGGATTAGAGATTCAGTTCCTGGGTTTCCCAGTGTCTCATTTGCTGTGGTGACTTTGCACAAGTTATTTACACAATCTATACCTCAGTGTCCTATCTGTAAGTGAATGAGAACGAAGCCCCCTGAGGAATAGTCTAGGGACTGAATGAGAACATACAGATAAATGCATAATATACTTTCAAGCTAAGTGTTAGTGTTTCTTATTTTCTTTGCTACTGTTGTTGCTGACAGAGAGTAAGTACACATGTTGATCCACTCAGGACAAGATTTTTAGTTCACTGCTGTGGAATTTAAATGGTTTTGCCACAGAAAATAAATATTTAAGGAGGACCATTGTTATTCCTCTGAAGCGCTCTTTCCCAAGGATGCTGTTTGGAGGAAATTATGCAATAGAAGTTCTTTTCCCAAGTGGCAGAAGCAAGCCAATGCTCTGACATCTGTACTGGGTTTGGAGAAGTCCAGTCTCAGAGTGAGCGTCAGACTCAGAGTTGCCCATGGCCTGAATATCCGACCACCCAGCCCTTTCTGCAGTAGTCCAGAGACCGGTACTTTCTGGGAAATCCACTTTTATAGAGAGGGCCGGTAGCGAATTTTGTGGCACTGAATTGCTACCATCTGTTCCTGAGCCAGTATTCCAAGACAAAGAGAAAGAGAGGTGGCATTAGAAAACGGAAGTACAGTTCTATAAAAATCTGTGGTATGATTTTGGCTTACACCCCCTACTCCGCCCTCTAGCACGTGGCCTCTAACAAGAGAGGAATGACTTCAATTATCAATGCTGCCCATAATAAAAACATTAAAAATTACTAACTGGTGCTTTCACTGTTAACTGCATTTTCCCTCCCTCAGAGGAATTTTCAGTGTAAACCCCATGTGTAGTTTATGTTCCTAGTCTAAATCTTAGTACATATTTTACAGATATTTCTTTCCACAATATTGTCTGACCTTCTAAGACAAATGAACAGAGTAATTAGTAGTGAAAATTCTTTTCCAATAAATAGCTGATAGTCTTCTGCATCCCAGTTACAATAAAAAAAAGCCCGGGTGGCCTTCTTTCATTAAACAGTGACTCTCCCTGCAATCTCTTAAATGGGCAGGGGTTGAGAAGACTTGGGACATATGGGAAGCAACAGTAGAAGATGAGGACGCAGGACTTTGAGTGGCTTTGGCAAGAAAATGTGAGCCCAAGTACGGAAACCTGAGAAATATTTGATAACAGAATCCTGGCATGGGGAGCTTTTTCCTACCTTTCTTCGTGAAGAACCTCTAAGAGTTTAATGAGCAAATATAAAAGTGATAAATGTTAATATTATAGTATAAACCATGGAAGAGACTGCCATCTCCAGTATGCAGTTCAGGAGTTACTTCCGAATTCTATCCCATTAGTGGAAGACAAAAAGAGAAGAATATGCTATGAGCTTTAAACTATGTTGGCTCCATGTTGAAAGCATCCAAGTTCTTATGACACAGTATTTCCAGAAGAGCTGGACTATGTGCTGTGCTCAGCAACTTATATCCCTCCTTACTAGTCCAGACTGCTTAAAAATCTATGCTGAATAACTCAGTTTTCAGAAAGTATGCCTTAGCAACATGTTTAATGTTCACAATGTGTCTTCTGTATGTATTTGTCTGGTTGGTTATTGGCCAGTGTGTTATCCGGAAGCAAGACACTAGAACTTTTTAAGCTTTGGAGGTTGGGAAGAGTATTTAAAATGGTCCATGAAGTACTGCCTTGCCAAAAATGAGGACCTGAATTTGGTCCTCAGAACCCACTTTAAAAAACTGGGATGCTGGGATCAGCTTTTTAATCCTAATGTTAAGATGGGAGTGGGGGGGGGTGTGGATGGAGTGTGTGGGTTTGGAGACAAGTGGATTCCTCAGACCACTTGGTTAGCCAGCCTAGCCTACCTAGTGAATTACAGACCAGTGAGGGGACCCATCCCATTTCAAAGAAAAATGTGGATGGTACCCGAGGAATAACACTTCAGGGTGTCCTGAAGCTTGTAGATTGCTTAAACATGTGGACCATAATACATGTGCACACTCCTCTGCACATGAACAGTCCACACAGATTTGTTTCTCGTATCAGTACTCACTGCTCTGTGGCCTTGAAGGAAGTCACTGTTAGTTTTTCTCTACTTCCGGTGTTTTGTTAGGTAGTCAACTAAACAGCACTTCCGTCTTCAGAATTGGTTCAGTGGATAGACACGGCATGTTTCTCTAACCCAGACCACATAACTGACCTTGCAGCCGAGAGGATGTCATGTAACACTTTCCTTTGAGATTGAAACATTCCATCCGGTAGGAAGGCTTTATGCCTGAAGGTAAACAATTCAAAATATCTCCAGGAAGTCCCTGAAACTGACCAGATTCACTAGGCCCCTCTCTGCTCCAGTAAGCAATAAAAGCAGAAAACCACTCTCAGACAAGCCGAGGTGCAAAAAAAGACTCCCAAGACCAGACCAGCATCCTGGAAGAAAACAGAAACCAACCCAAGGGTGTGTAAGACGTTGAGGCCAACTGTGCCATGCGGATGCAGCACTCTCCAGCCTGTTGAGCTGCCTGTAGGCTATGCAGTGTGCTCCAGGTTCCCAACGTTTGTACACCTCACCCACAGTTTCTCATGATTCACCTTGTTGGACTTTGGAGGAATCAGTACTATGCGCTATCTTTGGTTCCCTCTCTGGGGTGAGTAGATATGTGTTGTGGCTCCCCAGGATATTTTGTCAAATAACAGTGAGGGTGATTGTTCTTTGTTAGAGACGTTACCCTCTGTGCTATTTACACTCATACTGTATTCTCTTTTACTATCAGAACAACTCTGTCCTCCTTTACACTGTGAACTTATTTCAAGGAAAGAGTTGAAATATATCAAAGAGTCTACATATATCAAATTTGAATAGTGACTGTCATAGTACATTTGAGTTACCCTACAAAATGCCTTCCTCAGCAACAACAAAATGCTATCTCCCAGTGGTAAGGATGTCTCCCAAGGCATGTGTTTGGTGTGGGGGCTGAAGGCTGTCTGCTATTCTTTTAGTAGGCTGTATGCGGACACATTCATATGTGTCAGAACATTTATATTGACTAGGTTGTGTTGTACACATAATAACTGAAGGTAAGCACTGTACCTCTTGTTAACTTTTTGCTTCACGTTCTCAGTATCCTACTGTTCTTCTGCGTCCTTTGAACATCTGAAATGGACTGCTTCAGAAGGAGCATGCCTGTTTTAATTTACCGAAGATGTCACCGCTTCCCGTTGCTTCTACTCTACACACTTGACTTATTTATATAACCTACCTGGTCCCTGTAGTCCCCTGAGTGGGAACACTGTCTAGACAGTTCAAGACTGAGCACTCAGTTACTTTTTTATCTGAAACCGAAGTGATGTCTGTTGGCCTAAGGGGAGATCTTGTAGAATCTATTTATTGCCGTAAAAGTAAAAGTAGAAAACCAAATAAGGATTAAATAAGTAGACATTTCTGACTCAACTTTTGTGATTAGTTGTCTATGCAGCAGATCTGAGACTATTCTAAAGGCTGGAGACAGACATTAGGGACAAGACAATGAGTGAGCGCTGGAGTTCATGATGCGGTGTGCAGGTGAAAAGCAGAAGAATAAGTGGAATGAGAAATGACTCCCTGGGGCAGAGAGTGTTGGACAGAAGTAGATTAGCCTAGTCTGAAAACCAATCCATTGAAATAGAGGCTGTGCTACTGTGGAGAAAGGAGTATATTATATCTTGCCCTTCCTTGGCGTTTGTATTGACGTCCTCAACAAAGAGGGCTCTTTCCCATCATGGCTAGACTCTAGAGCTTCGCAGATAAACCTCATTACAGGTACATCATCCTTAAGACTAGACATTTTCAAGCTGTCTGTACAACTTCTTACATTTGTCGGTATAATACTCTCAAAAGGGATGATATCTTTTCATTTGCTATGTGTTTACCTCCTTCAAACTTAAATGGCTATCATCAGATTCTGTTCTGTATGGATTTAGAAAATTCCTGTTAGGCATTGTTTTACAGATTTTGATCTTATTTATCTTTTATTCTCTCCCTGGACTGCAGAGTGCTTTGTTCTGCAGTCGGAATTACCACAGATCTACATAAGGGAGCACATTGTATTACACATTTTAGAACCCCAGCTCTTTATTTATGATAATTTTAGTCAACTTAGTTGGGAATATATAACCAAGTTTCATTTTGTGTGGCATATCTGATTTCCTCCATAGTAAGGTCTTGCCATTTTTTGAAAACAGGGACACTTATTAGTACAAATGCAGTTAAAATGTAGGAAAGTCTGCATTTTAATTATTTTTTTTCATTTTAAGTATAAAAATTTAACCATTCTGATTTTAACCATGAATATGAGACATTTATGACATTAAAGGATGCTCTCTTATGAAATATGAATTATATCTTAAGAGATTCTAGTGTGAGAATCAAACAATTTATAAATATAAGAGAAACAGAAAACTTTGGATTATAAATAAGTTTACAATTTTATTTATTGATGCAGTTATTAGGAAATCAATTCTCAAGTACTGTTCATTTATTTTAAAATAGCTTTGCATTACTTTTAAGAAGTGTATCTTATTAGTTTTTTAGTATCTATAAGTGGAGTTTATAATTTACACATCATATTTACATTAACCATTTTAGGGCTAGCCCCCTGTTCTGACTCTGCCACAGAGTGGATGTATGGTTTTTTTTTTGAACAATTAAGTCATTTACATTTTTGAGCCTTGGGGTCTATATTTGTGAATAATATAACCTTGACAGTTCCGAGGGCCACAGTCATGTAAGTGAACTTTAGAACAGTTAAGCTGTTGAAGGACAGTGAATTTCTGAGACTGCTTGGCCTTGCTCAAGGCACAACACATACAAAGTGCCCAGCATAGTGCATGACTCAAACAGACAAGAACAACCATCATTTCTGCTCTCCCTTTCTCCCTACTTACTTTATTTATTTGTTGTGTAAGTATGTATTTAAGCAATTCCCCCCTTCTGGCTAAAGCTTCAATAATTTTCCATCACTACAGTCAGTGTGCTGGTGTTAAACTGATTAGCACTACAGTGATGTAGTGGTAAGAATGCAGAAATTTGGAGTCTCGAGATCTCCTATCCTGCCCCAGTGTCACACATTGCCAGCTCTGTTGTTCCAGAACCTTCTTTTGTAAAATGGGCATGGTGATATCTATCCTCTGTATGAAAAATACTGCTGTGAGAATTAAATAAATTAACACAGGTCAAAATGTTCAGTGTGATCTATAGCTTTAAATAGATCACCCAAATTAATGACACTACTGTTTATATTAGGCTAGACAATGTAAACACTGGAAGTAGGTGGGTACTTGAGTAGAATGAAGATAGATCCTCTGTCCTGTAGAAGCAGCAGCAATATTCTAATCCCCTGAGTCGAGTGATCCAAGAACATAGAAGTACTAAGTAATTCTCAGTTGTAAGGCTTTGTGACTAAGTAGTTAACAGTCTACAGTGCTCCTAAGAAATTAGGAGTATTGATCAAATCAGGCGATGTTTCTTCTGGGTCTGGGTACAGTACTTGAAATCATCTGACTCATCTGATCCTTTCATTTTTAAAACTATTATATCGGGGTTTGGTTGTGTATAGTTATGGCATGAATCATGGTAATATTCTGAAAGAAGAAATTTTTTATCTCTTTTTTTTGTTCTCCAACATGCAGCTTAGATATAAAGCGCCCCCCCAACACCCCTCTCCCCTCCATCCCTTTCCTTCTCTCCCTCCTTCCCCCTCTCTCTTCCCTATCCTTTATCTCTTCCTCTCTCTCTCCCCAAGGGAAGTTTTCCTTCATATCAAATCCCTGGAGCCCTGAACAAAGATAATTAATAAGCTACTAACAAATTGAATTTTAGTTTTCCAAGAGCACTAAGACGTTTCTTATGGTATTTCTTGTAGTCTTCTCTGTTGCAAATAAGGAACACAACATTAAATTACAAAATGTCTCAGGAATCATTGCAACAGTTTTTTTGGAGAACAAAGAAACATTTCAGTATAATTTTTTTTTAATCTTTTGATTATATACATAAAACAGAGAGGATAGGAGTAGGGTACAGTAAAGAGATCATGCTGTGAATTTTGTAGGTTTTGCATGTAGACATGCCAACTTTTAATTCACAGAGAATGAAACTCCTTTAGAAATAAAATCCTTGTGTGGATATAATTTAATGCTTTAAGTGTGTCGTTGCTCTGTGTCTGTTCATAATCATAAAAGAAAAATATTTCAGACTTCAGCAGATTGTTTCTGTCTAGACTGGTTTTAGGAAGAATATTGCATTATGTGATAATGGACGCTGTATTTAAGCTTTGGGGCAGATGCATTATAGTTTAGGTCTGCTTGGACTCAGTTTTGAAGCCAGAATGTATCACTACCAAAACTTCCTTTCCTTGTGTGTAACTAAATTGCTGCATCCATAACTCGACCATTCATTATAGTTCTGAGTGCTGGTGTGTTTTGTATCTGTTAGATGGAGATTCAGGAGTACACTGGGAGGTTCATTTTCTCATATCACCCAGCTGCCTTTCCATTCATCCTTTTAAAAGTACATTGACTGAATAAACTTACACGGTGAGCAACAGAGGAGATTTTCTTTTGTAAATGTGGCTGAGGAAAGTATCTTCAAATTGATAAGGTTTGACATCATGCCTAAAATATTAGTACTCTCTGCATCTATCTGGTAGAGCTGGGATTGATGATATCTAAGACATGCCGGTAAAGCTGGGATTGATGATATCTAAGACTCTGTCTTATAATTGTGTTTGTTTTTGAGTAACCGGGCCACCTGTACCTGGGTTGTCATGCTTGTTCAAGGATTTACTTTTCGGTTTGAGAACTTCGTATGTTTCTCCTGATGATTTTTCTTCTTTCATTATCCATCCAGTATATATGTTTTTATTTTGAAATTTTCTCCAATCCCGCATCCTCTCATTTCTTACCCATGATGGCCCATGACAAAATCACTTGGACTGAGGAACTTAATGTAATGGATGTTGGTCATATTCTAATTCTGTCACCAAATGACCATGGTTGAGCCATTTTACGTCCATAATCCGCTTTCCTTCTTTGTAAACTAAGAATAGCGGTGTGTTCTAACTACTTCTTGGGTAGAGGAAATGATTACTATTACAGTATCATGTGTACGAATTCAAATGAATAGATTCTGAGGACTCCACTGTATTTGAGGGATTAAGAGTGCTCCATTTAGTCTCTGATCTTGATATTCGTAGTAAAAAATAAATAAATAAATAAATAAATTCAAATAGTTTCTGTCTCTGTCAAATGAACTTGAAGGATTTTTAGTTATTTTCTCTCTCTCTTTTTTTTTTTTTTTTTGGTTTTTCGAGACAGGGTTTCTCTGTGTAGCTTTGCGCCTTTCCTGGAACTCATTTGGTAGCCCAGGCTGGCCTCGAACCCACAGAGATCCGCCTGGCTCTGCCTCCCGAGTGCTGGGATTAAAGGCATGCGCCACCACCGCCCAGCGCTCTTTCTTTTTTTTGATAACATGTTGGAAGTTAAAGAGGTTTTTGTAGATGTATTATGGTAAGTGTCCCTTTTGTTTAAGTAGGGTTTCACTTTTTAGACCAGGTTACCATTCAGCTATGTTGTCTGTTTGACTTTCAGCTCACTGTCATCTGTCTCAGCTTCCTGAGTGCTGGGGTTAGCCACCGCAGCTGGCTTGAGTACTTTTTTCTAGCCTACGTTATTTAGGCAGTTACTGATAAATATTAAACATTAGATACTGTTGATTTAAGATTTCCCTTAAAAATAATAGCTTTTTATTATCAGAAAGTTATCTTTCGTGAGAAAATTATTTCAAAGGAAATTCACTTTCTAAATTTGAAAACCGTTAATATTATTGACTTCAGGTGTACCATGAAGCTTTTTAAAAGGGAACATTTAGGCACATTCAAATAAATATATATATTTTAATAAGATTTTTGAATCAACTTCTGTGTCTAACAAGAAAGATATTAATTCAATCTACTGTAATAGATACACTTACTAGAATCCTATGTAGGCATTAAAGTTGTGGGTGCAAAACTGACGTGTGCTTATCTGTAAAGTATTTATAGTCTTGTATAGACCAAGAAAGATGTAGCACCAATAAAATGCATGTTTTAATGAAACATGTTCATAGAAAAATTTAGAAAGCTCTCAAATATTTTATATTAAATATTACTTGTATTTACAGCTTCAAGTAAATGCTGATGTTAATAATCTTATATATTATTAATCATCCATAAATATGTCAGAAATCAGCACATGTTAGTTTATTATAAGGTAATATGATGTTATTTTCTGTTTCTTTTTTAAAAGTTGAATTGTTTGAATTATATTACCTCCAAGTGTGCTGTTCTCATGGCCAAAAAAATTATGATATTCAAATCCAGGATCTGGGCTTTGTCCATTGGTACTGTTTTCTTGTTCATTTTTCAGCTTACATTTGTTGTGAATCTGGCAGTATATCTGAGATCTAACGTTTTGGTGCCTCATGAGTAAAATTTCTCACCTGTAAGATCCTGTTCTCTGATGAGGCATTAAATATTTCAGAACTGATTTCCTCCAGGATAGCTATATTTTCTTAAGAGTAGAAATTGTTAATTTTTACTAAATTAAGAATGGCCTTGGGGACTTGTATCCTGGATGAAGCTTAAGGTGGATAAAGAGATGAATAAAACAGAGGAAGATTTGGAGTTCTGAATCTTCCGACTCAGATATTTCTTTTCTTTGATTCCTTCCGAATGCCTTAAGGCCATGGGAGCAAATAGGGTGAGGTAAATTGGTAGATCTCTGTTTGTAAATCAGGCTGACCTTGACTGCATCTTCCTTCTCACTTATCCTTCTGTACAAGGTGGTGTAATTAGACAGAATCATGACATTAACTTCAAAAAATAAATTATTTTCATTTGGCTGTATTATACAAGAACAGCAGATATTGTTAAGGTTTAAAGTGTCTTTTCATTGTAATTTGGTTTTTATACAGGTCAAGAGCTTGTCTCCTAGTCTCTGGATTACTTAGTTCTAGGATTTATATTCAACCTAATTTTCATTTTGTCATTCCAACTTAAAGTGCAATGAGTGCTGCCTTTGTACATAATAAGGAAATTTATAATAAAATAACGAATAATAAAAATAACTATCACTTCTAATTCATCAATGTGCTAGACAATTCTCTGTCTGCATGATAAAAGGCTTCATGCGTAGTGTATTAGTTCATTTTTTTTAAACAAAGAATGATGTTTCCCCTGATTCATGTTTTGTTTCATTTTTAGTTTGTTTAATTTTATGTACATGGTTGTGAAGGTGTCAGATCCCCTGGAACTGGAGTTACAGACAGTTGTGAGCTGTCATGTGGGTACTGGAAATTGAACCCAGGTCCTCTGGAAGAGCAGCCAGTGCTCTTAACCACTGAGCCATCTCTCCAGCCCTAGTTCATTTCTTGATGCTGTGACAAAATGTCTGACAATGGCAACTTAAGGAAGGAAGGGTGTATTTGGGGTCAACTTTTGAGGATAGCATCCATCATGTCCTGGGCAGCTTGGAGAGTGGCTGATAGAGCGATTAGTCATACTGCACCCACAGTTAGGAAACAGAGGGAGATGAATGTGGGTGCTCTACATGTTTTCTCCTTTTCACTGAGCCTGGGAACTCAGCCCAGGACACATTTCTGCCACATTCATGGTGGATCTTCCTTGTTCAGTTTAGCCACCCTGTAAACACCCTCACACCAACACTGGAGATAAGGCTCATGGGAGATTCTAAGTCCAATCTAGTTGAAAATGATTGCTAACCATCTTTGGTCCCCTGTAAAGAATACCAGTATGAAGCTGGTCAGTGGTGTCACACACCTTTAATCTCAGTATTTGGAGCGCAGAGGCAGGCAGATCTCTGTGAGTTCGAGGCCAGTCTGGTCTACAGATCTAGTCCCAGGATAACCAGGACTTCACAGAGAAACCCTGTCTCAAAAAGTGGAAAAAAAATTACCAGTATGTGAGTATAGATTTCCTCCTACAGTGCTGGCAGTGGATATATCATTTTCCATTAAAACATCATCAAAAAATAAGCTTAAAGACTATGTTTAATGACTACTTTCACAAGATTAAATTTAGAACTCCATAGTAAGGTTTCAGAATATACTTTAAATCCACATTTGGCTATTTTGTTATTGATTGATAACCATTTAAATATTCTATCTCTCTTTATTTATCTATGTATCATTTAGCTACATCTATCATCTATTTTTATCATCTCTCTCTCTCTCTCTCTCTCTCTCTCTCTCTCTCTCTCTGTGTGTGTGTGTGTGTGTGTGTGTGTGTGTGTGTGTGTGTGTGTGTGTGTGTTGTATAGTGAGAAGCTGGCTTCAGAGGACTGAACACTAGATTGATAGAGCATTTTAAAGTCCTTGATAACTGTCAATATTTCATATTTTTGAGGCACTTTTGTGTTTTTGGATTATTTGTGGTTTTATGAAAGAGACCCCAGCAGAATTTACATTTAACATAGGAAATGCCTTTTTACTTCCAGTGTTTATACATTCTATCTTATCTTACTATGCCTAGAACTGTTTACTGAAGATACTAGATTAAAATGATACAAATTCAAAATCCCAGACAGAAGCTAATGCTGAAATTCTACAATAATTGAGATTCAGCGTTGATCCCAGAACCCACAATTAGAAGATTGAGACCCAGTCCTGGTGAGCAGTAGTCAGCAGTTCGTTGATTTATTGTTGCTTGACAGACTCAGAGTTTTGTTATTCAATGAAAAACTTCAAATGTGAACTAGTTCCTCAATAAAAGAAAATTCAAATTCTCATGATTAAAAAAAAAACCTGTTTTGTTTAATCATGTCTCAGTTCTTTAATTTTATTGTCTCTATGGTCATTCTTTCTGAATATGTTTTTATGGCACATGGTATATTAAGGGACCAAACACTTGTACATTTAGCACTGAAGTCAGCCACTTTTTGTAGATACGGCCATGATGCCATAAGTGCTTATGTTACTCATGGAATGTTATAATTTAGAAAATTAAAAAAATATTACCATGTTCTTTCTGCTCACATTTTCTCTGCAAATAAGCTAACACAGTTTTACATGTTTTGCTTGATTACAGCAAAACCCATTAGTTTTCCAGCTCATGCTATCAAAGAATCAATGACTGATAGTAGTTTTCCATTAGAACTAATCATTTTGTTTGTTTTGGTTCCGTTGTTGTTTGTTTTGGGAAGAGACTCATCTCACAGCAGTCCTGTTAGCCTCTGGCTTTTATAGTCTTTTCAATTCCCTCTTCCAAGATATTTTCTGAGCCTTATGTATAAGGGTTGTGTTGTAAATGTTTTTATTGGGACTGGGCACCCTCACCCACACAGTCAGTTGTTGTCTGTGGCTTAACTAGTTGTGGCTCTCTGCAATGGTATCTGCTACAAAAAGACACTTAATTGATAAAGGGTGAGATCTACATTTGCCCGTGGCTATAAGAATAAGCATTTTGGATGCAGGTAGAAATTTTACTAGTTTAGGAAAGTGGAAGTAGTGGGTTCTCCTCAAGAGTCCATGAGTCGTTGGCTAAGTTTATGGTACCAGGCACAAATTCCCTCCTGCTTGAATAGGTCTGAAATCCAATTAGGAAGCTATTGGTTAACCCCAGGATATAAGTGCTACTGTTGTACCTCTCAAGATATCAATCCATTTTGGTCATTGTGGTTCTCAGGCCTTACACTGGGATAGGACTATTGATTGCTTTTCCGCCTTGGCAGTTTGCATGAGTGCTTTCAATACTATGCGAGCCCGTCCTTAAGGAGCAGCTTCTAGGTCAGATGCAGATCAGTTCCTCCAAGTCCTGTGTCTTGAAGTGTGTCATTCCTTCAGCACTAGGGTCTTGCTCTCCTGTTCTGGAAGGCAGCCGAGGGCAGCAGCAATAGCCTCTATTGTTAGGGGAGTCTCTTGGAATCCTTTATTAACAACTGTGAAGGTTTCCTACGCCTGATACTGAGGGTTTTGTTAGACAGTTTGTAGTTTAGGTAAGGAACGGGGTCACATCAAGTAGTGTAACTTCAAGTAAATGTGCTTGTATGTAACTTTAAGTAAATACAAAATAATGTGGTTCCTCATGACTTTTTCAAACATCCTTAGGGAGGAGATGGTGGATCTTGGGGTACCTATGGGGGAAAAGTGGATGGGAAAATGATCAAATTACATTACACTAAATTCTCAAAGAATTAGTGAAATGTATTATTAATAAAAGAACAAAGCATTGTCTAGGGATTTATCTCAGTATCGCTCACCAGTAGAGGCTCTGGTTTGTCATTTCTGGTTCTTTTTCTTTTTTCTTTGCTGCCTGGCTTCTTTACTCTTTCTCAGCAGTTACTCCCCTGCTTTTGGCCTTTGTGAAATCTGCCCTCTCAGGCCTGATCACAAATTCCTTAACTTCTTTACTCTTCAGAAAAGAGGGACACTGACCTTTGTATGTGCAACTAATTTTTTAAAATGGCAGAGCATAGATTTTCAATTTTCCAAAATACAGTGGAGTTCATACTTGAATATTTCAGCCTTGACCGAATGTTCAAGGATAAAGGAAAGAAAACCATAGGTTTTTTTTTTTTTTTTTTTTTTTTTTTTTTTTTTTTTTTTTTACAATTTATGGATTACTGCTAAGTTAAAAAAATTTCAGATGCCAAAGCCTTAAGTTTATCCCCAGGATTCTTCTAATTTCTTACTGGTCTCCAAGACCTGGAGTAGTTTACTTACTACCAATTGAACTACTATAATTACCTCATTGCTGCTTTGGTTTTTGGTTCAAATTTGGGAGGACTGCACCAGTCATTAATGGCTAAGATCTCCTTACCTTGAAATGATTCATAGTCAAGAGTTCACGTCCCACGACATTCCTTTTCCAGTCTTGTAGCTATGTAACTTTGCCAGCTTGTGTGTGCAATCACAGGGTTGTGTTCCTGTACTGGGACCCCGGAATATAATTGACCCACTGTATTCTGAATGTTTATCCTTGAAGAAATAACCCGTCCAAACCAATTTCTATCCATCTCCTGTGAACTAAAGTGAAGGGATACATAAATGACCTTAACTTCAAGTCTCTTACATTCAACTGCTCAAATGTGCTGATACATTGCCATTGTAAGATATCTTCCAGAAAATAGCATCACAATACAACACAATCTTAGAGAATCAGATATTTAACGCGTATAGCCAAGCCAACTCCCTTAACCACTGAGACCACTAACTACCCTTCTGAAATATCAGCATCAGGTTATTCAGCTATGTTAGGTCTACTTCTACAAGAAACAAAGAACAGTTGCTTGTTTTGTATTTATCTAACTTAACTAATAAAGTCTACACCTCTAGGTACACAATAGTGACAAACCTTAATAAAGGCGTGGTGCCTACTCATTACCAAGATGTCTCACCACATGAATCATTATAAGCTTCATGTGAATGAGTGTTGAATCTAGAAATATATCTTTTTTAAATGTCTGCAAGCATGCATTAATTTTATAGTCAGTGTTTTTAATCATTCAAGAAATTTCAATATTGTAACCTAAAAATATATTTTAGTTTAAATTTTTGCAGAAATTCTAGAGACTCTGTTGAGCTAGCTAAACTTGATTTATCTAGCTGTGAGTTCATTTTTGTGTCATGTGGTGAAATGGGAAAATTCTCCTCAAAGCATTGCATACTTTTCTTAAGATACCTAAACTAAAGGTAAAATGGCATGATACTAGTGTATAGAGGATACATTATAAAACTGAAGGAAAAGAACATGAAGCCGTGGTATTATGAGCTGTTAAATATATGGCTTGTGATTTTTTTTAACACCTTGCTTTCATTTCCCCTTCGTCTGTTTCTTTCTTTGTCTCATTCAAGTTCTTTTCCACTTAAGCCCATCTCTATGTCCCCATGTATTGTATTAATTTCATTAATCATTTGTCATAACTGGCTTAATCATCTTAATATTTAAAATGTGTTTGTGATGTTGCTGGCTATAGCTTTTGAGTATGGTTTTGGGAAAGAAAAGAAAGATGGCTTACTCATGCAAAAGAAAAAAATGACCTTGGGTTTATTTAGTATAGTACTTTATTACAAATTTACCAGTGGGCATTTTACAAATTAAAAGATTATGACTCTAAATGGTAATTATGGCAGAAATTTTAACATTTGGAAACTTTTTTTAAAAAATTATATGTTTAGCTTACAATGTAAATTTGCAGCATCTTTATTTATAAATGATTGAGCGTATGTACAGAGCTTTAGTTTTCATCTGGGTTACTGCTTGGAGCTTTAAGGTAAAACATATAGACAGATATTTATTCATGAACATATATACATACATTTATTCATATATATGTATATGAATGAGAGATTGGGAAGAGATGCACACTTGTTATGATTTGTGGGCAAGCAGAAGCAGTTCATGATTTTCCTTATGTTAAAGTTAAGGAAATATATTTTTTGATGTGTCTTTCTCGAGGGCTTCATTTGTTTGTTTTCCTTTCCTGGACTCTAATCCTAGGTGAAGGGAGAAATGAAGGACTGGTCTTCCCGTCTTTAAACGCTAACTAAGCACAGCTGCTTTACAGGTCCACTGTACAAATCCCACTGTCTGTAATGCCCAGAACTCTTCTGTGTCTCCTGCTAAACAATATGCCCCAGGGGTGGCCATTATGACAGTTACTCATTGTTTTCAGGATAGAAAAAATAACTTTTTAATTATGTTTGTTTTATCCTGTTCTTGGGGGTTAAGTGGTTAGGATTGTTTTGTTTTGTTTTTTGTTTGTTTGTTTGTTTGCTTTGTTTTATTTTTGGCATTATGCTAGAAACCCTTAATTTTTGCAAGACTGCCTTTGTGGCACTCTTATTGCATTTCTGTGAATGTGAATTTATTTAGTGTGGTACTAAATAAAATAGAGAGAGGAAGAGTCCTGATACTAGAAACAATTGTAAAAAAATCACTTACCTTTACTTGTTACCTTCAACTTTCATTTTTCCTCTTCTTCCTTATCGACCTCACCCCTCTCTCCCTCCCTCTTTCACTCCCTCCTCCTCCCCTGCCTTACTTCCTTTGTCTTCTATAGCTCCTTCAAAAGAGAACTGGAGAACAGTGTTTAGTTTGCTCAGGGTCCCTTAAATAACACAACTGGAGCTTAAATATATTAAAGTACTTCGATTTATTTAGCTACGGAGTTAATCTTGTTGGTCAATTGTTTATGGTATCTTGGCATTGGAATATAGTGTATTTTTAAAATATGACAAGTTAAAACTTGACTTATCTTTTTGGCTTAGCTGTTAGAACCCATAGAATAGTGTACATGGTTTACAATGATAGATTTATGCCAATCTTAGGAATCTATTTTTTAATGGAGTTTGAAGCTACCTGTTTAATGGCTTTTCAATAATTAGATTTTCATCTTGCCATGAAAACTAGTTTCCCTTAGCAAGGAGATTTTAAAAGAATTCTTATTTCTTGCAGACATTATAATTTTCTGGGAGTAAATTGTAAATTTTGCTTTATAGAAATTATTGAAATATCTTAAGATAGTGGTAGAAGTTAATTAAATGAAGAGAAAATTTCTGTTTGACCTTAAAGTGGTACCTCTGTATTTGAGGCAAATTAACAAATTAAATATAATTACCCAGCAATTGGGAGACTAGGCTAGCACAGTGATTCAGTTTAATATGATTTCTTCCCTGTCCATGGAAGCCATGTAGGGTTCACTACATTCACTGATTTAAAAACATATTGTTTCTTGACATTCTCTGTGACTCGCATTAAAAAAAAGCAACAAGAATGAAGTTTCAATATTCTTTCTTGCTCATAATTTCTAGATACATAATGTGGGAATTGTATTTCAAATTCAGGAAATGCATTGTTTTTTTTTTTCAATTCAGTAGTTTTATATACATTTTCTTTTTCTTCTTTTGTTTCCTTCATCTGCATATTACTTTTCCTTCACCACCCACCTCCTCCTTCTAATTGTAAGGTTTTTTTTTTTTCATTTTTGATAAATAGAGCCTCTGTTTGCTTTGGCAATCATAAAGGTTGCAAGCCTGTCTCATTTTATAAGAACAACACACAAGCAGTAAATGCATTTTGCATGGCGGGTTTATTTAGTATGCAAGAGACCATGCTCCTTGAACTTGGGTAGGCTACTGCTTTTCACTAAAGTAGAAATTGTTTTGGACTCCCTTCAATTGGGGCTGCTAGGAGAAGGGTATCCCTTCCTGTGTACTGTCTAGGGTAAAAAGGTTTTACCAGGAACACCTTGCTCTGTGATGTGTGCCTGAAGTATTCCTCCCCTCTCAGAAACATCTCTCACCCTATCACTAAGATATTTTTATCTCACCAAATAAATAGTTCTAGTTGTAGAACATTTTTAACTGTGCTACTAAAGACCAAGTTAACAAAGACATTAATTAAAAGGGCACGTGTTTCTTAATGGGATGTCAAAAATAATTTGGATTCTGTGTGGCCCCACAGGCTGCATTCATGATGTCCTGTATGCTTTCAATGCCTTTGGTAGACAATTCTTTCCTAATCTGTGGTGGCATTGCTTTTAGGTATCTTGGTATGAGGGCCTGATTTGACATCATTCACTGGCAAGAGTATGGTAGAGTGTCTGATTGTTTTCTTAGTTACCCAGTGAAGGCCTCTCATGACCCATTGGTTAGAGTCAGCTCACATAATAATGCTTTGCCCTGATACAGGATGGTAAATATATCTGGCTTCTTTATTCCTGAGAGTAGGAGCTGTACAAGGTATAATGAGAGGATATCTTTGTGGCCAAATAATGTCTTCCACACTGTTTAAAATAGGCAAGAAATAGCTCCTATTGTTTTGTGTAGAGGCCTGAATGTAAGAAGGAAAATTTGGAAAATTGTTTCTGAGATCTACTTTTTCTTGGTCTAGTTCTAGCGTTTTTCCTAAACTTTTAGGACAGTGCAGGCACTTTAGTGAGGTTTTTTTTTTCATGTTTGAAAACTGGCTATTCAAAATTTACCTTTTGAGGATATTTCTTTATCCAAGTCACTGGTGAGCAGGAGGGTTGAAAAATAATGCAAAAGTTAAGGAAAGGTATACATATATACATATATATATATATATATATATATATATATATATATATATGCTTATGTATATACACATAAACAAAGTTTCTGATGCCTAGCTATACGGACTATTGTTTTACACAGATGTATAGACTTCAGTATGTACCATAGAAGAGGAATTGTACTAATTTAAAACAGCCGCATCTTCCTTTCAGTTGCTGGATTTTGAGTTTTTTTCTTTTCATAGGCTCAGATGTATGTTACTGAGCATATTCCATGAAAATGTTACTCAGCATAGACTCTGTAAAATATATATGAATTCATCAATGAGAAATATTAACATCCCAGAAATGTTAGCTTATTATGTTTCATACCATCTTTCTCTTTTCCCCAATTTATGTTTAATAAGATAATTATAATTGTACCAAACTTCAAAACTGACATAAATAATTTTGTTTGATTGGTCATTTGCAACATTTAGACTATTATATACTATACAGTAGGTTATAAGGATATACATTACAGCAATAATTATCTTTACAGCATAGCTGTAATTTATACTATAGTGTGGCAGTCATTTTGAGTTATATGACTTTTTTTTCTTACACCATCAGAATGAGAAATTCTAAATACGTTTTTTTAAACCTTTAACTAGGAGAATCTTTAAATGTTGACATACAAGGGATTCTCAACTTGAATATTGTCTATAGTAAGGTTGAGCAAATACTAATTATACAGGTAATTTTTTATTATGCTGTAGGAGACAATGTCTGGACTCATACTAGAGTCAACAGCACTTAGGAACTGTGTATCTGTGGGTCATATTTTTCTTCCATGTTTTTTGGATAACTTTCTAAAAATTGACTAAGGAATATTGCATGGAATTATTCAGGCTGAATCTCACTCTTTAGTTCAGGCTGGACTTGAATTCTGACTCTCTGGCTTTAGCCTCTTGAGTTCTGCGATTACAAGTGTGCACCACCATATGCAGCTAATAATGGGTATTGAATCCCCTTCACTCTGAAAGAAGTCTGGTGCAACTTCATGTGCCTATTAAGTAGTCTATAATATTGTGGGTGGAGGGTTTTGTGGCTGGGTTGGTGTCCAGATTTCTCTTTCCATAGCCTGCAGAGTACCTTGGGGTCAAGGCTCCATGCAGGCACCAGCTTGAGCTCTCTATTTCCAGTGAGTTGTGCAGATGTTGTCTTCAGCAATGGGGCCCTGCTGTCAGTTTTAGGACAGTGATCCTCTGTCCTAGCATGAGACTGGGTTGTTAGGGGATCTCCATGGGAAGCCCTAGTTCAAGAACTCCACCAGCAACTCTACCAAATACAACCCTAGCTAACTACTGGAAGTCTTGCCTGGCTACCAAGGATGGCCAGTTCAGACTCCCTATCCTCCATTACTAGGAGCCTTCACTAGGGTCACCCTCATAGATTTCAGGGAGTTTCCACTGAACTAGGTTTTCACATCACCCCTCAAAAGTCCTTCAATTCCAGCTGTCTTCTCCCAATACTCTTTCCCCAACTCCCTCTCCACACACCTGATCTCTCCCACTCATGTCTCCATCCATGCCCCAGTCCACCCACATTCCCTTTCCCAAAGAGGTCTGTGGATTGTAGCTTTATCATCATTTACTTAACAGTTAGTCTTCACTTATAAGTGAATGCATACCATAATTTTCTTTCTAGGTCTGGGTTACCTCACTCAGGATGATTTTTTTCTTCTGGTTGCATCCATTTGTCTGCTATCTTTTAAATAACTGTGGCCACTAGTGAAAATATTGATCATGATGGGAAGGAGACATTAGAAAATGGAGAAAGAAAAATTAGTATCCATGTATTTATGATTCCTTACAGATAGGAACTTTACTATATTTATTTAGTTTTGAAGACTCTTACTATATTTATTTTATTTTTGAAGGCTTAGCATTTTATTTGAGTAACTATGCATATACAGGTTGAGTAAATGACTCAATAGTTTAATCACAGGGTCAAACTAATAGTCTCATAATAAGATACCAATTTGTTATTGTGTTGTTTCAAGTATTTGAAAATGACTATTGTTAAAGCAGAAGTATAAAAATGGATATTCTCTCTGATGAGCTATATTTTTAAAACTAGGGGAAGATTTTTAAATATGTTATATCTCATCTGAATTCTTAAGGATAGCTTATAACTTTATATAACATGATGACTTTTTGCTTGTTAGGGATATACTTTTTTGTTGAAGGTATCACATGTCTTTTTTTTTTTTTTAACTTGTGGTATTTTCGATAATACAGGAATACTGCTTTTCAGTATTTATTGGTTGGCCTAAAGTTTATACGGTAGAAAAATATAGCTCTAATTAATACTGAAGTCAACATGAGGCTCAATAGACAAAATAGGTTTAACTTATAGAGAGCCTAGAATTATTTCATAATTAAAACCACCTAGAGCTTTATTGAAACATACTCATTTTTTCATCAGGACTGAAGTACAAAATAACCCAGGAAAGCAAGTAAATTAAACCACGTCTGTTTGTTTTGTTAATAAAGCATTCTAAATTTGACTGTGAAAGGAAATATAGTAACATTAAACAAACCGGAAGTTTCGAAGCTATAGTTGTGAAGCTAGTCACGTTAATTATAGCTTATATGGAAAATACTGCCAGTGTCTGTAAATCAAGACGTTGTTCAAATGGATAGCCAGCTTGCACATGTATGTAATTATCTTGTTTGTGTTGAAACATGTTGGTGTGTACATGTATTCATAATTTGTATCTTTTGTAGCTGCTCCTTTTAAGACTGTCTACAATACAGTCCTTCATGACTATGCTATACAGCTTATGGTTTTATTGGAGCGAATAGTATAAATGGCAAAGATAATGCCTGGGGCCTTTTCTTTGTCAATACTAAAGTTACGGACCTGGAGTCAAAGGGAGAAAATCTCCAAAGCCATGAGGTAGCTGGAAGGCAGAAACTAATCTAGCTTGTGAAAGTGAAGATCTTAAGTACTTTTTATGTCTCTTTCATACCTGCTCTCAGAAAGCTCCTGTTTCTTCAGATTGCACCATTGTGTGGGACCAATGGTGCCTTCTTGACCAGCTAACCAAGAGTCGTTTTAACCACATGTATTCCTGAGTGACTTGGCTTTATCTTCTGACTAGTAGTTTTCCTAAGGTTGCAGGTTCAGTTTGAAGCCCTGAAAAATGAGGTAAGGAGACATTTTAGAGACTGACAGGTAAATCATCTTCTTTGCTTCCTATGTCTCAGTCCCCCCAACTGCTGGTCATCAAACACTGGACACTTGCCTCAGATGAACGAAGCTGAGTGAGAGCAGTCCTGGTGAGCTTCTGAGACATACTACACAGCTGGTAGAGGTCCTGTGAAGGGGAAGAAATAGAAGGTAAACTCAAGTGCTGGCTATCATGATATCGAGAGCCATGAGCTAACTTGTCAAAGGAAGGTACGAATATCAGAGTGGGCATGATGGGTGTATTTCCCTTCATATTTTTAATTCTGAACCAGTCTTACCTGGCATGTTAATAGAGACTTCCATGAAACATAACTTCTGAATAGTTATTTTTTTAATGAAATATAATTTCCAAGGAAAGCTTTTAAAATATTTTACCTGAAAGCTCCATAATTTCAAAGAATTTGCATAGGTAATTTTAAAGTTTATTTGTTTGTCCCCTAAATGGTATTAAAAATATTTCTTCTCCTTGTAAATGGAGATAGATAAACATTAGAGTCACTCATAGTGCAGATTTATGATTCATTTTAATTATTATTATGTTTATATTTATCCTGGATATATACTCAGCAAGTGCTTTTCCTATGTGTTCCACATGAGAACTAGATTTGCTCGGGAGAAATTAATAAATTCAGAAGCAAATGTTCTGGATAATGGTATATTTGTTGAAAATACAGATGAAAGTAAATAGATACATATATATCAATATGTTTATAAGCCCACTTTTTAATACACTGACCTCATAACAACTCTGCTGATTAAAAAATCCTTATCTAGCAAGAAGTAGGCATTGATGAAGGCTCAGTCAACATGGGATTAATTTTGTATCACTTATTTGATGGATGTGTGTGTGTGTGTGTGTGTGTGTGTGTGTGTGTGTGTGTGTGCATGGATGACTTGTGTTTGAAGGCTTGAGGTTGATTTCTGGATTTTTCCCATTGATCCTCTCCAGGCTTTATATTGAGACAAGGTCTGAACCCAGAGCTTATGGTTTACGAAATCTGGCTAACCATCATGCTCCTGGGATCTCTGCCTGCACCTCATGTTCCCCTCCTCTTCTTGTCCCACACTGGAATTATAGACAGGCTCTTACACCACACCCCCACATGTGTGCTGGGGGTCAATTGTCTTATCCATTGAGTCATCACCCCAGCCCCAGGATTAATGTAAAATCCCAGCCTTGACCTTCTTAGTTGTGTTGACCAACACAGATATCAATATCTCTCTTTGCCAGTTTTTCCACTTTATAGATGAGGTAAATGCCTACCATTTTTTAAGGATAAAATAAGGCATTAATTTAAAAGCTTATACACAGCCCCTAGAACATATATAATTATCCATTCCAAGGGAACACTATTTCACATTTTAACATACCTGACTTTAGATACAGTATGAAAATCAGTGTAGAAGTTCAATCAACATTACTTTCCTTAATGTTAAGTAAAATAATGTGTCAGAGGCATCATGTGTTGATGAAATGTGGTTCATAGGTAGCATGTAGAATTCCTTTTTTTTTTTTTTAAAGGTATCTTATTGTCTGCTGAGTATGGAAGTGGGAAGTATTTCCCTTCCTTTTCTGTAGACCTGTTATTTGGATTTTTCAGCCATTTTTCCATGTTAGCAGCTGTCTGAATCTCGGTCTAAGCTGCTTTTAGTTTTCAAATCCAATTTCATACATAATTAATAAAAACAAAATCAAATCTAAAACAAACATAAAAATACTGAACTTTTTAAAATAAACAAACAGGTTAGTAATTCCCATTTTTAAAAGACATTAAGACATTTTATACTTCACCAAAGTTTCTATGGCACTATTCTTTTCTGCTTATGTACTACCTAACGGAGCTTGAGATAAATACGAATTTCAGTATAGACTTGATAGCATTGTCTTTGACACGCGTGTTATCTATAAATCTTTTGGCAGATATTGTGTTAAGTTTAAATTTCTGTGATTTGATACATAGGCAAAGCTAGTTGAACAGTACTATTGTTACATTGTTTTGTTGCCTTTTTTTTTCCCCTGTTGCTGTGGTCAATTGGGTGTTGAGAGAGACTCACGCTGGAATATAATGGAGAAAGCTCAGAACCAGAGCATGACAGTTTGAGAGTCACAGGAAATGAAACAGAAGGCAGAGTGACTCAGAACAAATCTCTATGTTAGCTGAAAGATTGCAATTGGTAACAAAGACAAATTCATTGCATTTTCCTGCTGGGTAACGTCTGCAAACCTCGGCTTGGGGAAACTCAGATACCCCCGTGTGCCTTTCAGCAGGTTTGTGAGTTCAGTAGATCTACGAAGTCCAGATCAGCCATTGGGAGTTAACGTCTTCCCTTATATTTTGATATATAAATTGCTTAAGGATTTAAAATGCATCCACTGTAAGGATGAGAGATACCGGATTAGAATTAAAGGATTTACTTGTTCTTCTTTTCCCACAAAACTAACATTACTTCATGTCAAAACACAGTGTGTTCCCAAAGTGTAAATAGCAAAAAGCTTTACTAAAACTTAATTTGGAAATGAAGACTCTCATATTTTTAAAATATATTATCATTGTAAGAAGCAATTTTGTATACGTTCGTTTTCAGAACTCAGCAGCTTAACACTGTGTAAAACATGTCCAGCCATGTTTATAAACTATTACTTTTTGAAAGTAGCAGTACTCATAATTTATATTCCCATTTTTTTTTTTTTTTTTGGTTTTTCGAGACAGGGTTTCTCTGTGTAGCTTTGCGCCTTTCCTGGTACTCGCTTTGGAGACCAGGCTGGCCTCGAACTCACAGAGATCCGCCTGCCTCTGCCTCCCGAGTGCTGGGATTAAAGGCATTTTTGACTCATCGTTTTAAAGTCACATCTGTGTAACTCCCCTGATCAAGTCAGTATAAATAACATGAAAATTATAGATCAGTTTCCAACACGTTAATTTATAAAAAACATTTTTAATAGACAGTGAGCATTTTCCATGCTTGATGTGGACTATAGTATATTTCGATGGCACAATTTATTAAGCATTCTATTCCTTGGGTTAAATGGGTGAACTCTTACCAGTTACATTAAAAATTGTTACTGAATAGATCTCCAAAATGTTTCTGGGTAAAAAAAAAAAAAATTTAATGTTATCCATTGATCTGGGTTTTATGGTTTCGTTTACCTGTAGTCATCATAGTCTGAAAATATGAATGAAAATTCTAGAGATAGGCATTTCATATATTTAAAAATTTTAAAATGGTTTTGAATTTACAGATATGCTGAAACAGGCTCACCAGGTTTGCCTCCAAGGCTCCCCCAAGCTTGAGTGTGCAGACATTCCCCAGGAAAAGTCAATGGATTTTTTTCTTCAAGTCATATATTTTAAATCGGGTATTTTTTTCTTTTTTTCTTCATCTCCCTGTATTCAACCATATTCTGAAAATATGAATGAAAAATTCATATATTTTAAGTCATTTTCTTTTTTAAGATTATGCTTACTTTTACTTACTAGTATATATGTGTGTCTCTGTCTTTCACTGTATGTTGGTGATCAGAAGGGGATTTATAGGCAGTTATGAGTCACCCAAAGTAGGTGCTGTGGCCTGCACTTGGGTCCTATGGAGGAGCAGATATCCCTCTTAAGCAAATAACCATCTCTCCAGCTCAATTCAAGTATTTTAAGTTGCACACTATTCTGGATAATATAGGGTAGTTGCATGCTCTATCTCACCTAGCAACTGATTCATCCTTCTGCCCTGCATATCCATGCAAAATATGTTCCCTGCCAGTTAGGGACCCCAGCCTTCTGGGTTGTCTTACAAGGATGGAGGTACTACAGTGCTTATATTCTAGTTCATTTTATTTAATGATGTCCCAATTAATGAACATACTCACAATTTGAACATGTTAAAGAGAAGCCATAAAATGTTTTCTAATAGTAAAATGGTGAATGTTTTAGGCTTGATGAGGAAAGAAAAATATTTGCTGAAGTTGCTAAGATGTATGGAAAGAATCATTTCTCTGTCCATGAAATTCTGAAGGAGGAAAATAAATGTGAAATGTGTGGTAGATTTGTGCTCTCACCTCTTATAGCACAAGTTGACTCCATAGAGTGTGGTGCTTAATTCACTGGAAAAGGCATTAGAATTTGGGTCTAAAGAGCTGAACAGGATATCTGTCTGCTCAATGTACAAGAAAACATTGTGTCTCCATGAAGACTGCATGCGGGATACTCTCAAAAAAGTAACATCAAGTCACTACAGCAAGCAAGAGATAGTTCAACTGGTTCAGAAATGACCTTGAACTGAAAAGTGTAAAATTTACTGAAGAAGCTGAGTCTCCTCATAAAGAACCTGTTAAAAAAAAGACATACAAGAAGAATCTGATTGAGGCCACAGGGTAGGACCCAGAGCAAGCCTTTAACTGCATTGGAACTGAGCCGATAGTGGAAGAAGATGCCTAAGAGAAATCTATATCCACCAAGCACAAAGTAGGTAGCACGACATAAACATGGAAGGCACTTTTAACCCAGGTAGGATGTGTTAGCTTGTGAGGACAGAGGATAAAGTCGGGCATATGTTAATGCACAGTCTCACACACTGAAAAGTAACCCAAATTAAAGAAAAGCAAAACAATTGTTTTCCTGTGTTCAGGCAACACGATGACGAAGTAGAGTCATCCTGTTTATGCACCGGTATACCTGAACTGAGAAAGTAATTGAAAGCGGAGGGATTTGAATTCAAATTCCTATTATTAGTAGATCATTAACCTGGCCATTATGAATCTGATTACCCTGGAAATGAAAAAACATAACCTCATAGTTTTAGTCCCTTAACTGGGGGCATAATTCAGAATGTTCATGGCATAGACACCTAGTGTTCAAATATACTCAGTAGGCGACTGATGTATTCTGAATCTGGGGAGAATGTAGTCCTCGAGATCATTTTCTACTGCTGAGCTGGTAGCATCCTGCAGTAAAGCCATGGGTAAATTAAAACCATAAACTGTCAATGTTTGCTGAAGGAGTTTAAGGAGTAAAGTCGTGGATGATTTTTGATGTTTCTGATGTTTCATGAGGAAGTGAGGATAATCGGTTTTTGTAGTATCAAAGGGTGGGGAAAGATTTGCGTGTTGAACAAATGGAAGAATATGTTGGAGGTCATTGGAAGAATTTCGTAAATCATCGAAGATAAAGAAAATGGTCAAGGAACTGAAATCCACTAGCACAACGAAACCAGCCTGCCTCTCTGCCTTCTTTTCTCCCTTCCTTCTCTGCTTCCTTCCTTTCTTGTCTACTGTGTAACTGGGGCTGGCCTGGAGCTCAACATCCTTCAGCCTCAACCTCCTGAGTTGCTGCAGTTATAGGTGTGTGCCACCATGCCCAGCTTGTGGAAGTAATTCTAATTGTGCAGATGTTAAAGGGCTCCATTAGGAGTATAGTCCTTGGATCTCATTCAGAATTAAAATTAGCTGTGTTACCAGAAATTTTAATGTCCCTTTGGGATCACCAGATGATACTGGAGAACTCTGGGTCATCATTTGGGTTTCTCAATACAACTAATAAAAGAATTTAAGAATAGACTGAAATGGAAGATAAAAGACAATTTTATTAGCATTTAAAAAAATAAAAGAGGGGTTGGGGATTTAGCTCAGTGGTAGAGCGCTTGGCTTGCCTAGCAAGCACGAGGCCCTGGGTTCAGTCCTCAGCTCTGAAAAATAAAGAAATAAAAAATAAAAAAATAAAATAACACACAAACTATAAATCTCAGTAGCTACTTGGAGGAGGAGAGTAGGAACAAGCAAAGCCACTTGGGTTACACAGGCTTAAAAGTCGAACACATGAAAGACAGTAGCCAACTGGCAGGCGACAGAACTTAAGAGAAAGAGTAAGGTAGCCAGAAGTGTCAGAGAAAGCATGTTTAGGTTCTGGCTAGCCTCCCTACAAACTAAAGGAAAACAGAAGCAGGATGTGTCCCCTTGCTGAGCCAGGACATACAGAGTGATATGATAGGGTGAACAGACCCAGTTAACCTTATGACAACTTCCTGGTAGCGTATAGGGACTGGATCCTAGGCTAGGGATCCTGGGAAGGAAATGTATGTTATCTCATAAAATAATTATTCTTGACATGGCTTAAAGTGAGGCCACCTTCCTGGGCATGATACCTCAGGAAAGTGGTGGGTTTGATCCAGATGGAATATGAGGTCTCTACCCAGAACAGAAATTGTTATTTCTTGAGGAGAAGCAGTTTTTCTTTTGGTGGACTTGTCAGTGGATCAGGATTGTAACCTCTTCCACAACACTTCGATGAGATATAAAGAAAAACAAAAAACTGCTGAATCCAACATTCTTCCAAAAGCGTTTGGAAATAAGACTTTCCCCTGTTGAGGGTGCTCCGAGTATGATTCCAACTATTGACCTTGTCTGCTTCTGATATCTAGCCACCAGCATCTTCATGTTCCATCACTTCAGAGAAGATGATACCTCCTATTAGTTCAATAACAGTCTAACTCCATACCACGTCACTATGTAATTCCTGACTTCCTCTCATGTAGACATTGTACCATATCACATATCACAAGAAGGAGAATAAGGTGGTACAAGATATCTGACATAGATCACATTTCCATAATATTTATTATGGTACAGATAATTGGAACTAATTGATGTATAAAAGTCATATTCATATTATAATGCGTGAGAAAAAATACAGTGCATATGCAAAATCTGTTTGCTGCTATGTACAGCCATTCATTCAGGGGTTGGAAGTCAGACTATTATACAAACTTAGGAAAATGAGGAATCTTAAGAAATTAAGTTTATTAATTGCAGTGGTAAAATTTTACCTCAGTTTTAGGTTTTAACCTGAATGTAAACAGTTCCTATTCCTACCCCCAAACATTTGTCTTTCTGTTTTTTGCTTGAGTCATTGTCCTTTCAGTAAGGTGCCAGAGTAAAGGTTAATAGAAGGAGGGTTTTTGAACGAGACAGAACTCTTAAATTCTTACCAGTTTTTGTAGTACTTTAGTTGTAACCCCACTGCTTCATTTCCAGTGTGAGGTTTACTTAAGGTTCCCTCTGGAATGGAAATGGTACTACTGTTACTGTCCTCTCACACCTGCTGCTGTTACTGGGCGTTCTTGGAGTGCGTTCATCCACCATGCTCCCTTACTCTGCATTTCACACTTTAGTCTTAAAAATAACCACTTTATGTACAAAGGAGCTGAGCTATCAGAAGATTCGCTTCCGTAACACTGTGCAACGTGTGTACATGACAGCCAGAGGTTGTAATTAATTTTTCTTTCTTCAATTATTTGGGGGTAATTTTGGTACAAATTCATTTAAGTAATAGTTTAATAATGGAATGTTTCAAAATAATGATTAAACTGTCTTTGCAAAAGTTAGGTAAAATTTTCTTGTGCTTTCAAAAATGAAGATATTAGTGCCGTGAGACTAGGATACTGTTGAAAGGAGTGAGGATCAGATCATTTCCATTTATTCCCTGTTACCAGTCTGCATTTGTGGTCCTCCTACTTGGGCACACAAGCTTCTTGCTCAACTCTGCTTGTAAGAGCTAACCCTTAATTCATCTGTATCCTGTTTTTGAATCATTTCATTAAACAAAAGCTTTTGAGTCTTCTTTTGTTGCTGAGAACAAATGGTTAGATTTTCGAAACTGTGGCTACTTTTGTTATTCACAAATTCCAGAGCCTTTCAAAATTTATCATTCCCATTCTCTGCTCTGCACACAATCAGTCATTATGTCAGCAGCTGCCCAGGGAGCCTCACTGCAATCCATTCAGCCAAATAATAACCATCAGGGCAACCATTTCCACATTAGAAATAATAAGAAAATCAAGTCCTTAAATTGCAGAGTCTTTTATTTCTGTAGTTAAAAATTAATTACTCATATTTAGTTAAAGTCCCATTATATGCTTTGGCAGGTAGGAAATGCAGTATCTGGGTTGAAAATTAAGTTGATTCGATTGATATGTTTTAATAATAGGGAAGGTTATAAAAGGTCCCATTTCCAAGTAAATGACTGCAAATGATTTATTAGAGGCCACCCTAACTTAATCACATGTCACCTTTTTTGTAGTTTAGTGACTGGGCAATCAAAATTGCAATCCTTTGAATAGCTATAAATTATGAAAGACTATTAATGCATAGTGGTAAAAAGAATTTTACTTTTGTATATTCAAGATAATAAGCAGACTTAGTATTAAATAAGTAGTCTTTAATTATATGATGTATCTGTGAGTACAATGGAACATAATTTTCTTAGTTTGTGGCTTGTCTTGCCCGCTTTTCTGGTGGAAATCTGTTCCCTATTTTTCCTGTCTCTCTTTTGAGATGTTTCAGTTTCATCATTTTAGAGTATATTACAATAAAAACATAAATATTGTTAGTTTTCACTTGCATATCTCACTGTGAAGCTGTCTCATGGGTACACATTCATGGAATTCCATTGTGTGATGCCAGGTCCTCACTATTCTGTGTTGCTGAACTTCCTGTGCTCTATTAATGCCTCAGGTGAAGGCCTATGCTTCTGTCACCATACTCAATTGATTCAGTTCTTATTCTGAAAACAAAACTAATGAGATCTTCTGCTGACCCCATGATTAGTTTGATGGCAGTGTGCTTTATATCACCAATGGAATCGGTGGCACCAATCTACAGAGTGTGCCCACCTTCTGCTTATCACTTGACTCTTGTTAGTTTGTTTGTTATTGTTTTTACTGGTTTTCCTTCCCAGAATCAGTTTCAACTTGAACATATGAACAATTCATACAAATTTTAATTCAGTTTGGGTTACAGAAAAATATGTACTTTTCTTTGGTGACTTGACAACTTATTTAATATCAATAAACATATCACTGTCCATATATATGTATAATTTATCTATCTATCTATCTATCTATCTATCTATCTATCCATCTATCTATCTGTCTATCTCTCATCTATCCATCTATCTATCTAGATAGTTATTGAAAGAATCTAGGTAACATTTAAAAAGTAATGCCTTGTATTTTCTCAGTTATTGGCAAAACGCAATAATTAAAACTTCATAGTTCATTAGTAATTTCAAAACAATAAAGGATATTTCTTAAAAGATTGCTGTGGAAATGTAATTTTTATGGCAGAATAATTATGGGCTACCCATTATTCTTATCTGTCAAGTACTTATGTATTGTCTTTTTTAATCATCAGATATTAGGATCTTCTTTTTCGGTAGGCAAGAAATCATAGCATGCTGAAGAGTGAATATTTTATAGATTTATAAATACTATCAAATAGCACATTAATAATAGATAGTTCTTATAATTTTGCTCATATTTATTTTATTGAAATGTGACTATTAAAATTCATGTTCACTGTGTTGCTCATGTGTATGTATTATGTATTACATATATAGGTATACATACATATATAGTAGCAGTGTTTATCTTCATGTAACTCCAAGTTTCTAATGTTAATAGCTTTCATCCAGTGTTTTAGCGCAAATATTTCTAAAGAGTTACTTGGAATTTTCAAATACTTTAAAATTTGCCGAAAAATTACATATACTAGAAATGCATAAATCTTCCAAACAAATGCGATACAGGATTAATATGAAACTGGAACAGGCTTGGATAATGAATGCCAAGCTTAATGTACAATCTATTTTTGAATAAATCATACAGGAAAATTGCGGAGTGTGTAAATTACATAGCCATCATAAATCAATACCCTTTAGATTGCTCTGCTTCAGATAAGGAGCAGCACTACAGAGGCCATGTCTTACTTGCAAGTGAGTGAGAAAATGCAGTTAAAGTCAGAGGGGAACACCCATTAAGGAAAGGAAATGCTCAGAAAATTATTATAAAAGTTGAGTATACAAATTGCATGTCCCTGGGTAGTGGTTATCTTACAATCTTACACAGAGGTCATGAGTGGATGAGATGGCTTTGTGCTGGTTTATACCATATGACTCTTGTAGGGCTAAGTTAAGAGGCTTGAACTATGCCTGTAAATGTCACTAATGCTTAAGAATGAGTTCTCAAAAATCCCAGCATAGTTAAATTGATTTCCTAATGAAGATTCTGAACTTATCAGTGTAGTGAAGGAGCACTTTCTCTGTTACAATTTCAGTTTCCTGAAAAATGTCCCCCTGGAAAAATAATTATCATCTCTTTAAAAAGAGAGTTTCTTTATGGAGAATCATTTCATTAAGAATACTAAAATTACCATGAAATCCAGTCTCCATTTTTACAAACTAAACGAAGAGACATTATCCAGCAATAAGAAGATTGTGCAAATCACAGATTTTGAAAATATTATCTATACTGGCAATATAAGTTTTATAAAGAGATGTGAACATATTAAAAAAATCTTTTTTTACAGAATCTTATTAACTGCCAGGAAGTTTTGCCAAACAGATTTTAAGGGGGGGAAATCAGGCTATCCTAACTGTCCAAATGTTTTCTCCTGTTTCCAACAAGCAGCTGCTGGGAGTCCTTGCCAGTAGTAAACCTTTCAGGCAGAATGTGAGCAGCTGCCAATCTTGTGTCAATATTTTAAATACACTTACAGCCATCCTCACTGGTGTCAAAATTTCCTACTTCCCACAAAAGGGCTAGCAGTTATCTTCCCTCAGTGCTTGTCTCCATTTATTCTCCTGTTGGGGAAAAAGCCAACTCAGCAGTTGTGAAAAGAATTTTCTTGAATATTGTAAGCATAAATATCAGGGGGGGAGGCTTTGCCCTGGAGGAGGTCGGAATGGGGGGGTGGGCTGGGGGGAAGGTGTGGGGGAGAACAAGGGAATCCGTGGCTGATATGTAGAACTGAATTGTATTGCAAAATAAAAATAAATTAAAAAAAATGTGAACTAAGGAAAAAAAGAATAAATATCAGTTGTTCTGAGGAAGACTGCTCTGAAATAATAATCACAGGATAACGATTAATATTTGGAGCACAGCAATGGTTCAGCAAATGTTTAATGGCCAATATTTTGGGCTTTGAAAATTACCCTCCCCAAAGAATCAAAGTCTAGACTTTATCAATCAATATCAATACCTTACCAATCAAATTTGGCAAAGCCAAGAAGCAAATGTCTAGAAATTGTTTGAAGGTGTCTGTTAGTATCTGTTATACATATATTAAGTTTACCCAGAGTATAATTTTCCATGTGATTTCCAGATTATAATGTAAAGTTTATTGTCATCATCTCTGGTCTCAACATGCATCTTAGAAGCAAAAGAGAATGTGGTATTAATGAAAACATGAACCAAACGAGAAAAAAAAATTGATGTAAGCTTATGTTTGAGACCAGGTTCCATGAAACCTCTGTATCCTTGAGTAACTGCATTTTGGCTTTTATTGAGAGAGTGAGGATAAGAAATAATAGGGTGAAAATATGAAGCAAAGAGATGGGAGGATGAATGAAGGTACTGTATCACAGGTCCCTGGTTTGAGGAAAGAATTTGCATAGAGCCTAAGATGGTGACATATAGCCTACTAATGGAGACTTTGAGGGAGGTGATCTAATGCTTTTAACTAATAATCAGGGATTGGACTTTTTCTCATTTTTTTAAAAGTTATTGATTATTTAGATATTTACTGTATGATTCTGTGTGGGTGTGTGCCTGCTCATATACATGGGCATGTGTGTACCATGTGTCATAGTATACATGGAAAGTAAGAGGACAACTTGTGAGGAGAGTGTGTTCTCTCCTTCAACCTTGGTGATCCAAGTATTGAACTTGGGTCCTCAGGGTTGGTGGCAGTTCCCTTTACCCAAAGAGACATCTTCCCAGCCTAGGATTGAGAATTTTTTAATTAAAATTTGGAGAGTTTGTGGAATTGAGCTTTCAGAGCTTCATTTTACGTATAATCCTTTGAAGACTTGGTTGTTCACATTCAAACAATTCCAGTGTCAACTGCTAATGATTAGAAAATACACATACAAAACAAAATTCTGACTCATTCATTAGATAACAAGACACAACTACAAAGTAATTTGATTAACAAAAAAAAAAAACCCTACTAGAATTTGTGCAGTTAATGAGGTCATGTTTATAGCACAGTCATTCTAGAAAACTGTACACTTACTCTGTTGGTGAGGGCATTACTGAAACAATGTAATGCTCCATTGCAATCACAAGTAGGAAGTACTTGTCACTTCAAGATGTATAGCTTTTCAACAGTAAATGAGATCTCAAGGATAACAGTGTATAATTAACTATAATATTCATCTTGTTGCGACTCTGAAACATTAGTGAATCAATGAATATAAATATCAACAAGTATGACCACCTCAGTTGAGTCTTGTTGTTAAGGAATTAATACATTACCTTTGTTTTGTGTATGTGACACAGACACAGACACAGAAACACACACACACACACACACACACACACACACACACACACACACACACACACAGAGAGAGAGAGAGAGAGAGAAAGAGAGAGAGAGAGAGAGATGGGGGGGAGCGACTTGATATCATCTGCTTCTTCAGTAGTCCCTGCTTCAGAGTTGGGGGCTGGACTGCTTGCTTAGAAAGCTTGGTGTCAGCCCTTCCTTCCTAGATATATCTCTTTCCTGTAGAATCACTGTGTTCTGCTGACACTCTCTGCACCTTCCTATTTCGAGATAAGTACTAATGATAGGATGAATGAATGCTACCCGCTTAGAATGTTTCCCTGGACCAAGAAAATCCTGTGTAAGTGTTGAAAGTTCATGGTGTTACCGAGAAGCTCTGATTTATTCATATCTGTACTTCCCCCTTCCCTAGCAAACATAGTATTAAGGAGTCCCACCCGCTGTGGGGGCTTTTTATAGACCCAGGAATAGATGAAAAACTTTCTGTAAAATACCATTATATGTCTCAATGTGTTATTTCTTTGACTATTTGGAGTCATTTATTTTTATTAGAAAGACTGATTGCTTATTTATTTATATATTTTATAGTTCAAGTGACATTTAAAGTGTGTGAAAGGTAAGTTTTCTTTTAGGTTAGCAAAGATTTCTTTTGAGGTTTTCCTTTTTTTAAATAGTGTTTCTGTGTTCTTAAATACTGTGAATTATATAAATGGTTTTACCATTGTATTTCATGAACACTAATGGTTCTATAAAGCATATATTTCAAGGGAAGTAAAAAATGCAGTCAACCTTGCCCAGCTACGATTTTGAAGGTACGAACTTAACTATGACTCTAAATCCTTGTCCCACTCACAAGGCATTGTGTTCCATATGAGGAAACTATGTGAGACACCTTGTTTTTCCAAGCGTGAACACATTCATTGTCTGATTTGGGTAGCAGCTGCAACTGCTGTGCACAGATGTGACAGACAGTACAGGTAAATGAGTGATACAGTGTTGTTTGTGTAGCATCTGGTGAGAACTGTAGACCGACTATTTATGCGGTAACCCTTCTCCTGAAGCATTCACGGAGTTAAAGGATTCCTTTTATGCACTGGTTTTCCCTTCAGGTAACTGAGTCAATCTTGTTTCTCATTTTGTAGTGAAATGGTATTTGATTTTAATCCAATAGTTGTGCTGTTCTCAAGGGAACACCCACAGTACTGTTTTAGATGAATGTCCCTGTGTACCTCAGGCAATGAGGCTTCCAGCTTGTTTATTTATATTATTGAGTACACTTATTAGATATCCCCATCTTCCTCATTTAGATGACACTGCTGAATAACAAACTCCTGAAGGGCAACAGGCAGGGAAGGGATCCATAGCCTCCTTTATTTAAAAAAATATATATATTGTTTTATGCTTATGCCTGAGGATTTGTGTTTTGTAACTTGTCACATTTTAATAATACATGAATCCTTTTTATTAATTCCAATTTGCTGTTCCTTTTCTGTTCTCATGTCTTTTATTCCTCGAACCTTTTGGTGTTCAGTTTCCTACTTTTTAATAAGCCCTTCAGGGCTTCAATTGGCGGGATCTTTGTTGTATGTCCTCTCATTGATTTGTATCTGTGAAATGAGTGTGACTAATATTGTGGATGTTTGGTGACATCATGGACCACCAATAGAAAGTTCTTCTCATCTAGAGCATCTTGTGAAGGGCATCTGACATTCGTGGAAGAGAACCAGTTTAAAAGTAAAGTCCTGGTACCTGTTTTACCATGCTTGGCCTTTGGAGGCTGTTACTCAAGATGTGAGCAAGGATGGCAGCATCTTGTGTCATACTTAGAGCCTTAAGTTGGCAGACAATATTATTTAATTTAAAAATCAACAACTAACACTTTCTTATTCACCATTTACTTTTGTGCCTTATATATTTGCTGAAATAATTCAGTGCACTTAGTTTATTGAAAATGCAGATTTTATAGAACATTTTTTAAAATGATTTTGTGTTGTCTCTAATGTGCAGGTTGTACTATTGTCACAATACTTTATTAGTAAATATCTTGCATGAAAACAATTTTAGGTTAGGTTTAGGTTGTAAGATGGCATCCTTGTAGTTAAATCTTTGTATTGTAACAGTATATTGGTATAAAACGACATGGCTTCTTCTACCCTTCCAAGGGATGGTCAAGTTTAAAGTGTGAAATGGCTCTATTACATACAGTGTGGTAGAATGGATGAGAGGGTTAGTGAGGCTTGTGTTACAAGTTGGCAGGGCCCATGCCTTTAAAAGGTAAGAGACTTATATTTGGTCTCAGTAATAAATTATTGTTTTGAGGAAATGCGCATCCACTCTTACTAGATATTCTGAGTTTTAAATTGAAGCACAGTATCTAGATTTTCATGCAAGTTTCCTAGCTTGAATATATCAGTAACAGAACACAGAAACGGTGTGGATTCAGATGAGATGGGTGGTGGGAAGGATCTTGAAGGAGTTGGGGGATGGGAAGCCATAATCAGAATATATTGCATGAAAAAAATCTATTTTCAATAAAAAAAATTAAGAGGAAAATTAAAAATAATTTTAAAATAAAAATATTAGTAACTGTATTAGTTTACTTTTCTGTTGCTATGTTTAAAAAAAATAGCCAAACCACTTATAGAAGGAAAGCATATTTGGGCTTATAGTTTCAGAAGTCTGAAAGCCTGCCATGGTGGAAAACTGGCAGGCTGCTGGAGTCACATGCTGATAGCTCACATCATCAGCCACAAGCAGGAAACACAGAAAATGAGCTAGAAATGGGTTGTGCCTTTGAAACCTCAAGACCTAGCCTAGCGACATACTTCCTCTAGCAAGGCTAACCTCTTAAACCTCCCTAACAGTGTGACCAGTGGACAGAGTAGTCAAACATCTGAATACATGGGGACCATTCTCATTCAAACCACAATAGTAACTACATTTAATTTTTTTCTGTAATTTTTTAATAATTCTTAGCTCATATAGAAATGAACTGCATGACTTTTCAAATGGCCTTTCAGTTACTACTGTAGGATTTGCCCATGTTTTTAAAAAATTGAGACAATGTTAATATAAAATAATATTGCACCACTCTTAAGTGTTCTTGTAATAACCAATCAATTAAGAGTTATCTAATTTAAGATTTAGAATTTCCCTGCAACCCAAGAAAGTTCTCTGCTTCTCCTCTTTCTCACTTGTTCTCCATATCCTCACTAATATAACAACTTTCTATTTATAATTTATAAATCAAAAAATAAGTCTTCAAAATAAATGGAGTCCAAGGATTGCTAGTACCATTAATATTCTCCTAGTATATGGCCAAATAAAAAATTCACTCACTCCTTCCTTTAGTCAAAGAACTAAGGAAAGGAATAATATACTTATTGAATGCATATGGCATGTATAATACTTTAGGTCCATTATTGAATTTTTCTGCAAAAATTCTGTTTTTAATGTAGCACCCTCTAAATGCAAGAACTCAGGCTCATAATGCATAGAGGTGCCATGCTCAACGTCAACTAATTAGGTGCTAAGGGGAAATTTACAACCATACTCATAGTATTCCAGGTTATTTTTCTATTACTGTGAGCCTGGAGACATGTTTCTGAAAATTAATAATGAGGAAAATGTACTGCTACATGGTTTTAAGAATTTATAAAATATTTTGGTCACTCTTTAGTTGCTTAACATCATAGGATACAATATGCCAACCTCAAATTCAAACTGTGAGGTGGTATTTTTATTGCTGATTTACATGTTAGAGGAGGAAGAAATACTAACCATGAATGCCTTGCTCAAATCTACATATCAAGTGAATCCTGTGGACGGAATTTAAATCAGGGATCTCTAACATTAATGATAGTCTTTCAAGTCTTATTTTGTTATTATATTTTACTGCTTCAAAGTTAGTAATTTATTTTCAAAGGAAACTATCCTTTATGTGTTGTAATTTTGGTGACAAATATGCTCATGAATTGTAACTGTCAATTAATGAGCAGAAACATGCTTTTAAAATACAAAAACAGTGTGAATTAAGGAGTGTGTGTATAAAATGTAATTTAACTGTAAGAAGAAAGCCAATTTAAGGTGCAGTTATGGTACCTAGCACATTGTCCTGGATGTAATCATTGGATAATTGACAGTAAGTCTTGTCCACCTGGTGGAAAAGTGAATTGTGAATATACTTTTTTTCCACTCTCCTTTTTCCTTTCTGAAACATTTGAGAAACTACAATCAAACTGGCATTTTTTTTTTTTTTTTTTTTTTTAGAATTATTACGATTGGTTCAGAAAATGTAGGTTATCTGAAAACGTGGTTTCCAAATACACACTACTAAAATGGTCTCACATGCTCATCTGGGAAGGAAAAGCTGGAGAATTGAATTCAAATCCCTTGGAAAACAGCAGCAAGGGCTTGCTACCAGGACAGAGAAGGTGAGGTAGAACACACAGGACCACAAGAATGGCAAAGTGCCCACAGATAGAGTGACATGTATACATTAACTCTATACAGACTGATTATGGCTGAGTGTCACCCTTGCAGCAATTCTCCCTGTTCCTTTTGGGGAACAAATGTGGTTGGACAAAGCAACACAGGTTTTCAAGATGGTGGAAACACACCACAACTTCCGTACTCGGGTGGAGCTGAGAGAAGGGGGCTACAGAGGTTCTTGTCATGTTCTTGCTCATTCTTTCTTTGCACTGGGAAGATCTGTTTGAGTTAGAGCAACATGTTTTTGTCTTCCCAAGTCAGTGTTCTGAAGGCTGCTTTGAGGTATGATTATTATTCTTAACCTGTTTGTTATCTCCAGCTTATTACTAATATGTTAATTGGACTTGACACCTTAATGGCATCTGAAATTCAGAGGAAAATCAAACCATTAGTGAGGTAACAGTCAGTTACAAAAATAAATCCTGCATAGGCTGTAAGTTATTAATAATGGGAACTATTTAGGATGAGAAATTAATGGAAACATAAAATAGACACTATTAAAATGCGTATGTAAAACCTAATGGAATAAGAATTCTAAAGATTTACCAACCTTTCAAAAGACAGCAGTCAGCGAGAGGAATAGGAGAGCACACACCCAGCTGTTCTAGCTTCTCCACTTGTTGTGTTTATAAAGCTAGTCCTCTGAAAAGATACAGTGCTACTTTGTCATTCATTTGCAAAATTCTTCAATTACATTTGGCTTCTCATGTTGGTACAAGACTAGTCGGTCAAATTAAATGGCTCCCAAGTAAATATAAAGACACTAAAAAAGTATTAATACAGCAAATGATAAAGTTTTAAATATTTCTTATTTTTTATTGATTTTCAAGATTTTCAAGAAGTCAGGAAAAGGAAATTTTGTCTCCCTGTTGTGTTATTTAAGTGGATGAGAACACACTGGGTTAAAAGATGGCTTTTTTCCCTGAATGGTTCAACATATCTGACCTCTAAACCCAAGGAAGATTTTGGGACATCTTTTTAAAGGCTTAACTGTTTCTCTCCTCCCTCCTATGGCACAATCAGTAGATTAAAAAGACGTGGTTACAATGCCCCTCCCCACCAGTGGCAGGTGGGAGAGTTAGCCTTGAGGTCATGAGAAGCAGTGAGCTGGCTCAAAATCCCACTGGCTGTAGCACTAGGGAGAGCAGGCCCTGCACCTTACCTGGCCAACACAGTAAAGCGGACCTTGCTGGTGATGGCCCAGGTGAGCCAGTCCTAGTGGTGTGAGTGAGGGAGATACAGCTCCACTGCTCATATGTCCTGTGGTGGTCTGGGAGATGCTCCCCCTTGCCTCTCTCCCCTCACCACCTGTGGCAGGCAAGAGAGTGGGCTCCTAGGTCACTGTAGTTCTACCAGCTTATCATCTACTCATTGCCTCTGTAGAATCACTAGCCCAGACAGGTACTTCCACTAAAACACTTACCTATTGTTCACTAGCAGTAATTATTTATCACACTCAGAATTGGGTGCTTAAGTAAATATCTTTCTTGATGAATCATTTATAGTAGAGTAGTGACTTCACATATGACCATGAACCTTATTTATTCATTGGAAACATTCGAAAAATGGAAAGAGAAGATACTGGTAATCCATTGGTTCAGAGTATTAGACATTATATAATTCCACCCGTGATCTCACAATAGATTTCATGGGCATTCTCCACAATAATATTTTTTTTTTCAAAGAAAGAGTGCTTTGGTTGTCCCATAAATCATCTTTCCAAGAAAACGAACTGTGCTTGCAGTAGAATGGCAGATGGAACAGCTTCTGCACCGGTCGGGGGGTGTTCTTTCCTGCCAAGGATATTGAGGAAAGAAGGAATTATGCTAATCCACCTATTTTTCTCTGTTGCAGGCAGCTATATATATATACCCTTATATTTCCATATACATTAATACACACACACATACACACACACACACACACACACACACACACACACGTTATGCACTCATGTGAGGATGAAGTTTATTATTTTTTGGCACTTGGCACATAGTTCAAACTGCACAGAACGTGTATGCATATGCACTGTTTAACATTTAAATAGTATACATGTAATATATTATTAAGAGGTCTTCGACTTGCTGAATCTCATAAACATCATAGGAAAGTTAAGAAAATATGCCAAATGTATTTCCTTGCTTTCCATTTTTCTGAGATAGTGTGCAGATAATGAGAATACTCTTAAGTCTTTCTACAGCCAATGGAGAAAGAAAGCAAGCAAACCAGCTCAGTGTGGGTCACCATTACAAGATCATTATTAAATGCCCTTACTTGAGGATGAGTAGAGAGGCTGGGCTGTCCACAGTATTGGCTTCTGACCATTGTCTTATTGTTCCTGACTTATACACAAAGGATGCTATTTAGTTACATCCTGTTGTTGTGATAAAACACTCTGACTAGAAATAGCTTGTGGAGGGAAAAAAGTTGATTTCAGTTTATACTTCAAGGTCGCAGTCCATCTTGAGGGAAGTCAGAGTGGACACTTAGGCAGGGCAGGGGCTTGGAGCAGAGGCTGTGGAGGGACTCTGCTTCCTGGTTTCTCACAGCCTCATGCTTACTGGCTTTCCTATAGAGCCCAGGCCCAACTGCCCCAGGGGATAGTACCCCTACACAGTGGGCTGGGCACGCCTATCAATTAGCAATGAAGATATTGCCTCACAGCTATGCCAACAGGCCAATCTGATCTTCACAATTCCTCAGTTGAGGTCCCCTGATATGTGTCAAGTTGATAGCTCAGGGTAAGGAAGAAAAATTCTTAAAAGTAAATCTGAGATGGGCATTGTCACAGCCATCTGCAATGTCATCCCTTGAAATGCAGAACCAAGATAATCACAGCAAGTTTATAGCCAGCCTGGTCTATAGCAACTTCTGAGGTATTTAGTACTACATAGTGATACTCAAAGAAACAAAACAAAACAAACAAATAAGCAAAAAACCCAAGGCACCCACAAAAAGCAGAATCTATTTTATTTCTGTCAAGAACAATAAATAATATTGATCTTCCAAGTTTTACCAAGGACTTGGTTTTTCCTGGGTGTGTTCAAGTGATCTCAGGACACACATTTGTATCCTACTCTTAGAATATTTTATGAAGATTATTTAATTTAGGTAATCACATGGGTATTGAAAGGATAAATCCAAGTTAAATCTTTGCTCCTTTGTGCTTTTTTTCCCATAAAAGAGTGGGAAACTATGAGCCCACACCTTATAGTTATGACTTTCTAGCAAACCATTTATCATATTCTTCAAGCTTAGGAGTTTATATATATGAAATTTTCATTTGCTTCTGTTACCTGTCCCACTTCAGGAGACTATAATGGAATCGAATCTCCTAATTCCAAGTGCTTCTGGATCCTATAAATTTAATACCTTTAAATACGCTAGGCATATTATAAAAATAAACTTGGAAAGAGAGAATGTGTATATACGTAACCAGGCCATGGTTTCAGATAGATACTTAGTATCTGAGATTTGTTGTATTCCTTTGATAGAGAAGCAATAAATAGGATATACAGATCTTAGGCAACCTTGTTCCAATTCATGTCAAATTTCTAATTGTCTAAATTAAATCTACTTCCTGACTCTCCTTCTTGCTTGATGAACAATACTGACAAGATCCAAACCAAAACTTTTACATTTCTTATGCATTCAAGGTACTTCAGGCATGGGTGTGCTGATAAACACAGGTTTTCCCATCCTAAAGATCTGTGTCTTTCCTTCATTTGTACTGGGTGATTTTCTTGGCTATGTTTTCTCTAAATAAATGATGGTTTGTAGACAATGATTAATTGTGTTAGTCTTCCTTGTGGAACATGTGGTTCTTGGAGGCTTCAACACTGATAAAGAGCTGAAAGACAAAGATCTGTATTGGAGAGCCAGTCTTCCCACAGTTCTTAGAGTTGAAGTCGGGTGTTGTGGCTCATACCCATACTCCCAACTCCGCAGAGCAGGGGCAGGGTGACTGCTGCAGCCTCAAACAGACCTCTGCAAGAAGCCTGGGGAATGTATTCTGTCAGTATATGGAGAAAGAAGACTACGTGGTGCCCAACAACATTGTGGTTGCTGCAGTTACTCGTCCTACAAAACAAACAAATCAACACCTCGCATATCACACAGAAAATGGTACATAGATTCAGTCCCAGCACTTGGGAGACTGAGGTAGTGATCTAGAAAATTCTAGATCATCCTTGGATATATATGTTTCATAAATAAATAAATGAAATTGATGCAAGATATTATGTTTTTGCTGTTAGTAGTACTTTCAAATCATTTCACTAGGATTCTTGCATATAGTTATATTCATAAAAAATTAAAAATTTAGAAGAGCATTAAGAAGTTAGAAAAACGATACTATCTGACTTTTATAATTACTCTTAGATTAACTAAAGCAAATAATGTTCGGAGTGTTTGAACAAACTCTTATCATCAAAAGATCAGTGGGTAGGATAATGAAATACATTCAGGATAATCATACCATGATAATGCTTTACTATATAATTTTCTGAATCTATAAACAATACATTGCTGAGAATAAACTCTGATATAATGCATAGTGTTGGTGATGTGTCAGGGCAGGTTTATTAATGTAGGAATCCTGTCTGTCTCTCTGGCCAAGGAGGCTGATCTCCACATTCCTAACATTCCTATTTCTTTCACCAACATCAGTGTTTTTCCTTCTTTTTTTAAAAAATTTCTTTGGCCTTCTTTTTTTTTTGTTTTGTTTTGTTTTTTTCAAGAGAGGCTTTTCTCTGCATAGCCCTGGCTACCCTGGAACTCGATCTGTAGACCATCCTGACCAGGATGTATTATTATTATTATTTCTTATCCCATCCAGACCAGTTTGTGTTTTCCTACTACCCTTGGACTGGGGCCTGCTCTGGTGTGCAGTCAATTGACCAATGGTTACATGATTAAAGAAAACTGACTCTCCTTCTTCCAGCAGCTATCATATGCCAGTAGCCCTTCAGCTAGTGGTGGGATTTCATGCCTGCCTTTACCCCTATGCTGAGATTTCGTCAGTCTGTGGCTTGCTCAGATCATGGTCATGCTGCTACAATCTTTATAAGTGTGATTGCACCCTGATATCTGGTAAATGTAGTTTCTTTCATCTTATGAGCCACTTCTGGCTCTTACATTCTACCTACTCTCTCTTCCTCTATTATCTCTGAGCCCTTGGGGGAGGGGTGCGATGTGTATGTTTCATTTCGGGCAGAGCACTGCACAGTCACTATGCTCTGCACATTGACAAATTTAGGGGTCTCTATGTTTTTTGTTACCTGTTGTCTTGGCTAGTTTTGTGTTTCAACTTGACACAAGCTAAAGTCATCAGAGAGGAAGGAGCCTCAGTTGAGGAGATGCCTCCTTTAGAACCAGTTGTAAGGCATTTTTCTCAATTAGTGATCGTGGGGGAGGGCCCAGCCCATAGTGGGTGGAATATCACTGGGCTGGTGGTCCTGGGTTTTATAAGAAAGCAGGCTGAGCAAGCCAGGGGGCAAGTCAGTAAGCAGCACCCCTTGAAGGCTTCTGTATCAGTTCCTGCCTCCAAGATCCTGCCCTGTTTGGGCTCCTGTCCTTGACTTCCTTCAGTGATGAACAGCAATGCTGAAATGTAAGCAAATAAACCCTTTCCTCTCCAGCTTGCTTTTTCATCGTAGTGTTTCCTTGCAGCAATAGAAACCCTAAATAAGACACCTGGCATGTATATCTTATTCCACAGTTTTGATACAGAAAATATTTATAATCATGAGTATTCACTTAATTCGTTTTTTTAAACATTATAACACATGGAAATGAAAATATCTGATAGTTACCTCTCATAGTAAGTAAACTACTTAGGTAATATGCTTTAATCCACAATCTTTTGTTAGGTAGCTTTTGCTTATCATAAACTACTTTTTCAGCCATCCAATTATCCAAATTAAATGAATACTTAGAAAAAAATTCAGTTTCAGAATTTTCTACAAATTACTTAATTGTTTTCATATTGTCAAAAAATGATGTCTTTTGCAAAACTCCTTTCATATTTTATAAAAGATCATTAAAGTCCAAATAAAACTGGCAAAATTTGCAAAAATATATAACAAAAATGAATACACAAGATTCAAAATTAGTTAATGATTTTTTTTAAACTATAGGTTATCTAGTCACCAAAAAGCCATATAAAGTAGTTTAGTAGAACATTAGGTAAATATTTTGGTAACTATAGGGCTATTAAACAATTCTCCAGAAGAAATTTCAGTGAAATATTCAATTAAAGTATTTGCTAGATTACATCCATCAGGTTAATATTTAATGCAGAAGGCAGCCATCATTTTTTATAATTAAAATTTACATCAACTATTATTGAAGTTGCTTTTCAGATGAAACTAATTATGCAGAATAAAAATACTAGTCTGTGTTCATGAACTTAATGGTAGATAGGTATTTACATAGACAAACTAATTTTCTCTTAGAAGTTTTAGAATTCTCTGTTTGGGGGAGCTCTTCTTTGTGTGCTTTGGTAAAAGTACAACACGGTGTGTGTGTGTTAAGAATTGAATCATACAGCTCATATTGACGTTAATGGGAATCTCTCAGCTAAACCTCCTCATGCTGTGCTAAAAATGTACCTCCTGATGTTTCAGTAGCTTTTCGGCTATCATTGATACTAAAGTAGAGTTATTAGGGTCTACAGTATAAATATATATTCAGAGAGTTTAAAATATTTATTTGATATAGGGTTCTGTTGGTTGTTACCCAGAGCTCAGACCTTGTATTTTACCTTTTAATGATGAAAACCGTGGTGCTCAATGGACAAGACTATATAGTTTACTTCCAACAAGACAGAGATGCTATGTTCCAGTTTGATTTCATTTTCCTCCTTGCTTTGATTCTGAGAGGAAGTCACTAAGGTATAGAGTGAAAGCACCCAGGGGGTTAGTTAATACAGAGCTGTAAGTGAGAGGTGTGCTGGGAGCGTTCTTCTTTCCCCACTGTCTTTATTTTTAATCTACAAACTAGCCAAGGCTCCCGAAGTGTTCTGTCTAGTGTAAGGCACACAATGAGTTTTACTAAGGGCTTTCCCCTTTGTTTTGCTAGTTCCAGTACATATATCCATTCTGAAAAGTGTTTGCCCACTGCCTTCACTCTTTTCATTTCAGTCTCAGTTGCTGTTTGGTCCTGGAAGTTCTTTTTATATGCATACTGTTCACATTTACAGTGTAATGAATTAAAACCTTCTGCAAGTCTATGTGGTCAGATATTTGTTCTGTCAGATGCTGGTTTTGAGTGGCATCATTCACTTATAGAACTTGATGACTTTGTACTTTCCAAAGCATGGCTTAATTTACTACTGATGAATAATAACAGAGCATTTCCTATATTATATTTTCTGCCTAGGGAGCTGCAAGCAAAAATCACTATATTTTTGTTTTGTTTGTTATCATTTTTATTTGTTTTATGCAACTTTGATGAAGGAAGCTTCTGGAGAGATATAGGAAGGATGGAGAAGCCACTCTGAAAATCTAACTGCACTAATTGAAATAGAACACTGAAGTTTGATAGCTTGTCTAAATCATGGGAAACAAAGTGGATGTTATTGAAAGTATTTTTGATTTGGGTAGAAGAGTGATAGAATAATTTTATAACAAGGCTGATTTCTAAGGTTTAGCCTTAACTACTGTTGCTGCTGTTAAGAGTGTGACTGACACAGACTGACCTAACATATCTAAAACAGGAAGACAGCGAAAGTGGAGCTGAGGAGACTGGTAAGTCCGTAAATTTCTTGCTACAGAAGCATAAGGACTCAAGTTTGGATTCCAAGCACCCACACAGAAAGCCAGGCATGAAAGTACTCTGAGGAGGTTGCGACAAGAGACCCCTGGGGTTTGCTGACCAGCCAACATTGCTGAAATACTGAGTTCCAGGTTCCGTGAGAGACCCTGTCTTACAAACTGGTTGTTGATTTCTACCTTCTATATTTGTACATATTCTCTCTCTCTCTCTCTCTCTCTCTCTCTCTCTCTCTCTCTCTCTCTCTCTCTCATACACACACACACACACACACACACACACACACACACACACACACATGAATGGCTAAAGTTCTTGGAGAAAAATCAAATTTCAATCAAGCTAAGTTTTTGGGGTCTGCTTGAAGCAGGAGGTCTGAGGACATATTGAAGCACTTTACTAAACTGGGGGATGAACTGCAGTACTATAGATTTGTTGAGAATGCTTCCTTGGATTAACCATATCCTGAGATATGAATAGTGAACTAAACAACTTGATGGATATGTTCAGTAGTTGATTTCATTATTAAAGTATTTAAATAAAGTGTTCTTATGCACCTGGAAAAAAAAGAATGATTAAAAATCATTTATATTTTCTTGTTATTTTTTTTTTTTTTGAGATGGTGACTCATTTTGTGTCCAGGCTGGCCTTGAACTCATGGTCCAACTAATCCTTACAAGTAACTCTACAAAGTAGTTAGATTTCATGTGTGCAGTTGGACTGGACAAGACTTAATGTGTTGAAAATAACCTCTAGATACTGCAAGACCAGCTGTCTAATTATATTGAAATTAGAAGTTTGCTGTTGAGACTCTAGCCAAGTCAAGGGATTGATACTGGGATCATAACCACAGAGGTGATATGTGAAGCTCTAACACCAGACTAAATAAGCAGAGAAAATCAGGTAGAGTAAGAGGCAGCGTAAAAGAATACAATAAAGGGAGTAATGGAACTAACTTGAGGGTTTAGGAAAAGATTGATAAAATGATATAAAACATATCTAGTTTTGTGAAAGATGAATTAGTCAAAAATATAATGTTCCACTGAATTATAGACACGTAGGCTGAGAAATGACATCTTAATTGTTAATCTGTGAGTCTGTTCAATAATTTTAGTGATGGGATTTGGACTGTAAAATACTGAAATGTGAATGAGAAATGAAGAAGTAGAAGTGGTTATTGTGAGTGTCAAAATATATTTTAAGAAATCGGCATGGAGAAGAATCAAATACAATGGCAGTGCAGGATGGAGGAGGAGTTGGAATCATGTTTTCTTGTTGATTTGTTTCATTAAACAGACAAAAATTTGCATACATTAATTATTAGGAAATTTGTTTAATAGTTAGTCCATACTGGATCACTTCTGACAGTTAAATTGGCTATTAGTACTCACTGGGGGATAACGGGCATGATTGTGCTATTAAGTGCCCATTAAATGTTGAGGAAATCAAGCTTAGGAAATTTAAACTGTAACCCCTTGGGAAAACAACCCAGGGCAGCATCAAAATCTTTTAGGTTCTTCCTTGTAGATGCGGTTTACTTTCTGATATTTATTCCTTAAGTATCCATGATGTTTTTATAAGGATTTGGTCATATGCATAGGTGAAAGTTGATAGATCTGTGCCAATGGTTTCATTATGTGTAAAAGGGCGTTTTTGCAGTAAGGGGAAAATGGCAGAAGGATAACATATGGCCTAAATCTTTATTTTATTTTATTTATTTTTTTGCACTTTTGAGACAAGTTTTTCTGTGTAACTTCCCTGGTTGTCCTGGAACTCCCTCTGTAGACAACACTGTCCTCTAACTTACCGATATCCACCTGTCTCTGCCTCCTGAGGGTTGGTATTAAAGACATATGCCACCATCACATGGCAGCCAAAACATTTTTAAATGGAGTGTATCTAGCATATAAAAAAAAAGAATATAACAGCAAGAGCACTGTCCATCACTAGAGAAAATAGCCCAAACAGCAGAATTTTCCCAATTATTTATTTAGTTGTTCAGGTTAACTGTTTTTCATTTCATATATAACCAAACAAGGCTACATAAAACTTTGATGAAACTTCATTTGAATATTTCAAGCTACTGTATTTCAAAATCTGTTATTTCCCAGAATGGTGTGTTAGTAATGTTAGTCAATATTATTTGTCTCCTTTCATACTAATCATCTCAGTTGTTTTGGGTCGTTAAACAACTATTGGATTTCCTACTGCTTCTCCTGCCGCATGTATTATTCCGCATGTATTATTCCGCATGGTCCCTCAAGCTGTGCATTGCCTCCAGCCAGTGGTGTGAGGTGATTAGGTCTGCTCTGGGTACAGTTGTGCTCTGTGTAAGAACTCCATCTCAGATGCTTGATTACTATCTCTATTAGGACTGACCTCCTTGACAGTGCTCTGTGCAAGAACTCTGTCCTTGATGATTATGTCTTGCACTGCTTCCAATAACCTGGACTTTGGATGACTTGAATGTTTACCATAAGGAATTTTTTGTTCACCCAAGAAGCTGACTCGCAAGAGATAGATTGATTTTTTTTTCTTTTCCTCCTTTTCTTCTGTACTGTTAGAGAAAATGATCCATATTTAAAGCTCTGTCCTTAGCACTGGAGTAAAAGACTTCTCTACTCCTGACAATCTTACTGAGATAGTTTTAAAGGCCTTTATAAAGTAAAAGAATCTTTGCAGTTGAAAGAAAATAGGCAAATTCTGATGGCTAATATAAACTCAGTTACTCAATAGCCTTGAAGTCTTGTTCTTAGCTGATCTTAAAAGCTGATAGGAGGAATGCCAGACACATACTTCCTATAGAGATCCAGGCTGTCCTTCGCTTTAAATGTAAAGCTAGTCTTCTAATATTCTTTCAAACCTTCACTTTTTTTCTTCACCACCCCCATATTTCTATTCAGGCTTTTTGGTTATGATAGGCATTTGATTGTCCTGATTTGAAAAGAATGGTAACAACAGTTACCCAGAAGAGACAATTATGAAGTGAATAATAAAATCTCTATCTATTCAACAATAAATTTCTCATAATTCACTCTCCTTTCAGACATCTTTCTCCATCCATATATCAAATTGGCATTCTGTAAAGCACTTTTTAAAACTCTCTATGTCATGACTATTTTCTACGGCAATTAATGTAGCTTTTTGTTCTCTTTGATGACACCTATATGCTTCAGATATTTAATATACCTTATGATTGTCAACATATGACATTTCTTACTATCACAAGAAAGGTAGGAGAATAGCTGTCATTTCAGAGATCGGTGACAAAAAGCTCTGCATGCTGTCTGAGCTAAATGGAGTGTGTTAGAGAAAAACAATACATATTGTTCCCCAGGGGTGGGGGGCTTTCTCAAATTCACAAGTGAATTGGATCCATACTAGTTAACTTTCTGTTGCTGTAACAAAAACTGCAAGCATCAAATCAGAGAAGCAGTTGGGTTTTTGCTCATAGTATTTGGTAGAAAATCAGTTGCCTGTATTGTCTGGAAGGAGGCATTACCTTCACATGAGAACAGAGCTACTCAGATTATCATCAGGAAATGAAAAAAAGTGGACCAGGTCCACAGTTCCTTCTACAGTGTGCTGCCATGACCACAAGCCTCCCCATTAGATCATCCCTCTTACAATTATTGACTGTCAACTATATAACAACTTTGGGGACTAACCTTTAAATACAGATCTGTTAGTGACACTTAGGTTCTAAAGGGCAGCAAGATCATTTGGGCACATTCCCTTTGTTTTTTGATTCTGTTTGGCCTCTGCTTCATTCTTTTCTAGGTGAGACTCTTGAACTTCTTGGTCTCTGTGCAAATGTCTGAAAATATATGTTCCATTCTTCATGACATCTGTCTTGAAAAACCAAAAAAAGTTTTAATTTCCCAAGTCTAAGTAATATGTATTATTTAATCAGTGTGGTAGTTAACAATTTGTTGTACCTTGACTCAGATAGGCATATCTAGGTAACTGTCACAACACTGTTGATGAATGTAGTCATATGTGCCTGAGATGAGCACATAAATTGTTGACAGTGAGACAGGATGATGGCACTTACCAACTGAGGCAGCTGTCAACCTACCTAGGTGAGGCCCCATATGGATCAAAGTGGTAGAGGAGTTGGGAAAGAGACCATCTTTCCATTGAGATGAGATGTCCATCTTCTCCAGCCATATAATAACTGAGCCCTGAATTCTTATATTTTCTGACTAGAGTCAAGATTTACCCTATTGGCTCTCTTGGTTTACAGGTCTTTGGTTTGCAATGAAAATATGCCACCAAATTTCTGGCTTACAAATGCCAAATTGTGCGAATTTGGTACTCCTTGGTGATGTCAAGCTTGCGTGTGTTGTATGTGCTCTATTTCTCTGAAGAGCCTTGATGCAATTACCATTAACTCTGGCATTTAAAATCTGCTAGAGTCATTGGCAAAGATTATATTGGCAATGTCTTCAGCAGCAAATGTGGCAATGATATGTGAGAATTCTGAAGGGAAGAGGTGATGGTGGAAAAAAAGCCACTTGCATACATATTTCCTTATATTAGGGTTATAATATTAGGATAGTTACAAATACATTTATATGTACTATAAATTTTATGATTCTCAACATTATGTTCTAAAAATTTCCCTTGATGCTACTAATATTGGGTTGTAAACTTTAACTTTGATTTATAATTGAAAATTTATAACTGATGTTAGTTCCTTAAAGCTTGTTTTAAAGTTAAAGATACTATATGTGCTTTTTATAATATTTCTTCTGTTTTAAATTTTATGATAGAAATATCCATTTATATCATTTTGCTTAATATATAAGATGTTTTTTCTTAATTGCAGGATTAATAACTATTTCATTAATTATAAATTATTTTCACAATTAGACTTATTTATGATGATTTTCTCTGTATAGATAGGTAATTTTTTTTTAATTTATTTTGCAATGCAATTCAGTTCTACATATCAGCCACGGATTCCCTTGTTCTCCCCCCTCCCGTCCCCCTCACCTTCCCCCCAACCCCCCCCCCCATTCCCATCTCCTCCAGGGCAAAGCCTTCCCCACAGACTGAGGTCAACCTGGTAGACTCAGTCCAGGTAGGTCTAGTCCCCTCCTCCCAGGCCGAGCCAAACAATCCTGCATAGGCCCCAGGTTTCAAACAGCCAACTCATGCAATGAGCACAGGACCCGGTCCCACTGCCTAGATGCCTCCCAAACAGATCAAACCAATCAACTGTCTCACCCATTCGGAGGGCCTGATCCAGTGGGGACCCCTCAGCCATTGGTTCATAGTTCATGTGTTTCCATTCATTTGGCTATTTGTCCCTGTGCTTTATCCAACCTTAGTCTCAACAATTCTCGCTCATATAAACCCTCCTCATTCTCGCTAATTGGACTCCCAGAGATCCACCCAGGGCCTAGTCATGGATCTCTGCATCCAGATCCCTCAGTAGTTGGATGAGGTTTCTAGCACAACAGTTAGGGTGTTTGGCCATCCCATCACCAGAGTAGGTCAGTTTGGGCTGTCTCTCGACCATTGCCAGCAGTCTGTTGTGGGGGTATCTTTGTGGATTTCTGTGGGCCTCTCTAGCACTTTGCTTCTTCCTATTCTCATGTGGTCTTCATTTACCATGGTCTCCTCTTCCTTGTTCTCCCTCTCTGTTGTTGATCCAGCAGGGATCTCCCGCTCCCCCAAGCTCTCTTTCCCTCGACCCTCGCCTTTCACTACCCCCACTCATGTCCAGGCTGTTCATGTAGATCTCATTCCATTTCTCTGTCATTGGGCGATCCCTGTGTCTTTCTTGGGGTCCTGTTTTCCAGGTAGCCTTCCTGGTGATGTGAGTAGCAGACAAGTCATCCTTGTTTCATGTCTAGTATCCTGCTATGAGTGAGTACATACCATGTTTGTCTTTCTGAGTCTGGGTTACCTCACTCAGGATGATTTTTTCTAGATCCATCCATTTGTCTGCAAACCTCATGATATCATTGTTTTTCTCTGCTGAGTAGTATTCCATTGTGTATATGTACCACATTTTGTTTATCCATTCTTCATTTGAAGGGCATCTGGGTTGTTTCCATGTTCTGGCTATTACAAACAATGCTGATATGAACATAGCTGAACAAGTGCTCTTATGGTGTGGTTGAGCATTCCTTGGGTATATGCCCAAGAGTGGTATAGCTGGATCTTGGGGGAGATGGATTCCCAATTTTCTAAGAAAGCGCCATATTGATTTCCAAATTGGTTGTACAAGCTTGCATTCCCACCAGCAGTGGAGGAGAGTTCCCCTAGCTCCACATCCTCTCCAGCATAAGGTGTCTTCAGTGTTTTTGATCTTAGCCATTCTGACAGGCGTAAGGTGGTATCTCAGAGTTGTTTTGATATGCATTTCCCTGATGATTAGGGATGTTGAGCAATTCCTTAAATGTCTTTCGGCCATTTGAGTTTCCTCTGTTGAGAATTCTCTGTTTAGTTCTATAGCCCATTTCTTAATTGGACTGTTGGGCATTTTGATGTCTAATTTCTTGAGTTCCTTATATATTCTGGATATCAGTCCTCTGTCAGATGTGGGGTTGGTGAAGATCTTTTCCCATTCTGTAGGCTGTCGCTTTGCCTTGTTGACCATATCCTTTGCTCTACAAAAGCTTCTCAGTTTCAAGAGGTCCCATTGATTGATTGTTTCTCTCAGAGTCTGTGCTACTGGTGTTCTATTTAGGAAGTGGTCTCCTATGCCAATGCGTTCAAGACTACTTCCTACTTTCTCTTCTAGCAGGTTCAGAGTAGCTGGATTTATGTTGAGGTCCTTGATCCACTTGGACTTAAGTTTTGTGCACGGTGATAGATATGGATCTATTTGCAGCCTTCTACATGTTGATATCCAGTTTTGCCAGCACCATTTGTTGAAGATGCTTTCTTTTTTCCATTGTGCACTTTTGGCTTCTTTGTCAAAAATTATATGTTTAGATAGGTAATTTTTTTAACACTGTGAATTTGTAAGCTTATAATGGAATATTCAGTTGGAGGATTATGCATTTTAAATTAGAATATCTTTATCTATGATAAGACTTTTTCAATTCTTCATTGCTACATATAAGTTGTTACTGGAAATATAAGGATGAAGCTACCTGTAGCATTCAAATGTATTTCTTGCTACTGGGCAGGTAGTACATTTAAAGTCAATCCTTTTTTTTAACCTGAATTTGAGCAACAGAAGAGCCAAGTTCTAAGTCATTTTAGCAGTACTGCTAATGAAGGTACCATACTGTTGGGTTTTACCATGACCTAAGAAGGGTAATTTTTCATCAGAATTCACTGTCTAAAAATCTTTGTTTTAAAAACATTTAAACAGTTTCCAAGGCAGTCAGTTCATACAGATGCAGGAGATATTTGCATATATTTTACAATTAAGCGGGAACAGGAATTATTACCCATGAATAAGCAAATATTTGGAAATTTGTTATTAACTTCTATTTTTCACACCCATTGGAAGTTGATTTGAAAATGAACTATTTCTTGATGAAATGTGAGAAGGAGAAGTGTTGTGGTCTTGGAGTTCATGAAGAATGCAAGTATTTCCTAGCTTCTCTGGAGCTGTAGATTGTAGTCTAATTATCCTCAAGGAGGACCCTAAGAGGGATGCATGGATTGCCTTGAGAAGGGGAAACAAATGAGATCTCCATGAGTAAACTGGGTATGAGGGGGGCATTAGAGGATAGGGGATGGGGGATGAGAACATGAGGGAACAGATGGTTGAGCTGGGGGAGGGACAGAGTGGGAGAACAATGAAAGAGATATTATGGAGTAAGGGAGAAACCTGGTGCTAGGGAAATTCCCAGGAATCCACAAGGATGACCTCTGATTAGACTACGAGCAATAGTGGAGAGAGTGCCGGAACTGGCCTACTGGCTAATCAGATTGGTGAATACCTTAACTGTCATCATAGAGTCTTCATCCAGTAACTGATGGAAGCAGTGTTGTACCCTTGTTGTGAAACCCCCAGAGATCACCAAGGAGCTAGTTTCTGCTGAAAGCACACAAGAGTCTTTTTATTGACCAGCTTGAACCTGGGCCACTGCCGAGCAGATGGATTGAAATGTGGTGGCAGCAGTGGGCCCAAGGGTAGGAGAGTTTTTAAAGGGAAAAATCACAAGCCGAGACTTACATACCTTGGCATCTTGGGATTGGGTAGAAGGGATGGGGGCAAGGTGATTTTTTTTGAAACTATTGGTCTAGACTTTTGATGCAAAACCACATATGAAACTATTGGGTTAGACTTTTGGTGCAGAATCACAACTTGCTGAGAGGGTTATCTAGATATCTGCAAGGGCGGCAAACCACAGGCAGAATGTCTGCAGGAGCATCTGGATCTTGTTAAACTTTACTGCCCTGTTTCTTAATTGACTGCTTCTAGGGTATCTGTTTGAGTTGTCATGGCACATTCCTGGGGTTCTTCCTGGAACTGAATATGGCTCCTAGTCATCCAGTCATCCTGGTCTAAGATGGTGGCCCTTCCCTAAGATGAAGTCTGTAAAGTCAAGTCTAGGCCTTCACTGCAGATGCAGAGATCCATAGCCAAGTACCAGGCCAGGCTCCTGAAGTCTAGTCAAAGAGAGGGAAGAGGGATTATATGAGCAAGGGGGGGTGGTCAAGATCATGATGGGGAAATCTACAGAGACAACTGAATCAAGCCCGTAGGAACACACAAACTTTAGACCAACAGCTGTGAAACTGACATGGGACCAGAATAGACCCTCTGCATACAGGAGACAGTTGTGTAGTTTGGTCTTTTTGATGGGCTCCTGGCAGTAGGATCAAGATCTATCCCTGGTGCATGAGTTGGCTTTTTGGAGCCCATTGCCCATGGTGGGACTTCTTGTTCACCCTTGATGCTAGGGGAAGGGGCCTCAACTGAATGTAACAGGCTTTGTTGACTCCTCATGGGAGGCCTTACCCATTTGGAGGAGGGAATGGGGAGAGGATGGGGTGGAAGGCTGGGGGAGGAGCGGGTGGAGGGAATGAGAGGGGGATCTGTGGTTGGTATGCTAAAATGAATAAATTTTTTAAAAATAAAAATTAAAAAAGAATGCAAATATTTGAATTGAACAGAAAACATCACCGATACATTGGTGGTTTTGAGAGTCAGTGCTGTGATTGAAAGAAATAAGAAATTTATAAAATGTGAACTCCTTCATTCCATATTTTTCTATTTTATTACTAACTTTTGAAAAAAATTTTAACACATTAATTTGTAAGTAGGGTATAATAAAAGTGAAATAAACTGGCTGGCAAGATGACGAAGTGGGTAAAGTTGCTTGCTACCATGTCTGGAGACATGAATTTGAGCCCCAATACATACAGGTTTCATAAAAAAGAATTGACTTACAGAAGTTGACTTCTGAATGCCACAGACATGCCTTTACACACATGCACCTACCTACCTATCTACACACACACACACACACACACACACACACACACACACACACGCGTGCTCCACACACTTTTGGGTTTATAAAGTTTCAACTTAAGAATTGTGATGGATGTCTCCCAAGCCCAGGACCTACTTTGATACAGATGTTTAAAGAATATTAATGTATAATGTGCTTTTTTTTTTTTTTTTTAGTCCTTTCTCTTTTTTCCTGGAAACCCAGGTCATTGGAGTGAAGAGAGTTATATGGAATTCTGTAGATAATTAGTTTGATTTGTGTCTGAAATATAAGTGCACAGGCTGGTGGCTGCTAATAACTAAAACGAGCTATGGGAACATTCGTTCAAATATGTGGTTACAGGTTGACACAAAAAATAAAAACATGTCTTAAATTATCAGTGACTCTTCTATATTTGAGTTAGCTTTTAGCTTATAAATGAGTTTCTCAACTTTGTAGGGCAGAAAATCAGCCCATTTCACCTATTTCATAATCTCATTTACAGTCGCACATTTTTTTTTTTAAAGATTTATTTATTTATTATGTATACAGCATGTATGACCAGAAGAGGGAGCCAGATCTCATTAGGTGGTTGTGAGCCACCATGTGGTTGCTGGGAATTGAACTCAGGACCTCTGGAAGAGCAGTCAGTGCTCTTAACCTCTGAGCCATCTCTCCAGCCCCAGTCGCACATTTTTATGCTCTTTTTGTATAATTAATATTAATTAGAAAATGTAGATAACCTAAGCTGTAATACAAATAAAGCTGTCACCTCTAGCTTTGCAGACCCTGACTTCCAAAAACGTGCTCATGTGTGAGATCAAGGTTAAAGAATTTACTGTTGCTGAAGGTTCTGGTGATTGGGTTGTTGGCAGGGTGAGAGACTCTGTGTTCCATTAATGGGTGAACTTCTCACCCATGTGATAAATAGTATACTTTACAGAGAAATAAAATGATGAGATTTATTTGCCCTCTTCGGAGAAATGAGGCAAGGTGAGTGTAGCTCTCCTGACTTAAAAAGCTACCATCTGACCAATATACATACATAAAAGTGGCTATTTTTTTTTGAGTCTAAGTTTGTCATCAGCACAGGAAAAGGCTCACTTAATCTGTATTTTCTGTCATCACTTTTGTTGAGGAAATGAAAAGGAAGGCATAGATCTGTTTTGACTCTGACAGTCCGACACTAGCATTGCTGACGGCAATAGTATTTTCAACATAAAATAGTCTGTTACACAAAACTCAGAATAAGACTTGAATTCTGATATTTTCAATTCATGTAAAAAATTATTTTTGCTTTATTTAGTGTTCTTCTGCTTAAAGCTACACAGAGAAACCCTGTCTCGAAAAACCAAAAAAAAAAAAAAAAAGAAAAAAAAAAGAAAAAATACAAATAAGCCACCACAAGGCACATAGTAGAATATCCTAGGCATTCTATATTAAAAGCCGTCTTAGTTGTTTGGAGCAATGTGTGATGTCTTTTTTTTTTTCCTGGATATATTCTTCTGGTCTTTCTCAATGCTTTAATTTTATCGAGCTTTGTGATCTTAGTAGCATTTAAATATTTTCAATATACTGTTTGTTTTGCAAATGTTTTTAAAGAACTTTCTATAATATATCTTAGTTCTCTACCCAGGAATTTACTCAGATATTTTCCAAGGTCCCTTCTGGAGATGGAGGTCTATCTTGCAATTTTTCCATGAATTGTTCCTGCATTCTAGATAGAGCAGGAAGGAGACTGAGAAAGATACTATGTGGAATAGAGCTGCTAATTGGAGATATTAATTCCTCACAGCAAAGCTTAAAGGAGTATATTTGGCATAAAAGGAAAATGAAAGGAAAACTATTAAAGTTTAATTAGGAAGAAAGAGTTAGGATCCTGGCTATGAAAATAGGCCCTTGCTGAATGCTGTCAAGGGGAAACTTTGATTCTGATTCAAGCAGAAGTCCACTGCACAAGTATGGAAAAAAATGCCTTCAAAGTAAGATTCTCTGCATGTGTCTTGGGATGCTGAGAATGATGTCTGCAGATGTTTCCGGGTGGATTGCTTTTCCTTTAAAAATTTTTTTGATTATGAGTAACCAAGAAAAACTGTATAATGTATAATTAAGAATTCCTAGAGAAGATTATCTATCTAGATCTTGTTAAAAGTGAGGTTAGGGAGCTTTACTAGGACTGCTATGTTCATCACGTTGGGCTTAGAAAGAGATTTTTTCATCCTAATAGATTAAAACGTGACGAAATCTCATTTTATGCTATATCCTACCTCAGAATTGATTAAAGATTTTCTAGATTCATGTGTTAGAATATTGCCTTCCTCATTTCAGAAGTGAATGGCTGTTATACACCACGTAAATTGAATTCAAAACTTTCCCTCTATAACATATTTTGAAATGACTTGTAAATTAGGGGAAAAGGTAGAAGAGTCTCTGCTGTCTTTTGGTAGAGAGGTTTCTTAAGATAATAGAAATGGTTTATTAGTAATAGAGCTGGCTTAATATAAAGTTGGGTTAATAGTTACCTGTTGTTTTTTTTAATGAAAACATCTAAAATGCCTTTATCAAACAAGTCTTTTTATCTATGTGGATAATTTTCTGCTGGGTGATGAGGATGACTTTTCTTCAGTAGAAAGAAGGATAACCCCCAGTAGCAAGGCTTAAAGCACAGATTCCATTTCATCCTGTTTTACCCTTATGATTATTCAGTTTGTTAAAGACATGCCATTCGCTATTTAATATTGTCATTTAAAGGAGCAGGCTCAGCATGCCCCTTGAAATATGGTTGCACTTCATCTTTCTTCATTCATCAGCTAGTGCAATTATAAATGCATGAGTATGGCACATAGCTATTCAGGTCAAACTCCCTTAAAGGACGGATATGCCTGTAATACAGTTTATCCATCTATTAACATCCTGAAATGTCAAAAGCTTCATTTTTTTTTTTTTAAAAAAGTAGAATGTCAGTTTCTTTTTTAACTTAGAGCAATTTAACTAGCACAAAAAGGAAGAGACTTGACAGTTGTAGCTGTCAGGGAAAGATTGGCTGATGATTTGAGGAAATTGGAAGAAATGCTCAAACACATGCATGAAGGACTCTTTAGCTTCTGTCTCTAGGACAGGGCAAGAGGTGAGATAGAAAGAGCAGAGTGGTTTGTCTCTAGGACAGGGCAAGAGGTGAGATAGAAAGAGCAGAGTGGTTAGTGCAGGTGAGTGAGCTTAGCTTCAGTGTTTCCAGACTGCAGCTTTGGAAAAGTGTTTGCTAATTCCTGTAAACACTTCCTTGAAGCTCATATGTGATTCTCATCCTCTCTCCGCTTTCTTTCCACCACTGAGACAGGGTCCCACCATGTCATAAGCTGAGGTGAGCCTTAAGCCCATGGCCCGTGATCTTCCCGGGTGCTGAGATTTGCAGTTATATAAGTAATGTAACACTTGGTTCTTAAGTGGCTTTTGAATTGCAGCCCCCACCCCCCCCCATCATTGTGGTTACTCAGGCATAGAAGTTTTCAGTGAATGCTTTACTCTTCACATGCCTGAAACTGTGATCACATAATTTCTAATTTCATTGATAATTAAAATTTACTGATTGTAAAATTCAGTAATTCTGAACTCTGTGTGTGTGTGTGTGTGTGTGTGTGTGTGTGTGTGTGTGCGCGCTTTATAAAATTTTGGCTACGGAACAGTGAGAAACACGTACACATATTTCGTGACAGTAAATCTGCAGCATTTCAACTGTCCAAGTCTCCACAGTTAAGACGTTCTCCTCCCCCTTTTCCTTCCCTTCCCCTCCCCCCCCTTTTCTTTTTACAAAACAGAGTCTCACTGTGTAGCCCAGGCTGGCCAAAAACTTGCTATGTCAACCAGACAGAGATCTGCCTGTCTCAGCCTCCTGAATCCTGAGATAAAGGCTATGCCACAACTCTTGTATGTTTTTTTGTTTTTTATTTTTTGGTTCTTGACCAATTATTTTGTTATTGTTGTTTGCTTGCTTTTGTGACTTGAGTTCTCGTCAGTCTGTCAGCCTTCTGGCTGTTTATTCCTCCGTGTATCTCAGTTCTCAATACCCGATATATAAAATACAGAAAGTGCTTCCAAACACCCCAGTAACATTCAGTTGAGGGAGAGATTACACAAACTGTGCAAAGCTCAGTTTCCAAACTGGTGTTGGGATCCAAATAGCCACCCCTTAAATAATCCCCTCTTGAGTGCTTTGGTATTGTGGGAGAATGAATTGAGGTGGCTGCTTTTCATTTCTATTCCAGACAAGAGTTGGTTCTGAGCAATAGTTTGGGTGTTAACTCACACTCTGTGAGGAGTGAACATGGTTCCTGTGTGCCCATGTCATGGGGCTCTATGTAGCAATGGAAAGCTTGTGAAGTTGAGCCTCTGCTGCCTCCCGGGTTCCCATTCTCCCAGGACTGCACTGCACTGAGCAGGCTGTTCAGCCTTCCTCTCCCTTAGGCAGAGTAGAGGGCATGGGTTATTGTGGCGGCTTGTTTGCCTCAGTGTGTCAGGGCTGGGAGGTGGGAGGGTGAAACTGGACTCATTATGCCTTTCAGTGTATTCGTTTGTTGGTCCTCTGTCAAGCTGCCAGCCCTCTCAGTGGGATAACTGCCCTTTGTATAATCATCTACCAACATTCAGGGTGGTTGCATTCACTGTACCCCATTCTGTTGTGGAACTCCATTACGACTGGGTTTTGAATGCAAAGCTTCATGATATCTGGGTATAAACAGTGTGCCGAGCAACAAAGGCATCTTTTGTAATTTCTTAATCTTCTTATAATCCCAGTTTTTTTTCTTCACAAGCTTTGAAGAGGGGATTTTCTGAAAATAGAAAGGAAAACACACATAGTCACTCCTCGGCTCTGTGTTTTCATAAAGTAGTGTTTAGGTGGGGGCTGTGGTTCTTCCAGTTTAAAAAAACCATTTGTTCCTTAGGCAAAAATGGGTGAAATTCCTGGCTCCTCTTCTACCTGTGGAGGTGTGAATGAATCAGCCTTTGTTTTCCTGGGTTGTCCTGCCTGGCAGGTTGCTTTATTGGTTATTCCTGGCAAGTGCTGTGGAAGTGCCTATCTGAGGCCAGCAAGCTCCTTGTGTCTGTCCACCTCAGTTCCGTGTGGGTCTTCTTCCTGCTCTCTTCTCCAGAGACCTGGTGCTTCTGGCCTCTTGGTGACCACCTCCTTTGGCCTCTCTGGTTTTGTTTTTGTTTTTGTTTTTGTTTCTTCAGGGAGATTGAGGGGTCTGGGGGATAAAGTCCACTGAGGAAATCTGCAGGCAGACAAGTGAGAGTTACAAGTTAAGCAGGGACGATTTTTTGCCTTTCCTCCAAGCCTCTGCCTGGTACTTCAGAGAGAAAGGGAGCTGAGTGAGGCAGCCAGGTGTCCATGGAGGGATGCTGCAACCCTTTTAGAGAAGCCTCCTCTTCTGTTTGTTTTGCCCTGGCCTACCTTTCTAGATGCTTGCTGAGGCTTGCGAAGGTCAAGATACCCCCTTTTCTTTTCCCCTTGTTTCTGTTGAAGCCTTTCACTCAGATGGAAATGAACTGTGTGCTCACTCTTTCTTACAGGGATCTGTGTAAATGGATATTTAAATGATCTCATGGGAATTCATTGGACACTTTGCTGTGTACTGTGTTGGATGGATGCAGTTTTTCCTTTAACCGATGAACAGATGAACATAGACATGACTTGGAGAGTCAGCGCTTCCCTTGGAGATGCTTTGGCTTTTTAAGAGACTCTAAGAGTCTTTTCCTATTAAGTGTCTTGGGTATTTGGGCAGAGCACTGACCTGCCTAATTCTCACATGAAATCTTATGTATATGCATGTGCATATCCATACATGCACAGTTTTATAATGATAAGTTAAGTACAGATGAGTATAAGAAAGTCTTTTTTTTTTTATTTTTGGGGGGGAGTTGGATTTCTCTATGTAGCATGGGCCATCCTAGAACTCACTTTATAGACCAGGCTGTCCCTGAATTTCCAGAGAGCCATCTGCCTCTGCCTCCCAAGTGCTGGGATTAAAGGTGCTGGACACCAGACCCAGCCGAGTTTGAGAAAGTCTGAAGTCTTTTACACACCTTAATGACAGGAAAAGGCCTTCTATTTTTTCCATCCTAGTATCTTTGGAGTATTATTTTAAGATCTCTCATGTCAATATGGAATTGAGGAAGCTCCATGGCTTTAAGTGGTTTTCACAATTTATATATACATAATACACTGGTATGTGTAGATGTGTGTATATGAGCAGAAAAGAGGCCCAGAAGAAGGTAGAGGAAGAGATAGAATAAAAGAGAGACTACCCTGATCTCAGGTTGTATCTCCTCAGCCATCTACAGATTGTAGAAATATGCCAGGCCTCCAAGTTTGAGGATCTATAAGCTGGAGGTTCAGTGAGAACACAAAAAAGAAAGTCTATATGAGAATGTGCAAGTCTGTTGAAGTGAATTAATTATGAAGTTTCTGTTTCTTTCAATAGAATGGTTAGAAATCTATTTAATATATAGATAGTTGCTTATTTTGTGTGTCTGTAAAGGAAAAAGGTCCTCAACTTATTATTGGCGTTCATCTTGGAAAATGCCTCACAAGTTGTAAATACAGTTCAAAACCAATTAATTCAGCAAACATCCTGAATACCAAAGCTTAGCCCATCCTGCCTTAAGCATGCTCTGAACCCATTCATTATCTTACAGGTAAGCCAAGTCACGTAGTACAAAGGCCTTTTTCTATGATTATATTGAGTATCTTCCATAACTTATTGAATAGTATACTGAAGGTGAAAAGGAGAATAGTTATATGAATATTTTTTCCACCATCATGAGGGAGAAATATCATGAGTTGAGCCATTGTTATATAGAAAAAAGTGCACATGTGAATTTTGTACAGATTATACCATATGCCAATTGCCTTGCATTCATTGAAAAACTATCAAATACCAAATAAAGGCACGAAATGCAACAATATGCATTTGTAATGCATGTATGCAATGTAGCAAATATATTTGTGAATGTGTGTTACTTAAGCTTTCTGAAACTTTGTAGGTAAACTAAAAAAAACCAGAATTATGAATGTATGTCATATTATATAGAGCTCAGAAATGCACTTCAGTGTTCTAATAATTCCATTTATCACACATAGAAAGGTATATCTAATCATTACCACAGCTTTTGTTTGTGAATCTTGCTGATAATCTGAGTAGTTCTATAAAAATTCTTATAGAACCAGTAAGTCTTTATCAGATTTAACTAATGGATGAAGGAAAGATCCCTCATCAGAATACATAAGCTCTCAATTCATCCCAATTAGAAGAATACTTACAACAGTGAAATGGATAAGGGATCAGAGAAGCCTACCTATTCTGAGTAACTAGTCACTTTGTATTATTGTAATAAGGAAGGGGCTTATGAGATGGCTCAGGTTTTGTAGCTAAACCTGACAATGTGAGTCCACTGCCTGGAATCCACATAGTGGACAGAATCTACTTCCACATTGTTTCCTGACCTCCACATGTAAACTATGACACATATTCTCTCTCTTTCTGTCTGTCTCTGTCTGTCTCTCTGTCTCTCTGTCTCTCTCTCTCTCTGTAAGAGAAAGAAGAATACTTGTAACTCACAATCTCATTTTTCAGGCTCAAGAAAAGCGTGTGTATACAACTCTTGCACACACTCCTTCACATACACCAAATTTTCATATGTTTATTTAGATGACTAATCTGTAGATCAGATTTACCGAAAGCATAAGCACGTGCCTTATTTTATTTAGATTTAGTTAGCAATGTAATTATAATTTTTTTATACTGAATGAAATTTTAGAACTTTAAGTCAAATATTATGCCTACCACTCTTCATTTTCAGAAATTGAAGCACAGAATAATGAGTATGCTGATGCTGGGTTTGGTATGCTTGACCATAGAAGAGAATATTTTATAGCTTCACTGTATCTTGACTACTTAAGGATGATGTGTGACTCACAGGAATTGGATATATTAATACCAAGTGCCACCCACTAGATAATCATTCATACGAGGAAGAATTTTCATGTGTATTTTAAATTCTAGTAACAATGTCAACTTTTTAAAAAGGAATTTTCCAATTTTGTTTTCTTTTAAATTTGTTCTAGTCACAACATACAGCTGTACAGATATTCTGAAAGGCTTACTATAAAATCATCTACCCTTTTTATGCCCCCTGACTTGGCAAGGATGGTTCTGCTGTTTGGCAGCAGCTCTGTATGATGATGGAGCCCAGGGGGACAATAGTAGGTCTCTTGGTCCTTGGGGTTTGAAGCTCAGGTGTTGTGAAGCCAGTCTTCTGCCATCTGGCTTAATCTCTGAGGAGGTGTTCTGGCAGGAATTCTTCAGGCAGGAAGAAGCATTCAGTTTGATCAAAATAACTGGGAAAAACCCCCACAGCGTTACTGGATTTCCTGTGTAGGATAAACCCTTCAACTGTTTCTGAGTGCCTTGGAGAGAGGTGAGTACAGGTAGTTCAGAGTATCTAGCACTCCATCCAGGGTGCACTGTCTTCTTCTGGATGCTGTGCAGTAATGATTATGCTTTCACCTTAGACAGGAGATGTGTCAGAACCATGAACTCTCTGATTCAAACTGAATTGTATATTCTTTTTCAAGGAATAATTTTTTATTAACCACACCTGACTACTTACTGCTCAGCAGAGGGCGGCCATTCTGGTTCCATGTGCTTCCACTTTCAAGTTCAGTCCAGCATAATACTTTTTTCATAGAATCCTTTTTTGGCTGTCCTCTTTGACACTACAACTGTGTGCGCTCTCTCTCTCTCTCTCTCTCTCTCTCTCTCTCTCTCTCTCTCTCTCTCTCTCTCTCTCTCTCCCCCCTCCCTCTGTCCCTCCCTCCCCCTCTCCCTCCCCCCTCCCAGCTCTCTCTCTCTTCTAGAGCAGTAGGAGAGTTATAATCTGGCTCATTTTTGTAGAGCAGAAACACCAGAACAGACATTCAGATATACTTGCTTTCTCTAAACTTTGCTGTTCTAAGCCCCTAGAATAAGATGCCCCAGACATACTGAGCGCTAAGTAAAAGGGATGAAGGAAAGTACCATGTCCCTACCTCGTTTTAAGGCAAAGTGGAAAGTGTTGTTATTGCCATTAACTAAATGCAACAAATAACAGTGCTTTTCTCTTAAGAGTTTTTTCTTGTACTGTGGTGCTCCTGTTCATCTGGGAGATTTGGATCCAACTTATTCCTTTTATTTTTTTTTCCAATTTATTATTTACAAGTTCCTTTTTGAAGATATTTTTCTCCAGAGTTTAGTAACAATGAATGTATTATAAATAGTAATACATCAAGAACCAAAGGATTTTTCTGTAGGTTTTATTCATTTATATCCTCTCTCTCTCCACATTCTTCCTCCTCCCTCTCCTTTCCTCTTTTCTCTCTCCTTCCCCACATCCCCAGGAGAGTGTGTGGTGGGAGATCTGTGATATCCCTCTGGTTGTATTAGTTTGAGGGATAATGATAACTGATGTGAAGGGAAAATTTAATAGTAATTATTTTAAAATAGTTTGCTTTAAGGATAACTTCATGAATGTAACTATAAGAAAATAACATTCATGTTCAATATATATGTGTTTCATTTTTCCTCTTACTTTTTTGTGTGTGCCATTTTTTTGGTTTGTATTTTCATTGAAAAACTATTGTTAAGCGTATAATCTATCAAGTCAGTATAATTTTGAGAAATATCTTATTTCACATTTTCAAAAGTAATATTTGTGGGCCTATTTGGTAACGTGAAAGTATTATATCATATTTTTCTTGGCAGGGTTTTAATATATTATTGCAATATTAAATCATGACTCCATAGATTAAGTATCAAAGTAAAAATTATAAACATCTAATCTTATTGTTCACAAGCAAATGCTCTTACATTATTTCATGTTTATTTTCTGGGGTTTTTCTTAGTCTGTTCTTACTCACACAAATGCTAATGTATTCATAAATTCCCAAATATGTATATGAATACATCTTCTGTATGCATGAAAGGTACCTAAGATATCTATTCATTTAAAAATAAGAATTTAGCATTTTTACAAAATGTTCTCTCATTTATATATAAAATTTGTACATTTCAAAATTTATCTTAAAAACTTTTTGTCTGTTAGTATATATAGATTTATTTCTTTGTACCATATAATAATCATAGACATACATACAAGTGTATGTGTGATACAATTTGGTTATTCATTCCCCTTTACTTGGATTTTGCATTGCTTCCTGATTGATTCACTGCTTGGAAGGCAGCAGAAAATGTCATTATGCAGTTATTGGTGCCCTTTTGAAAATGGCTTTGGAGAATTTATTTGTAAAGATAGAAGTATAGGGGTGGTTGTTAAATTTATAATGGATGCTTTATCAGATATTACCAAAACACTTTCCAAAGAGTATACAATCTTTCTCATATAACTTATATTTAAATGAGCATCATGATAAGGAAAGTTCTTTGACCCCAGAATTCACAATAATCATATTCTTTATAGATATTTATAAAATTAAAGAAATATTAATAAAAGAGGAATACTCTGTTTTATGTTCTACACATTATATTGTACATATTATATGATATAATATAATATTGTATAATTATATGATATAATGCCTCAAGGTGAGAGCATTGTCACTATCAACATGTCAATGCATTTATTTACAGTCCCTATTTTACTTTTCTTAAGTTTTATAATGCTGGTTTCTCACAGTTCTCTAATTTCACCTTAGAGCATTGGCACCCATAACATATCACAAGAGTCCTCAAAACACAAAAATGTACTAGTCAACTGACACGCCATTACAGCTCACTAACATGGCATACTCTTTTTTGATACTTCATGTCACTCCAGTTTTGAATTTCTGACACATGTGAATGAGAAGAAAGGGGTAAATTTTATAAATGGTCTTTTCCATGTTTTGAAGTAGTCTCTAAGTGGGCAGTTCTTTATAAACCCTGGGTTAAATATTAGTTATATTAGTGCAGATTTTGATGCTCTTTGTAAAATCGTTGCCCAGAACTTTTGTGTGCAAGTTATGGTCTGGCCAGTGGGTTGGAAACAGGCTTCTCTCAGCATTCCCTTGAGCTCCTGGGAATTTTCAGGGTAACTGGTGTGCAGGGGACAAAAATGCTGTAGAGTTCTTGAATTACATAATAGTATTACATACTAATTTTGAATTTATTTATTGTTTGGGCTTACATTTCCAATTTTCACTTACCTTATTAACTCTGAAAGTTGCTCAGAATAGTGAGACAATTTATGAACAGTCGTTTAATGTAGTTTCACAAGCATTCTGAGGGAAACCAACAATAAGACAATTGAATTTTGTAGACATTAAACAATGGTGGGGGTAACTTCAAGTCTCTTTCTCCATAGAAATTTATATAAAGTGTCTTTCATAATATCATGTATCTGAGTGTTCCCCAAGGAGACCATGTCTTATTCCTCACAAGCCCCATATGCCTACCTCTTCTAACGATAAGCCACGTGCCTCTGAGGCAGTTGCTACCTGGGTTCATAGCTTCTACCTTTTTTTATTACTGATATGGTGGATTTCCTTGTGATTTTAATCATTGGAGAATAGTCTACCAGGACCTGTTTCAAATCCTTCTCCTCACGAAAATTAACTTTGCTTCAGTAAGTTGAAACAGTCTTGGTTTTAACCCATCTTAGTTGTCTAACCATTTCCGGGAACTCATCTCCTTGCTGTGGGTACCTCATTATGACCAAGTATTTCAATTTCCAACAACACAAATTTTATCTACGTCTCTGGCTATATTATCTTATTATTTTCCATTTATTATTTCAGTAGCCTTATGAAATATCATTAATACCTTAACTTTCTCCTTTATTTCTATTAGGCCACTGAATGGTGCTTTTTCTTGAATTCTTTTAAGTGCAGCATTCCCCTGTATTTACAGCAGTGGTTCTCAACCATGCTAATGCTGCAACTCCTTAATAAAACTAAGGTTATGGTGATCCCCAACCATAAAGTTATTTTGTTGCTACTTCATAACTGTGTTTTTATTACGTTATGATCATAATGCAAATATCTGTGTTTTCCAGTGGTCTTAGGTATTCCCTGTGGAATGGTTGTTCACCCCCAAAAGGGATTGCTTTTGATCACGAACCACTGATTTAGAGTACACATCGAAATGCAATCACTGGGTGATTTACACCACCTATTTTACATGTATTGTTATTTTCTATACCTACAAACTTAAGATAAAATGTACTGTATAAATTAGGTATAATGTAACTGCATAACTAATAATAAAATAGAACAACCATAACAAGTTGGATGTCAGGTGAATATCATCAGTTACTATCTGGTTAACATATTATGTAGTGGTACAGTTCTTCCTGGGACAACATAACATTTTCCAATATGTATATGATGAGATGAAGGGAGGGTAATGGTAGGCATTGTGATTCAGTTAGCCTAACCTATGGGGCTTCTTAAAGAAAATTGAACATAATCACTACAACAGAGAAGCAGCGGATCTAGAGGTAGATACTGAGTAAGGGGAAGGAAAGTATATGCCATATAGGTATGCTGGACAAAGCGATGATGTTCATCCCAAGCAGGACTAAACTGGACATTTGAGATTTCAGCATGCTATTCAGAGCCTGGCATGATTTCATATTTACATATTGTTTAATTCTGGAATTCTTGATTTACTCTTTTCAAACTGTGGTTGATGAAGCATAGCAGAAACCACAGAGAGTGATTCCTTGGATAAGGGGGGTTACAGCATTCTGAGAAGGCCTGCTCCCTCCCCTTAAATCCCATCATTCTGGCAAGATACCTTATCTCAAATCAAAAGTGATGAACTGTAGCCAGGGTCTTTGTTCTTATGTTTACTCACAGTGTAACTATGGAAAGTCCCTTCACTAATCTAGTGTGTGTAAATCATGGTATTTGGACAAGGTCATCATTTTCTACATCGTACTAGGCTCAGATGCTACACTGAAACGAAACATATTGTTTCCTTTACAGACTCACAGGGTATCATAACACCTTAAAGCCCTCAAGAACTCATATTGGAAGACAATGACTTAATGCAGTTCAATACTTTCATTTATAACCCACTTGACGATGGAGACTTAGACACTTAAGTTTTTTCCCCCATAGAACTTGGATTTAAATAAAAGAGTTTTGAGAAAGATTGGCCACGATGATCTTTTGTATTATTTATTTTTGATCATTTACTTTATGACTCTATAACTTTCCATTATGCACTTGTTCTGTCACTCAGAATATTTAGGATGGGCACATTTCAGCATTTCCATATTTCACCAAGATGAATTTGTCCTCTCTATCATCCCTAAATAAAATAAAAAAAAAATTCAACAGTTTGGTGACAGTAGACCCTCTTTAAGAAGTATTGTTTTGAGATCAGTATTTTGTGTGTTATATGAGAGAGATAGGAATGGAGAAGGCCCTCCCCCTGCAACTGGTATGATTTGTGATCTACACTCTAGCAAGCAATTCCTTATTCTGTAGTCATCACTCAGTGAGAATGTAGATTTATTTATGAACTTCCTTCAAAGTCACTGGACTGAAAGAAGGCACAGGTCTTTTTTTTTTTCCCTATGTGCATGTATGTGTAAAAACTACCAACAGTTGCTTTGCATAATTTAGTGATTCTGAGGTGTTGCCTGAGCAAGTAGGAGTTAAAGAGATGCACGCAAGTACAGGATTGTAAAGTTCAAAGAAAGCAAACTTGATTAACAAAAGTCACTGTCAGAGACTAATTGTAATTCTGCAGCTTAAGAATCCTTGAATAATGTCCCTCAAAAGGTCAGCCAAAAGTCCTGATTCTTTCTACTGTTCCCTTGAAGAGAATTTTTAAATTTAGGTATTTCTGGGCATCAGGAAAGTCAGGAGAGACATAACCATTTTCTCCTCTCTTTCTTTGAAAGTTTATTACATGAGTTCAAAGATGGGTGAAAATAACACTTAAACTTTTTATGGTCAATAAGAAAGGAATTTGTCTTCAAATGATGCTAAGTAAGTGTACTGTGCACCATTCAGAGCTATGTATATTGTATATTTTTTCAGAGCTATGTAAATTATACACTTCATTTTGGTTCTTTGCTTTTCTATTGTCTTGTTTATTTTCTTTCAGAAAAAGATTTCTGAATTTTACTTTTTCATATGCTGTTAGCATATTAAAGATTCATGCCAATGTAATTAGTTATGCATCTTAAAATAATTATGTTGGTTTTATTATAAATATGGGATGTAATTTCCCAAGACCAGAAATAATGAATTAGTATGTAGACACTTTTTTCTAGCTCTAATGATTAAATGATTGCTTCAATAGTGTAATTTTTCAACTCTACATAATTAATGACTCTGAATAAGCAATTAAATTATGTTTAATTTTGATAACTGTTATGATTAAATAATTACATATTTTGTTATTTCTAAAAATTAATTGTTTTATTGGCTGTGATGTTGATTGAGTTCTCATACATTTAGTTTATTGATTTTTGTTTCATAAAAAAATGTTTTGTAAGGCAAACATAAAGCTCATGCTGACTTCATGGCAAAAACTCTAGATCTATTCATGGGCAAGAATAAAGCCAATGATCCATTGATTTATAAGAAAAGCAGTACATATATATATATATATATATATATATATATGTATATATGTAATGTAATACATATTTTTTCTGTGAAAATATGATAGAAACTACTATAGAATAAATTCTTCTGACATACTGCATAATTGAATTTTTTCTATTCTTTTATAAATGTTCATTATTTTATTAGTGACTTGAGCAAAGACACCAAAGAGTGTGTTTCTACATCTGTAGAGAATTTTTTTGGTAGCAACGTGTTACATTTCTAGAGGAAGTTCCAATATTGGTTTGTGTAATCTAAAAAAATTATTCCGAGTTACAAAGTAGCTTATGGGGTGTTATTTTCTTCAATTGCAGAAACTCTGTGAGGGATTATGCTGCTGTAAGATAGTGGGTGAGGAACAACTCATGTGGCTATGGATGGAGGGTTTTTATTCATCCATCAGACGTGATTGAGAACTCACTACATACTGAATGAATCAGGTCCTCTGCTCAGGGAATATATACTCACGGAAGAGATAGACAACAAGCTGAGTTCAGCAGGAGAGAGGCAGGTGTGTGTGGGAATTAAAATCACTAGAACCTCAGGCTTTAGTTTCAGAGTGTGGGGAATCTGTAGTCCTAATGAATTTGGACAATTATGGTAATATCATAAACTATCTAAGACCACTCTCAATTGTGTTATAGACAATATTATTGAGAAGAAAAGACTTATATGCAGGAATGAGCAGAAAAAAAAATTAAAAACAGGATTTGGACCACTTTGAGAGGAACTAATTAGGAACATTAAGGATTAAAATAGTTCCAAATAGTGTCATATAAAGAAATATTTCCAGAAATAGCAAATTCTTAAGGAGCATGATAGCTTTTTGTAGATGTTTGGAGATACCATAGTTCATATTCTTTGCTAATCTGTGGTTTGTTGTAAGTGGGTGACATGTTTGTGAGTATCAACTTTTCCAGCACCTTGAATAATACAAGCATATTAGAAACCTCAAGCATCTCAAATGGTATGTGCGCCATCCTTGAGATTGCTAATGAAGGTAATTACCTAAAACTTTGTATCTTACCTTTGAAAGAAAAGCAGGTATAGTTAATTTTCCCCCTGTTACCAGGTAGGGAAGTATATTAAATGTGATCCTCCTTTCCCAGTGACAAAATGATTTCCTAGGACTATGAGAAGGTACATTACTATTTTAGGACAGTAGGTATCACTCAACGTATTACTGAAATATTAGAGCACACTGTGTTATAACAGCATTCTGGTTTTGAGTATCTAACAACTTCTTAAGAGTACTGTTTTTGAATGATAGTATCAAAATCTATCCAATTTTAGACAATGACTACAGTATATGCAAGGGAATGTTCCATCTCAACATTCCAGAGAAAAGGAATGTTGCACAGTGCTTCACATTTTGATGAGATGAGAATTAGAAAATCTTGGACATTCCATGAGCAAAAATTCTGAAATGTGTTGTTCCTTAACTCAGATTCAAAAGCAAAAGATCAGCCACTTTGGGGTATGAAATCTTCCCTCATTGTCCCTTTATTATGAATCTTATATCTAGAGAATTTGTTTTTATCATGATAAAAAGGCAACTTGGTGTAATTGTTTCTTTAAAAAAAAAGAACAACAGGCATGAATCTTTATTACCTTTGCTTCTTTGTAAGCAGGCTACATTTAGAGTGGTTTCTCTTTTCTCAAAGCAGATTGTAAGTGAATGTTCCAGCTCTAATAAATCATTTCTTTGTGTGTGAGGGCGGGTGAGGAGGGGCTGTGTTTGTGCATGTGGAGGCTAGAGGTTGAGGTCAGGTGTCCTCCTCACTTGCTCTCTGTCTTATTTTATGTGACAGGTCTCTGAATGAGCATGGGATTATCACTGAACTTGCTGGCCAGTGATTCCCAATGTCTTCCCCCATCTCCACCCAGCAACCACTTTCACCTGGGTGCTAGGGATCCACACTCAGTTACTAAACCATAGGGCCCTCTTCCTGGATTCCTAATGACTCATTTCTTATCTATCATTTATTCAAAGCAAATATGCTGATTTGTTAGTGTGTCCCTGTATGGAAATGTGGAGAATACCCTTGGATCATTTTTGTATTTTTCTAAACTTAAAATGGAAGTATATATGAAAAAAATGTAAAATACAAATTAAGAAAATAAGAAGCCAGCATAGGAGGACCTATGTATGGGTCCCTGGAACTCTCTTGATGTTTGGCACGGTAATAGATACCTGTGATGCCGGCCCTCCGAAGGATGAGGTAGGAAGCCTATTCGGGAGAATCCTTGGAGACTCCAAAGCCAGTGAGCTTGCTGTAAGCAGCAGCAAAGAACAAGAGACATTTTCTCAAATTCTGACAACCAAGTTTGTCCTCTCACCCTCATACCCCTGTGTGGCATGTGCGTATCATCACACACAGGCATCAACACACATCACACACACATATGTATACACACATGTGCAGAGAGAGAGAGAGAGAGAGAGAGAGAGAGAGAGAGAGAGAGAGAGAAAGAGAGAGGGAAATAAAGAATAATGCCTCATAAAATCAAACATAACCCAGAGGAAAATACATTTATTTTTCATATGCAGATATAAAGGTTTGTAATAAAACTAGTTATACTCTGATTATTTTTCTATGTAGTTGAGGGTTTCATTGGAAACATAGTTATGTCATGAAAATCAAAACTATACGAGGAAAATTCGTGAATGGGCAGCAAAGCATTTGCTCATCTTTATTTAATTTTGTCTTTTAGGAAAAGTCATTCTGACTTTTAGACATCCAGTAATCATTTTTCTAAGAGTTCATCAATCATATCACATAATGTATATTCTTTATTAGCACTGAGTGGAGTTGTGGCGGGAGAAAAGGTGGCTTATTCTAATAAGCACTCTTTGCAGAGACTTTGGCATTTCTAAAATACATCGGGAAAGCTTACATTCTTTTGTACAAGGAAGTATAATCCTCAAATTAAATTTTACAAGGCAGAATTAAGGTTACTTAATGATTAAAAATAAATTTCTATAATGTGGAAGCTGGAATATGAGAAAGGGCTAGTCACAAGTGTGAAATATGGCAGATAAAATAATGATTTTTAAATAGCTAAGTAAATCATGACTATATCATTTTATTGGATACTGTTCCATAAACTGTAATGCTTGGTAAGCTGATAAATCTACCTTTTAATATTCACTGATTAATTTTTTGAATAAAATATTTCTGTGACTATTACTGTAGCAGTTAGGTAAGTCTGTTTTAAGAAGGAGAGAAATCTGCCCTCAGTGCCAAAGTAATTATACAAATAAAGTTTTTTTCTTTAAAAAAAAAAAGCTGGACTTTTAACTCTGTTATTTTAACTGTATTCTTTATGTGTATTTTAAGAATTCTGCGTTTGTAAGTTAAGATTTTGAGAGAATGATTATTTGAGGTAGAGACCCTTATTTAGCTGTCTTATTTATCCTATTGCATATGGTTAAAAACATATTATCCTTGGTGAAGTAATGTTTTTCTGACAAGTTGTTAGGTTCCGTGTTAAACATGAACAGTGCTGACCTTGCAAACAGCAGAGCAGACTGATTGCTAAGAAAAGCTCAATGGGGGGCTGCTCAAAAGTATCATCTGTGACTTCCTTTCCTCCATAATGATTACATAAAAATGTTGAGGAGGAAATAACAACGGCTGCTTTTCAGTACATTCACTGTACTACATTGTCATGGTATAACAATTTAAACCAATTAATTAATTAATTGGTTAATCATTATGCAATACAGAGGGTTGAATGGAGGACCTTGTACATGTTAACGACTACTGTACTGAGTTGGATTCCTGGACAGAATCTTTTTCTTTCAGTCAGATTTTCACTAAATTACTTAATTTGGAAGCAGGCATTAGCCTGTGATTCTCCTGTTTCAAACTCTGAGTTGCTTCAATTATAGGAGTGTACCTTAAGGCTGGACTATTTCAAATAATTAAGCTTTTGTTACTTTCTCCTTAAATGATTATAGAATATATATTACAATTAAAAGCCATGCACATTATATATATGTATATATATACACATATATATATACATATATATATATATATTAGCAGATTGACATAGGGCTTTATTTAAGCTGTCTGTGTGAAGGAAGTAATGTGTGTCCCTACCAGATGCCTGTGAGATACCAAAGGTGTACAGTGTACAAAGCCAGGTTTTGTTTTTTTTTTTATAGTTATGTCATACCCTATGGGTCATATATGTAAGGAAACGGACGTCTGTAGTGTGACCAGCAGTGATAATTTAACTCACTTTTGGAGGACAGATTCTCATTATGTAGCCTAGGCCATCTGGGCATTGCTGATCTTCTGCCCCATCCTTCAAAGCACTGGAATTACATGCAAAACTTATGATTCTTGGGGCAATAAACTTCTCCTTCCTTAAGTGTTAGACCTTGGTTCTCTGTGTAAGCTTAACTATACCATCATACAAAGTTCCTTTAAAACTTTAGGATTCCATCATAGGAAGGACAAAATTGCCCACTCCCTTGCTTTAAGTGGCATATATTAGTGCTTGTGTTTTGGTTATAGTGAGGACTAAACAGAATGATAACTAAGTTTCATATAAATTAAAGTAGTAAAAGCCAGAGTTCTACTTCATTATTGCTGTTTAAAGTTTTTGATCCACGGGCCTTTGTTCTGTGTAACATACATTTCTGGCTCCTATAATTGTGCCTTGTCAATAATGCATATCTGGAGCCGGCGGTGGTGGCGCACACCTTTAATCCCAGCACTCGGGAAGCAGAGCCAGGCGGATCTCTGTGAGTTCGAGGCCAGCCTGGGTTACCAAGTGAGTTCCAGGAAAGGCGCAAAGCTACACAGAGAAACCCTGTCTCGAAAAACCAAAAAAAAAAAAAAAAAAAAAAAAAAAAAAGTGCATATCTGTTTAATGAATCAAAACAGAATTGAATGACTCTCTCGTGAATGGCTTTTCACCCACCGTGTGCCTCCTCATTCCCGAGTTAGCCACTGAATATTTAAAGATGTCACAATTCTTTCACTTATCTTACAGATTTTTATTTTGTGTAACCTGGAATCAGGACCTTGTCTAAAGTGTCAATCAGACAGTAATATATTTAGTTATTTGGAGTGTTCATTAAATTCACAAGTATATATTAAGTTCTCCCACAGAGGTTAGGTGATGTAGACAGAGTCTCAGACTGGCAGCAAAGAAAAAAATTAAACATTTTGATATCACCTGGAGAAAATAATTGAACATGTTAATATCGGTATAAATGCCATGTGAAGCTTACATGTAGTGTTTCTCAATTAATTCAGCCATCATTGTGCATTTTGTGCTTTGAAGTATATGATGAAATGGGAAGTTTAATTTCTATGAAAAGGTGTGTCTTCCCTGAAGTGTGCTGGCAGATTATTTTTTTTTCCTGTTTCAGCAAATCTAGATGTTCATAATAATTGTCTTGGCAGAAGTCTAACCCCGAGCACCGTGAAGCAGTACTCCTTCTGTTATTGCTAATCATCGCCTTGTACACACAGGCATCTAATGATCTCAGTGAAAAGTTAGGAGTTGAAGATATTCACAGCCATTAGTAGCCAGTTTTGCAGTGGAACGTGACTAAACAGGAACTTAATTTTTCCCTGGGTTTGGCCCTAGGTTAAAAAAATCTCTTTTAGGAATCTTGTATGGTCCAGCTTCTTCAGCGTAGGGAACAGGCACTGGCACTCCCCGTTTCTCGCTGCTTTGGATAAAGTGACTCCACTGGTTCAGGTTCTTGTTTATTTGTATATTGTTTTGTGTGAGCAAATATATGCACATTTTTAATGTTAACGTGTGATAAATTTCATATGGCTCTGCATGTGTGTGCATATATATCACACACAAAAATCTACATACACATATATACATATTTATATTTATACATTGTTTCTTTTTTTTTCTTTTTTTAATTGTTGTAGCAACAGGTTCCTATGTTGTAGCCTAGACTGACCTTGAACTCAATAAGTAGCCCAGGGTAGCCTCAAACTCAAGACAATCCTGCTGCCTCAGCTTCCCTAGTGCTGAGAGACTCAGGCACAATTCTTTTTTTGAAAGATGTTTTGACCTGTGGAAAATGTCTATTTTAATGGTCTTTTAGATATTCACAAATTTATGTGACATTTTCCAAAAACAATATGTAGTAAAGTGACCAAGGATGAACTAACAGACAGGCCCTAAGTGCCTTAATATTTACCTAGGCAGTTTAAAATTAGTTATTTACTATGTAAATCACTTACAATTTTGAGATCAGAAGAGAATCAGATTATGCTGATTTCCCCCACAGCCATTATTTCAGTGTTTAAACTGAACTTTGATTTTGAGTTTGTTGAAACCCTAACAAAGAAGAATGGAATTTAGTATGCAATATTACTAAGTATAATTAGTGAAGCATTGGAACCTTTTTTTTGTTTTTGTTTTTCATAGATGTTTTTGATAAAAGTGTTTGATTTTGTGATATTAACTTGAAAAGGCTATTTGTGTTATTTATTTGTTTGTTTGTTTACTTATTTATTGTAGAACAGAAAGCCTTGTGTAGGTTTTTTGAAATGTACTATGATTACAATAAAAAAGAAATACTCCATGACGGGTAAGGTGACCTGCTGACATCCCTTGCAACCTAAGTCAGAAGCTCATTTTTTAGTCAAAGGGGGACCTGTAGGGCCCTGGCCCCCATTTTGGGTAGCTGTTGCCTTGCTTGCTGACCTTGACCTTGATATCCTCCCTATGCTAATTCCCTGCCCGGTTCCACCCTCCTGAATGCTTAAGGGAAGAGCCTTGTCTGTGTATCCTGCATAATGGGCGTTAACAGCTTAGATGCAAGATTGTAAAACATATGGTAGGGAACTTCTGCCCTACGGGGTTCTCCCATTGTGCTGTAAGCCTGTATTTAAGACCTCCTCCCTCCTTCAATAAAAGGCATTCGGGATTAAATAAATAAATAAATAAATAAATAAATAAATAAATAAATAAATAAATACTTGCAGTTCAGAAATGCTAAATAGTATCTGTAATATATTAACATAGTATTTCGATTGGAAGAACAGTACAATCTCGGAATAAATGAGTATGAGAGGAGAAATTGTTTATTTCATCCTCTGTTCTGTCCCGAAAGAAATAAGGAAGACATGGAAGGATTGGGGCAGCTTTGGAGGTGTGGCAGTGGCCGCACACTTGGGATTCACAGTTTACTTTCCACTTCTAGAATTTGAGTTTACCTTTATAGTGATAAATCTTGTGACTGTCGGTTCCTACTTTACTGTAACAGTGGCACAGATTGGCATGTGTCAGTCACTTTTCCTGTTGCTGTGAAAAAGTGCTCTGAAGAGATGGGGAAAACCAAGCTTCAGCTGCTTGAAGTGGCCAGTCTAACTGAATCCAGAGTCAAGTCACAAACTGGTGAAGGCATGCTTCTGCTCAGCACATTTGTCCACTTTGTAAAGTCCAGGATCTCAGCCAGGCAACGGAACCACCCAAGGTGGTCAGGTCCCTTCCTCTTTAATTAAAACAACCAAAGTGGGATCACATACTGAGAAGTAACATTGTAGGGACTGAGCAGGTTCTGTTTCTATATTTAGGAGAATGTATACAAGTGTGTGTGTATGTAGGTGTGTGGGTAACAACAATTAAGAAAAAGAGGCCAAGAATTTAAGAGTGAAATGGGGGAGGACACGGGAGGGGTTGAAGAAAAGAAATGGAAGGAGAAAATGTTGTAATCATAATTTAACTTAAAAAGTTAAGATAAAAATAATAAAAATTTAAAAAGTAATCTCTCACTTGCATGTCCATAGGTGAACCTCACAGATGATTCTAGATTCTTTCAAGTTTTTTCTTAATAAGAGCTTATGTATAACTGTGATTGCGTTTCTCAATCTTCTCTGTCAAATATACTATACACTACCACACTTCTACACTACTACACTATACTACACAACACTACACTACACTAATAGAAGCCCTAAGTACTTGCTGTGTGTTATGTACCATGTGAATTCTAAGTAAGTGACTTGTGTAAGTTCTTTAATCTTCACAATTTAATTATTAGACTATTGAAATGATTACTTTTCATTGCAGTACAAACTGAGCTACATGAGAGTTAATGGCACTCATTCATACTCAAAGAGTGAATAGAAAATCCAGAAAGGGCGCCTTTTCACTCTACCTACATTGGTCAAGCTATTAGCCAGTAATCCATGCTGCTTCTGTTGAATGGATTTGTACTCGCCCCATTGTTTGAAAAACTTTGTTAAGGACTACATACACTTTTCAGAAATGAAGGAAGGGTACAGTGAGGGAAAATATTGATGGTTAAACTTTTTAGAAAAAGAGTGTGGTAGCAAAAGCAGCATGCCTTATATATTTTATATAAACTCCTTTATTCCTACTTCATAAGATGGGGTGGGGGGAGGAGTGAGGGAGTTTGTGTTTTAGTGACCTGAATAGAACATAACCTTTGAACTCTAACTCAATAGGCTATTGTAAGAGATGTAAAATTTTCAAAATTATTAATCAGGTATGTGAATAATATGCCCATTACTTCTGGGTTCAGAGAGGCCAGGACAGTAGGTTCTGAAGAAATTAGCATGATTTATGAGTAGTTCCAAGTCATATTCATTTCAATTTATCAGCCTGACCTTGCTGTGACTCCTTTGAAAAGCTCTGGAGTTCACCTTGAGTCTCTGTCCTGCCTTGGTTTGAAAAGTTGCATAGTTCTGAGTCCTCTTTTCTCTTTTCAGTTTCTGTTTGCTAGAGCAGGTCAGTCTCTAGTTTCAACGTTTCTATCACTCACAGTCTGAATTGATCAGAATGTTTAAGGTCAGTGGACCAGAATAATTTGTCCTTGGTTCCTTTATTAAGGTCCTTCAGAGTCAGAGTATAAAGACTAGACGCCTTTTGTGAAAACAGGAGTATGCAAACCTCTTTTATAATACTAATGCTGTCTCCTCTGGGTGATGTTACATGAGGCATTTAACTGATTCTCAAAAGTTCTCATCTTAAAACTTGGCCCAATAAAAACTGATGTATTTGCTGTACATAAATTTTAAGGGTCACATAACATAAAATATATTTAAACAGGCTGCGTCTCCTTGAACATGACATTCTCATTGAATTGTGATTATCTTATTTCAATTTTGATTGAAGCCTCTTCCAAAGCACCTTTCTCTCAGCAACCTATATTATACTCTTGGAATATATGTGTCCATCCTTATTTGATAATTTCCTCAATCCTTAATAACGATGCATTAGTCATTCCCCAAAGATAGGCTCCTTCCTTGTGTAAGCACAAATGTGATACTTGCTATAAAAGCATGCTCCAACTTCTAAGGTGATGGTAAATATCAAAATATGGAAACCTGCACTTTATCTTTCTAAGAGTGGGAGTTCTAAATTTAAACTGTGTCTTTTCCATGTGGAGGACATGCATTGACTCCTCAGTGCCCATTTCTCTTTGCACATGCCTGGAGCATCAGAGTCCAAGTTGACCACTCTCCCTTTAAAAATATGTGGATGGTGTTTACTTGCTGAACCATTCACCTCTCTGCACAGCTGTGCCAGTCCTCGTAAGGGACTTACATCTAGCAGAGAATGAGAGAGAGAGAGAGAGAGAGAGAGAGAGAGAGAGAGAGAGAGAGAGAGAGAGAGAGAGAGAGAGAGAGAGAGAGAGAGAGAGAGAGAAAGAGAGATCGCTCATCAGGAAATATTGGATATATGTTTGAAGGATATAACTTATTCATAGTCCTTTGGCTTCAGAGATAATATTCCATGTCATTGCACCAAATTTTGAAGTACCACCCTGAAGTGATTGCTCTATCATTTTGGTTCCAGTTTTTTTTTTAAATTAAAATTATAATCTAATATTTTAAAATTGCTGGGCCTTCACAGATGTTCACGAGGCTGCTACTTCTCAGGGTGTGTGACAGGTGTGTTCCTGCAGATGTGAGCACTTATGTGTACAAGTGTGTGTGCCTGTGTTCGGTGGTCAATGGTAGACACTGGATTTTTTTTTTCTTCAAAAACATTCATCCTAATTTTTTAGCTCCACAGACCCTGGAGCTTATTGACTTCTCTGCATGGCTGGCTGGCCAGTGAGTTCCAGGGCACCTTTTGATTCTGTTTCTCCCCTCCCCCACCCCTGGTGCTGTGATTAGGTATGTGTCCTCAGAACTTCTGTAGGAGAGCCAGGGAACTCAGACCTTCCTCCTTGTGCTGAGGGTACTTTTCTCTCTGAGTCATCTTTTTAGCCCCTAAAGATGCTACTTTTGTGGGAAAACTTTGACATTAGAGGCTCAGATAGACACTGAGGTATCTGACTAGTTCCATGGATTATACACATTAAACCAGTTTTGTTTCTTTTATCTGTGAGCCTTTTTATCCATTGCCTTTCTTTGAAAATTGGAGGAAAATAGCAGACTTATGATTATTTACTTAGATTACAAACTGCCTAGCATTCTTATTGAGACCAGTGATGGTTAGAGATACCAGCTTCAAAAAACAGTGATTTTAGGAAAGAATCCATTTAAACCTCAAAAAAAAAAAAAGCTATACATAGACTTTTATTTGTTCTTTTCTGCAAAACACTTAAGGCTATATCAAACACACTGGGTACTGATATTATTAGTGAAATGGAATGCCATTTCAGCTAATGTGGTAAAAATGACTCAACACATTAAGAAGAAAAACCCAGTATTATTTTTCGTCAGAGGAAAAAAAAATGTTATGTAATGACCATATACACAACCCTTTTGCACATCCATTGTACTAATTGGAGTGTTTGCTTCATTTTGCAAACTTTTTGTAACATTGTAGTGAAGCAAAACAGTCCATTGCATGGGATATTTGACAAAGTCATTGCCTTAAATAGTTCTTCAAGTTTCTCCTTCTTCATTTTCTTTGCTTGGTTTCATTTTAAATTAAAAAACAAACCAAAAACATTTCCTCACAATTTCTTATTTACAAAAATGCTTACAGGTGCACTTCATCATTTTCCAAGCCTGGAAAGAAAAAGTTAAGTGTAAAAAAACTAGCTGTGACTGGAAAGTTCTATCCTGGAGGCTTGAAAGACAGTCACAGCATCCGGTATTCATTCGCTAAAAACCCTCTGGCTGTACCGTGGCTTGCTAATTATTGTTTGGAAATTTAATAACAAAGTGCAGTGCTTTATCCATTTTTCTTTTTAAAAAAATTATTTATTAATTTTTATTTTATGTTCATTGGTATTATGCCTGTGTGTATGTCTGTGTGAGGGTGTCAGATCCCCTGGAACTGGAGTTACAGACAGTTGTGAGCTGCCATGTGGTTGTTGGGAATTGAACCCGGGTCCTCTGGAAGTGCAGTCAGTGCTGTTAACCACTGAGCTGTCTCTCCAGCCCTGCTTTATGTATTTTTTCAATGAAACAGTGGTCAGATTTTATACACAAAAAATCACCTTTCTAGACAATCATAGTAACACTGATTTCAAATCCCACCACATATCTGTTGGCGTTAGGGAATTTTTAGATGATTTCCCATGTTGTCCTTCAAGAAGTAATGACCTATTAACTTACATTTCTAATGTAAATTAGTATTCTCATCTTGATGCTGTAGCATCATCCAAATAAATTGATTGCTTATTATCATTAATACATATTTACTTCATGTTTGATGCAATTTTAAGAGGAATATGAAAATTCTTTTCTTACTAGCTTCATTCCAAAATAATTATTATGTAAGACCATAGAATTTTTGTGGTATGTTGAATGATAGCATTTCATTATTCTTCTAGTTTCCCATTGGCTCTCCCTCCCCCCATGTATTAACATGTCTGCTAAGAAATCCATATAGAACTACAAGAAAAAAAAACTAATAAGTTCACAAAAATCTTTAAAATATTTTAAATATGTTACTTTTCCATTTCTTGTTTTTAAATAGCTCTGCTATTAAATTAAATACACGCATCTTAGTTTCCTACTTCCTTTAGTTCACACCATATTAAACGAATGTTTGAGACCATGTTATACTTTTCATACTAAGGCTAGGTTTTTTTTTTTTCAGGTACAAAGAGCCATAGGTTTTGGTAACAATTTGAAAATACAGAGTGAAAACATTGAATTACGGATGAAAGTTTACTACCAGAACAATATTCCTATACACATTAAGGTTATCCAAAACAATATACATTTTGATTTGATTGATTTGATTTGATTAAAAAGAAAACAAAAGGTGAGGCCAACTAGATAATATTTTAAATGTACAAGATAAGCACTTCTATGAAAAAAAATTACTCTAAACCGTATCAGAAGCAGTTACTTCTGTGTGGGGTGGGAACTTTAAGAGCTAAGGGAAGGGCTTGTGCTCCAGAAGGTAAAGTATAGACCATAGACCTGGTGTTTTTAAGTATGGGAATTTTTCTTTCTGTTTCAGTTTTTATATGCAGTGATGAATATTTATGAGGGTAAAAGCTACTGTATTAGTCAGTTTTTTTTTTTCATCTTTGGGACAAGTACCTAAGGGAATACCTTGAATGAAGAACGGTTATTTGGTTCACAGTTCCATTTATGTGGTTTCCGGTTGGTGGCTCCCATTCCTTGGTCCCGTATTTGAAGCTACCTATCATAGTGGTGAGAGGATGATGGAGGCGAGATGTTAACCTCAAGACAACCAGGAAGCAGAAACATCAGAAAGAGACGTGGGTGAAGTTGGTCTTTTAACACTCAATGAGGGGCTTCTATACTCCACCCATCTCTTAAAATTTTCACAACTTAAAAGACAGCACCCCCAGCACCTTCAGGATACAAGCCTAGGGAGTGATTTCATATCCAGTGTTTACAGATGATTTTTTCCATCCCCCTGCTTTTATTGGTGGTTCTCGTTAGGCATTTGTCTACTTTTTTTTTTCACTGTTTGTGTTATTAAATCCAAAGTGCAATTGTGAGCATCCACTTCACTGGAAACTCAGTCATATGTGGTGGAGTTGGTCTCGTGAGCACTGTTTCTCTTTTCTCTCACTACGTCATCCCATATCCCTTCGTTTTTCTGGAATCTTCCTTAATGTTCCGTAGTTTTCAGTCCCCCAAATTCCAGAGATTTTCAAAGGACTGTCTGTGGTTGTGGTTGTTTCTTTTCTGTTTCCATGATTAATTAATTGCTCATCTCTTCTAATTTGGTACTAAGTGTTATATAAATACTTATGATTAATAATTTTTATCTGTACCGTGCAGTAAATATTCAACTCTAGTGTCATTTATGTAGTTATTTCCCCAAACAGCCCTGACTGGTTTTCAATAGACAATGATATGCACAAAACTAAATTTGTCCTCTTTCCACATTGTAAACCTTGTTTTCTGAAGTGTGACAATTTTGAATGAGATTGTTTTTTCACTTTCAAGAATTGCTCTTTCTTTCACACACACACACACACACACACACACACACACACACACACACACACACACACACATCTTATCTATCATCTATCAATCACATATATATATATATATATATACATATATTTGTGTAATGTATGTATGTATCTATCCATCTATCTAATCTCTCCATATCTGGCTCTCTATCATTATTTATTATCTATTTATCTTCTATCATCTACCGACTTACCTGTGTATCTCCTGTTATTTCACTCCTCTGGGCAGAATCAGTCAGTGGTTTTTCAACTCATGTAACAAAACTAGAATTTGGATAACAGTCTGAATACCTTTTGCTAAAGTTGGTAACTGGCCATTTGTTAAGTATTTGCCTCCTACAATTCTTCCCCTACTATGCTTGCAGTAGCCCATTAACCTCCTTTTGACTGTTTGAATATTCTTTTCACTCTTTCCTTAGGAAAGCTGCATTAGTCCCCTTGGCCTGGAGTCCTCTTGCTTAGCCCATTCTTTCAGATTTTCACTCATATTTTGTGTGGTCAGTGAAAGATTCTATAGACATACTAATCAAGACTGCATGGTGCCTCTACCCTTTATCACTGAGCATTCTGAAACATACAATATATACTATACTCGTTTATCCTCTTTCATTTTCTCTCTGTTACAAAATTGTATGTATTGTTTTGGTTCTTACATTATTTTCAGCATCTAGAAACATCGTTAAATTGTTAGGTGTAGTGGCATAGTCCTCTAGAGCTAGAAAGGTGGAGGCAGAAGGTTTGCAAGTTTCAGGTCAGCCTAGGCTCATTGAGAACCTGTTTCAAAGAACAACAATAATACTAATACAAAACCAGCAAAACAAATTGAACAAGCAATAAAAGAAGCTCAGTACATTTGTCAGTTCAGTATTCTTGAATGATCGAAGTTTGCACCACTTAATGTGGATGGAGTAGTAAGTGACCTTTCTTTACAGTATGGTTTTTTTTAATGAGGAGGAGATGGTATAACCCAATCTCATTTCTGCAGGGTGAATTGTCCCCTGAATTAGCAATTTTTGTCTGTCTGTCAGTGAGTGAGAGACACAGGAGTGTGGGTATCTCCTCCTCTCATGCTACATATGTTGGAGGCACAGCAGCAAATTGTGAACATGACCTTGTAAGAAAAGAGTCTATGCTTTTGGTAGACCTAGGAGCTGGAGAAATTAACATCTTCAAGTTGAAACTCCTACATATTCCCAAAATAACTTGGACCATCATTCAGAACTCCCAATCCAATGTGAAAATGAGCAACTTGCTGCAGGTAGAACTAAACAGACAAAATCGTAATTGAAGGCAATATATGCAAAAGATCGATAGCAAAAGAGACTGCTCGGCACAGAGAAGGCAATGACTGGAAGCCTGTGTTGGAGAGCACTGAAGAGTTTCTGTAGTAACTAAAAATCACCACAGAAAAACTAATAAATGGTCTCTGTTCCGATCTGTAAATATTTCCTACAGGTAGAGTCATTCCAGATAAGGATACACCAATAAAAAATTTTCCTTTAATTTTTATAACATTCTGTTTTAGTTCTTAAAGCTTAAATATAGCTCCTGGTTATAAGATATTTCAGACAACTTTTTCCGTCAGTGAATAATGAACAAAACCTTGTGGTATTTATTGAGCATCTGTTAACCATGCAGTTAATACTACTTAAAATCGAATGTTTTTTGGAGTATAGTTTGCTGTCTGACACCGACTTCTAAGGATGTCAGATTTACACAAATAGTAATATAGTAATATCTGAAATGTTTCTCATGTTAAGTAAACGTGAACTTACGTAATCTCATTTCACTTTCAAAACAATCGAGTGATAGATACTTCCAATAATCCTCTCATCAGCAGCTAAGTTAAAGCAGGAGAGAATACAACCACGGATGACTGTGGATCTACTAGACATGAAGACCTACACAGAAGTGCTGTAGCCATTACTAATGATTTTAATCCCTGTCTACTGTTCCATTTGAAATACAATGGGATTTTATCTGATGTGCATGCTGTGAGGAGCACAGTTCTGTGAAGCTGGATCTTTTACTAGCCTTATAACTTTGTTTCTTGTCTTACATTTTTTTATTCATTGGTGTGGGTTCTGGAGTGAACTCAAGACTTAGTAACTAGTACCTTTACCCACTGAGCCATCTCACCTTTGATTTGAAGTCAAGGTAGGCCTTATAATAATATAAATCATATGTGAGATGATTTATGTGCAGTAGAATCATCTGCATGTGCCTAGTTATCAATAGATATAAGGTACCAGGAAGAACAGCATGTTATCAGATGAGGAAAGAATTTTGGTGTGCAAGCTGCATGATTGTAAAACACTTACTTTTGAGTTAAACCTTGAAGAGTACATAATAGATGAGCCAAACAAAGAATGTAGAGACACAAAGCACAGTTAAGAGCCTGGCTTGGCAGGTGGATGGCGTTGATTGCCAATCTAGAACCTGCAACTTGTTAATTTTCATATTTGTCGCTAAATCTTAAAATCTAGGCAGTAACACACCCCTGCCACTTACTGCTGTGAAGACAAATTGAACTACTTTATGAAATAAGCTTAGAGCAGTGTCTAGCAAACAATTTTGATACTATAGTAGGAATAGCTCCAGATGGCAGAGAGAAAATAGGAAACACTGAAAACAATAGACTTTCATTTAAAATTATTTAAAAGGTTAAAAAATACTACAAATGAGTGTTCTTTTTATAAATAATAAATGTGAATGGAATTGAAGAAATGGAAGGAGAGATTCTATGAAGCAAACCATAAGCTGTAAGTATGAAATTCTGAGGACAGCAATGATTTTTATGACCCCAGCATATATTTAAAACCATACATGTATTTATAAGGAAAAACCCACATTACCAACTTCAGCTGTTTCTTTATGTCTCTTGTTACTGTTGGCTTTCCAAGCTTTGTTTAGGTGTTTACAAATGAAAGACTTAGCTTCGTATACTTTGGCTCAGATTACAGCATAGTGACACCAGTGTGCCATGAACGACTCCTGAGTGCATTTTCCTTTTGTTTAAATTCTGTGTCATCCTCACAGCTGTATAGCTTGAGGAACTGGAGATACTTCTTGGAGAATGGTATTGGGTGACGAGCTTCGCTAAGCTGTCCTTAAGTGTGTACTGCATCTGTCGCACTGTTGTTGGCTGTGGTGTGTTCATGCAGGCCTAGCTTTATGCTTAGAAAAGTGTTGCCTTCCCTCCCCCTCTCTGAAAGGTGGTGGTCTTCTCAGGAGTAACTTCTGTTCTTCTCTTTAAGTTTTAAACGGTTGGGTTTAAAACAAAAGCAATATTTAGTTATTTAACATTTTGGTCTTTGTTTATTCTGATATATGCCGGTCAGTTGCCAGTACCCCCTTGTCTCTTCTGAACCACCTGCAGCTGTGTACACATGTAGGTTGTGAGGCTGAGTAATGGAAACATGCAACTTATTTCTATCCCTTCTGAATATTCTAGATATAAGTTGATTTGTGAAACCAGCTTTAAATTCCCTATGCTGCCGATTTATCATGTTTTAAATGGGGATAATGTTATTCATTTTATAAGTTATAATTAAAATCATATGCATAAAAATAAAGTGTACTGCTTAAGGCCTTAATGGCTAAAAATGCTTTGTTCTTGTTATGTGCCAAAGATAGTTCTCGGTATTTTACATGGGCTTCTTGATTTAGTTTTCTCAATAACATTTAAAAATAGCTACTGGTTTTAATTTTATAGATGAACAAATTGATGCATAATAATTTAATGTGACATCATGCTACTAAGCATAAGAGTTGGTTTGCAAACCAGTAGCTCAACTCCAGAGTCATGTGTTGTTTAATGGTATTATGTAGGAATGACACATGCTAAATGTGTAATCTGTGATAAAGAGACAATTCTGGACAGGACAATTCATATCTGTAATCCAACCACTGGGGAGATTGAGGCAGAAGAAGAATCACATCTTCTAGGCCAGCATGGGCTACATAGCAAGATTCTGTCTTCCACCACCTCTAATAGAATGTTGTTGTTGATGATGATGATTAGACAGTGTGTTCAGTTACCCAATAAATGATTTATCCTGCCGTCTTCGGGCTTCTTCAGTGGTAAAGAGCATATGGAGCTTAAAATATTAGCATATACATTATGTCATGATGTGTTTATTGTACTTGAGGACTTGGATGCTGCTACTGAAAGTTTTTCTGTTTTTTATGGCAATTTTCAATTCTTCCTTTTTAAGCATTGCCTCATATATTTTGATGTTTTTTTTTTTAAAAAAAACATCAATTTGCTATACATGGCATTCAGCTTCTTAGAAAGCAGAGCTCTTATTTACTTTTCTTTCACACAACATGATAGTGTGTTTAGAACATAGTAGTTTCAAAGTAAAGGATGTAGAACATATGACTGAGTAAATGAAGGCATGAATGAGAATCATAGGATGCCACTCTCAGTGGCTCACTGTCTACACAAACAGAGTTAGAGAGAAGGACTGGGCATACAAAAGACAATAAACGGAATTTTATAATTGCAGCGGTGGTAATTTCCATGTCTTGTAGTAATGATGAACTGTACTCCCACCTAAATGTCAGCATCCAAACTTGGATGAATGTGTTGTATATGCTGTTATCATAGCATATAATAAAGAATCATTCTGTATTCATGCTCTCATGAAGTTTGTGCTTATGGAAGGGCTGTTAAATATTATGATGCCTTTCTCAGAAAAGCCTCGTAGAACACCATGACAGTCTGCAAACCTCAACCCTAAGCTGTTTTCTAGTCTCCACCACCTCTCTCTCTCTCTCTCTCTCTCTCTCTCTCTCTCTCTCTCTCTCTCTCTCTCTCTCTCTCTCTCTGGGAGAGCGTGTTTGAGATACGATTTCTCTGTGTAGTCCTGGCTGTCTTGGAACTCACTTTGTAGACCATGCTGGCCTTAAACTCACAGAGATCTGCTTGCCACCGCCTCCCAAATGCTGGGATTAAAGGCGCATGCCATCACACCCTGCTCTCACCTTTCTCTTTTTTTAAAAAAAATTTTATTTTGCAATACAATTCAGTTCTGTATATCAGCCACGGATTCCCTTGTTCTCCCCCCTCCGGACCCCCTCACCTTCCCCCCAGCCCACCCCCCCATTCCCACCTCCTCCAGGGCAAAGCCTCCCCCGTGGACTCAGATCAACCTGGTAGACTCAGTCCAGGCAGGTCCAGTCCCCTCCTCCCAGGCGGAGCCAAGTGACCCTGCATAGGCCCCAGGTTATAAACAGCCAACTCATGCAATGAACACAGGACCTGGTCCCACTGCCTGGATGCCTCCCAAACAGACCAAGCCAATCAACTGTCTCACCCATTCAGAGGAACTGATCTAGTTGGGGACCCCTCAGCCATTGGTTCATAGTTCATGTGTTTCCATTCATTTGGCTATTTGTCCCTGTGCTTTATCCAACCTTGGTCTCAACAATTCTCGCTCATATAAACCCTCCTCATTCTTGCTAATTGGACTCCCAGAGATCCACCCAGGGCCTAGCCATGGATCTCTGCATCCAGATCCCTCAGTAGTTGGATGGGGTTTTTAGCACGACAATTAGGATATTTGGCCATCCCATCACCAGAGTAGGTCAGTTCGGGCTGTCTCTCGACCATTGCCAGCAGTCTGTTGTGGGGGTATCTTTGTGGATTTCTATGGGCCTCTCTAGCACTTTGCTTCTTCCTATTCTCATGTGGTCTTCATTTACGATGGTCTCCTGTTCCTTGTTCTCCCTCTCTGTTGTTGATCCAGCTGGGATCTCCCGCTCCCCCAAGCTCTCTTTTTCTCCACCCTCGCCCTTCATTACTCCCACTCATGTCCAGGCTGTTCATGTAGATCTCTTCCACCTTACGCCTGTCAGAATGGCTAAGATCAAAAACACTGAAGACACCTTATGCTGGAGAGGATGTGGAGCTAGGGGAACTCTCCTCCACTGCTGGTGGGAATGCAAGCTTGTACAACCACTTTGGAAATCAATATGGAGCTTTCTTAGAAAATTGGGAATCCATCTCCCCCAAGATCCAGCTATACCACTCTTGGGCATATACCCAAGGAATGCTCAATCATACCACAAGAGCACTTGTTCAGCTATGTTCATATCAGCATTGTTTGTAATATCCAGAACATGGAAACAACCTAGATGCCCTTCAATTGAAGAATGGATAAACAAAATGTGGTACATATACACAATGGAATACTACTCAGCAGAGAAAAACAATGACATCATGAGGTTTGCAGACAAATGGATGGATCTAGAAAAAATCATCCTGAATGAGGTAACCCAGACTCAGAAAGACAAACATGGTATGTACTCACTCATAGGAGGATACTAGATATGGAACAAGGATGACTGGACTGCTACTCATATCACCAGGGAGGCTACCTGGAAAACAGGACCCAAAGAAACACTCGGGGATCGGTCACCTTTCTCTTAATTAACAAAAACAATTGGATCTTTCTGTTCATTTAACAGACATTCTATAAACCTACAACATTTTCAACATATGATTTTAAATTATGGAGAATGATGGTGAAAGGAAGATGATATTCATGCATTTGCCAGAGCTGTGTCTTAATTTTTTTTGGAGACACTTTTACTCTCTCAGCAAATTGATTCCTTATTCCACAGTTGGACCAAACTAGAGTTTTCATTTTACCTAAAATTCAGTTTGCCAATGATATTTACATATCTGATAATATGGTAACTATTTTTCCTGTCATAATATAATATAAAGAGATACATATTTTTGGAGTATATATAGTCACTACAGGTGATAACAACATTCTAGATTTTTATCAGGTCATGTATCCAGAACGTTTAAGTGGCAAGCTTCTGACCAACCTTTCCCTTAGCCACATAAGCATCAATTGCTATTGACATAATATAAAGTCCCAAGCAGAGCAACCTGCCATGTGGATGCCTGTGGTGAGGTTTAATAGTACCCTGTATCACTTTTCTCAAAAGGAAATAGCAAGATGTTGCCTTGTAATTTTTTTTACTACTGTGTAATAAAATGCAGATATAATAAATACCATCTAAGCAAATAAAAGAGATTTGCACAGAATCCATTTTGCCTTCATCACTTATTATATAGCTCAGGCTTTCAAATATTTCTGTCGTAAGTGGACTTAATTATATCAACTTGCATTCTACTGTCTTTGACTGCACTGAAACAGAACCCAGTGTCTTGTTTGTATTTGCTGTTTAGCATTAGGCATTGTTTTAGGACATTTGTCTCCGTTTTCCACTGGGCTTGTTAATACAGTGCAGATTGTGATCCCAGTATTTCTTTGATTAGATAAGTTGACCAGTTGTGTTACGGCTTGATGTTGCTGGGTTATTTTTACCATCATATTAGTGTTGGTAATACTGAAGTTTAAAAAGTTATGCACCACAGCTTGTGCCTTGCGAAGAACTCACAGCATTTATTGTGACTGCCCTGGGTGCGGGAACAGTGTTTCACTAAGCCTCCTAGGTCAGTTAGCCATCCTGGCTTCAGGGTTCTTGGTGGTCATTCTTCACTTATTAGATTGACTGTTCAAAGAAAATGGCTGGAAACAGTTTTTTTTTCATTTATATTTTCATAAATTTTTGTGTATGTTTTGCCTGTCTTTATGTCTGTCCACCATGTGCAGGTTTGGTATTCAGGGTGGCTATACAAGGAAATACATACCCTGGAACTAGAGTCACAGATTGTTGCGAGTTATCAAGTGTGTGCTGGGAATTAAATCTGGGTCTTCTGGAAAAATAACCAGTGCTCTTAAATCATGAACTACCTTTCCAGACCATGTGAACATTGTGTGTGTGTGTGTGTGTGTGTGTGTGTGTGTGTGTGTGTGTGTGTGCGCGCGTGCGCGCGCGCGTGTGGGCGTGTGCGCATATGATTTCTTAGTATATATTTTAAACTTCCATACATTCACATAGAGTACAGGTTAAAATGAAGGCAGGAGTACTATTAAATTTTCACTGGGATCAGTCATATTCCCATATAATTCTTGCATGCAGAGCTGAGACATTAGATCTGGAGTTCAGTGAGGTTCTCACTGAAGGAACTCCAAAATAAAACTAGACAAAAAGAAAAAAGAAATGGAAAACCAATGCTACAATATTTAAAAGCTTTTACTAATCATTTTGCTAAACATTGGGAGAAGAGATTTTTTTTATGGTAAAACTTCTGGGAGTGCAGGATTTCAAACTTAATCTCTTCTAGAAACACCTACTTTGCTTTAGAACTTGGCTTGACTCCAAGAACCGTAGCATGCTACTCTTATGGGTGGAACAAGCATACAACAATCCCCTAGAAAGGGAGATGCCTGCCTTGTGCCAGTTTTCTCATAAAGCACAACTATTTAATTTCACATGCTGTCATTAGTATCTGGCATAACAATTTCCATTTACAGATACAGGTAATGGTATAGTTTGAATATTCAAACTTATATGAATTTGAGATTTTAATTCCTAAGGGGAAATTTTTTTAAAAATGCAAGCAATATTTTAGCTATTGGTACTTCCTTTGTTTCTGTGGGATATATTCTTTTTTTATTTGGTTTTAGTTTTGTGAGGTAGGTTTCACTCTATAGCTCAAGCTTGCTCACAACTCACCATATAGCCCATTCTGTCCTAAACTCACAGGAGTCCTCCTTCTCAGTCTTATGCATGTTGATAATACAAGCATGTGTTAGCGTTAGAGGATTGGATTGCATTTTTTTAAAGCAAAATAGTTACATTTAGTTAGATGTAAACTAAATTTACTACTTGGTGAATTTTGAAAATTTCATTTCTTTGGTTTGCTGTTCTTAGACTTTTATTATTCTGAAATACACATTACAGTATAACAGGATTTTTTTTTAACTTTGTAAGCTTACTTTGTAAGCTGTGTGGGTATCTTAGAGGTAACATTAATCACCCCTGAAAAAACGTTTCTGTATATGTAGGCTTTCCCTTCATGAAGCGAACTTATTGAGAAGATTCTAGTTGAAATAGTTTGGGGATAAAGATATGATATTTCCCTCCTGCATATGTAGTAACTCAAAAACTTAAATATAGTTTTATATGCTGTGGTTTTTATATACATAAAATATGGAAGTAAAGTAGAACTATTTTAGAAATACAGTAGTTCATTTCTTTCTACAAACTCTGTTTTCCTGAGGCTAGCTATGACATAAAGATATGGAATAGAAGGTTCTAGAAGGAGTGACTGATAGGTTTTATATGTTGTGCTTTTGTAAATAGTGCAATGAAAGCCTACCTTACCCTACTTTGTCTCAAATGAGATGTCAGTCATTCATGCATCATGTGCTGTTGGCTGGGTGGTCACGTCCTAGCTATGGTGGTTTCAGATTCACTGTGGTGGTTTTTCAGTGTGTTCAAGACGGCTGACCTGTTCGTTGATGACACCAAAGGACAATATTACTGAGGTCGACATTTGCACCATATTTAAGAGAACTCATAAAGTGATTCCTTAATTGAAAAGATAAAAGTAAAGTGAGTATGTTTATTGATAGGACAAAACCATGTTTACATGTTTGTCTTCAGAAAATATTTTTGTAGTTGTTTTATTTTATGATTACTCAGTGTTGTTAATCCCTTCATTTGCAGGGATTTTATGTTAAAGTCTAACAGATTTATGCATAGGAAAGAAGAGGATAGAGAAGAATTGGTATTAGCTGTGGTTTTAGGCACCAACTGGGCTCTTGGAAAGTATAGTCTACTCCTAATGGGAGATACTTGCAATGTTCACAAAAGGAAAGATTAACACATCCATGTGTACATAGTCTTTAAACTTCAGCAAGGTGATAGGTTTTATTGTCCTCAATACTAATACAATATCCATTATTGTTTGTATAATTATTGTTATGTGTGTGTGTCTTTATATACATGTCTGAGGACAACTTGGGGGAGTTTACTTTCTCCTTCCCTAGTGTAGGCCCCTGGGATTAAACTCAGGTCATTGGTCTTGGCCGCAAAGGCCTTTATTCTCTGAACCATCTCACCAGCTCTAATATAATTTCTTAATATATGGTGATTTGGAATGAGACACAAGGAAATCTTCAGTTATCCATGGTTTTACTGTGTATTGTTGACTAAGTAAAGACAGTTTTTAAGTAATATTTATGAACAGTGGAGGCAAATATACATTTTAAGGCTTTTAAGGTAGTGTCCAAATTCCAGACGTTGACTCATTTGAAAATAATGACATTTTTGAAGTTACTTGGAGTTATTTGTCTGTTTTCTCTGAACTCCAGATGTTTGTTAACCTGTCTGTATATGGGATTTTCTTCTGATCTCTACTTAAAGGCCTGTATAGAAAATAAAACATAATCGTGACTCTGGTGGAAGCTTCTCCATGCTTCAGCTCATCAAACTTTAGTGCAGTATGACCTTTTTATAAAACACATTCCTTGATTCCTGAGTGTAAGCCACATTGGTCCTCATTTCCAGATGTTGGAGTCTCAGATAGGGAACTCATTACTGTGGAGCACAAAGCACACTATTTTAAAGACATCAGTAGAGAAGATTTTCTGCTTGAAATCTTAGACAAAGTGAGAAATAAAGCCTCCTGCAATGAACTGCAGTCAGTGTGGGATTGGGACCGAAAAAAAAGAAATGCCAAAGAAGGCAGAGGAGCTAGGCTGTGGAAATCTGATATCTGACGTGTAAGCTAATCACTTTTAGAACTCCAGCCAGGCTTTTTTTTTTTTTTTCATTTGTGCAGAAACGTTTCTTTATTTTGTACTTTCTGCTTTTTGATTCCACCCCTCCACACACAGTTGGCACCTTCCCAAAATACTTTGGCAGAGGTCGCTTCCCAGAAGCCTTTTAAACTTTAGTTAGAATACATTTATTGATTTTATTGAATGTCCAGAGGAATGCAGAGTTTTGGGAAAAGTGCATATAAGAATCAGTGTCTGGCCTGGCAACCCAAGCTATTTTAAATGTCTGCGAACACTTCATTAAATGGAGGTTCTCATCCTTTGCAAAAGAGTAAAGGTTTCTGCTATGTTTTCTCGGGTGGATGTTACCTGACTTACATAACCTCATAGAATGAGGAGGTGAAAACCATTTTTCTAGAACTGACATTTAGAGACTTTCGTTATGCAAAAATTCAGTGACTTTAAAAATCAAATTATAAATATAGACAATATTTGGTAGCATTCTGTAATAATCTTTTCTTAGCCTGCTTTCCTTTATACACTACGTAGCAGATACAGATCAAACTGTGTTGTCTGACTTTACCATAAAAGGGAAATATAAAATATACTTTGGAGAATAATTAACAGATGATCTTTTTATATTACTGTTCTACTCCACTTGGATGTAGTTTTTTTTTATTTCTATCTTATAAATTAGACACTAAGCAGGAATAAAGTTCCTATGTTCATAATTCTGAGACAACTCATGAATTAATACATATGCTTCTTTAATGACTTGGAGTGACAGAGTCCTAGTGCTAAAAAAAGGAAATAGAATGGTCATTGAGAATGTTTATAATATATAGTCAAAGCCAGTTATTTTATTTTGCCCTGCATTTCAAAGTGATGTGGATTGGATAAATGAGCATGTCCAATGTATTCAATGTGACTTAATGAATGGGCAACATTTCAAAAGTTTATGTGTTATAAAAAAGAAGGTGTTTGGTTTATTTTCTACTCTATATGATTTTGAAATATACATTCAACAGTAGTAGCAATCAGTATCAGTAAGTTGTGAGTATACTCTGAAAATCAATTCTATGTACTTTATGGATTGTAGTTTTCTATTTGGAATTCTGATGCCAGTTTTTTTCTTGACTTACATATTTTGAAAAATATTAAACATTAAAATCATTCCATTTTACTGAAGCTGAGACAAAGCATCATTGATATGCCTAACGTCTTTTGTACTATAACCTTTTAAATGCCGGATCATCATGACTTAATTGCTTATAAAACAAACTTCAAAATCTTTTCACTGAATTTTTAGGTATATATAGTTGTATAGTTATTATTTCATGATAAAATAACAGGTTGATTACAGTATTTTCTATTAGAAAATCATCATTTAGAAGTATATAGAGTAGGCACATTCTATTATAATTAAGCTTGATAATTCCCATTATTAGAGAAATAGGAAACCATGATTAGTAGGCAAATATGTCATGTGTAATTACAGTCATAGTACAGCCATTTTGAAAAGTAAAAGCACAGGATAAATTATATGATTTTTTTATATTGATAATGGGAGAACTGTTTCTCAAGTAGAGTATTGAAACAGACATTGCTGAGGAAATCATCTTCCTGGATCCTCACCAAGTCTTCTTAAGGTTGTGAACACAGGCTTCTGATCTTTGTAATGCTATAGTATTATGTAGGGTAAAGGGGAGCTTTCTGCCCAGCTGGTGATTCATTTTGCTGGTAGGGAGCTTCTACTGTGAACTGAGGCCCTTTATTCGGGTCTGTCTCCAGTCTTCACTGGTTATATCTGCTGTACATTCTACCATCCTCTCCCATCATTGGAAGCTTCGCTTTTTCTTTGTGAGATAAAATGCTGGAATTCCCAAGGGATGAATGTTTGCATGGGTTTCCCCCCTTTTAGGCCTTATGAGCAGTTTGTCATACACCATACCAGTAATAAACTAAAACACTTGTGAGCCTCATGTCTTCCAAACTCAAAGAATGAGGTACCCATGGCTGGCTTTGGGTAGTTTTACTTTCTTGATAAAGACTAACTACCTGGTTTTTTTTTTAACTTTGTTTTGGATACTTTCTTCAAGGCTGAAAAAAAAACATATCCAAAAGAGCCCCCTGGAGAAATTACCATACAAGTATAGTTGCCTAGACCAGGGTCTGCTGTAATGAGAATGTTGGTCTTCTGTAGACAGTCCCCAAATTGACTTACAGTGTTTCAATTTATGATTTTTTTGAGTTGTGATGGTGCAAAATTTTTAATCATTTAGCAAAAACTAAAATTTTGGAATTTGTGAATTTCATCTTGACCAAGAAAGTTGTCTTTAACCTTACTCTCTTGAAATTTTGGGAAGCCGTTGTAGCTTCCTGATCCTACTCAGCCACATAACCATAACAGTGACAAACTCTGTAGTAGATTTTCAGTAGATTATGTATAATATATACCTTTATTCTGCTTAACATATTTTCAACTTATAATGTTTTTTTGGGGGACTTATCTCCACTGTAAGTAGGTGGACACCTACTTATACATAGACTTCTCTTTATTCAAGTTCTTGCCGTGTCTATTCAGGTAGAAGAGTCTTATAAGGGAAGCCTAAAAGAAATAAAAGACCCAATCTTGGTTTTGATTTTCTGTGAGGAGTTAAAACTGTGTGTTTTTACTGTCCTGTCTGAACCTCTTACAATAGTGACTGTGTATATAGCAGTTACTGAGTTATTCCTTTGTCTTTGTCATACATATCCAAGGGTATATTATGATTTGGTATGGTAATCTATGGGATGGCTTAGTATGATAGAGGATGGAGTGTTGTGGTTACCCAATCTTACCCTGTTACCCTATCTTACCTGTATTTCCATACCTTACCCTGTTACCCTCTCTTACCTATATTACCCTATCTAATGAATGCAGGCAGTCAAGATGACTGTCACCATCCAAGTTCAGAGTTGTACAAGTAAATATATTGGCCAATGTGTTTACTAAACATTATGTGCCTTGTAAATATGTTATATCTTTTATAGGTCGATTAGCTGTTCCAAAATTTTATCCGTTGAGGGAAAATTTATGAGTAAATGTATTGAGTTGTCATTGCTAATAATGAGCATAATGGATAAAGTGAGAAATTTTTATAGCATTAAACAATTAGTGGAATTTTAAAACTGACTCATGTTACTTTAAAAAATTAGTAATCATTTTAACATTGGTCTTCAATAAGCCTTATGCATCCTTTTAGTTAGTGTTCTTTCCTTTTTAATAACTGTATATTTAGCTGATTCTGTTTGATTAATGTGGAAGCTCTGCTAATTCATTTTATGTCATTCTCCTTTTCTAATGTAAAAATTTTATAGTATAAAAGTTTGCCAATAACACTACTTTTTCTGCCTCCTATAAGTTTTAATATGCTATGTTTGATTTTTGTTGAACTTCAAATATTTTCTAGTTATTGTTTGTGATTGGTAAATATTTAGGGATTCCTAATTTTCATTACTAGTTTCATTTACATAACACATATTTATGATATCAGTCCTTTTACCTGTATTAAGATTTGACTTATGGTCTAATTTTAAGTCCAGTGAGTGCTCAAACAGAGGTTAGACAATTTACAGGCAATCTGATACAAGATCCTATTGTTGCTCACATAATTTCAATATTTTATCTCACATGAACTGTTCCTAACCATTTAGATGAATCATTAATTTCTCTTAACCTGAAACACTTGCTATGGAAACTTTATATTATTTTGTCATTGATACTGGGGACAATATTTGCCATACCCAGGCCTTCTCAAGGTTCCACCTCAAGGCACTTGCATGATGTATATTGTGGTTTCCTGAACTCTGTAAGGCATTTCACTCACAGACTGCTCTGTCCAGTGGAATTTTTCACAAGGAATGGGCGAGATAGCAAAGGAGGGTACTGTGGGACGGTATTTGGTCATTTTTTTTTTTTTTTTGGTATTTTTGTTGTTGTTGCTTATTTTTTTAAATGATGTTTGTTTTGGGGGAAAAGTACATTCTTCATTTAGAGAGTTTTGAACCCTAATTTTTACAGTAAGCAGTATGGTACACTTACTTGTAGACTACTGAGAAGAAGCCCTCATTGGAGAAATGAGGTTTGGGATAATTGGGACACTATTCTCAAGGCAGATTTGAAGGCTATCTTTTAGAAAAATCACTTTATGAAAAAAATGTCCTCATTTGTACTGTTTTACTTTAGCTGTCAGTGGACAGCTTAAGTACGAGGGCATGGGCTGGGAGTATAGCTCAGTCGCATAGTCTGTGTTAATGTCCAGAGGCCCCAACACCTCCAGCTGCTGCAAAGCTCCTCTTAATGGTTTGCAATGTGATTGGAGGGGCACAGTCTTGTCACCTCTTCACTGCCTTATGGACCATTCTCGTGCACTTCAATAGGTCATATTATATAATTTTGGAATGAGTACATGTGGAACTTAGTTGTTTTTTTTTTTCCATTTTGAGTCTATACTAGTTTGTATTGGGTTATTTGGAGATATAGCATTTAACTATCAACTTGTGAAGCCATCTCCGACAGCAAGCAGTGTCTCGAATTTCTGAGATTGTCTTCTGAGAAGTTAATTTATGGAAGCTTCCCTTCCCTTCAATTTAAATATCTCAACAAAGATGATTAGTAATAATGCAGTGCTGTTTGGGGACCTTGAATATGTAGAATCAGAATTTTGAGTTCATGGAATAAAGTTCTGAATTTTTCACTTGGCATCTCCTTTGAATGTAGATAAAAATATTTGGATAAACTTCAGGTGATTATTTAAAATATTAAATGATAATATGAAGTAATTAAAACAGTGTTTGCCACACTATGAGCATTTTACTATGTACATAATATGTGTATGTCATCAGACAAAAACAAAGATAGTATGTAGTTTATAAATACATAAAATGTGCATATGTGTATACAGATATGTCATCTTCCTGTGTGTCTCTGCCTCAGTCTGCTTCCTAGCTGGAATGTGCATAAATTCTGAGTAGTCTTTTAATATCTTCAGTTCCTTCTGAATCTATATCAACTTGAGCCATGCCCAAAACAGTAAATATGTGATAAATATCTACAAATTCTCTTCTTTTTAATTTTGCTCTCCCAGAACTGGAAAATTTGAAGCATATATATCATTTATTACTGAATTTATAAATTGGCAGTTCATTGTTTTACATCAATATGTATTTTGTTACCTTTTATGTGTGATTAATTATAATGTTTAATCAAAAACATAAGTCAACTTTTACTATTAACAAGTGTATATCTAGTTTTTAGACTCAGTCTTTTCAACTAGTTCTCCAGCCCTCTGATGAATTGCAGTGATTTCTAAGGTATTGGATTTATGCTAATTTTGAACCATGTGGAACTGTAAGGTAATGAAAATATGATCAGATACTGAAAGGCATTAATTGCATTAAAAGATCATCAACCACTTCCTAAGGAATCATATACTCAACTTGTTTACAACAGATGTTTTTGAGCATCTGTTTTAGTATATTAAATAGAAAATGAATTTATCCATATTATCTCATAGCATAGATAGGTATCCGTTGAAAAGGATCCTTTCTCTTCTCTGTCTATTCTTTTCCCTTTCCTTTGATTCTTCCATTCCATTCCTTGGGTTTCTTGTCTATTTGTCCTTTTCATTGAGATTCTAAGTGGCTTTAGCAAGCTGGTCTTTGCCCTGTGGGCTCTAAATGAAGTGAGTGGTTCTGGAGAGTAGAGCACAGTGATGCTAAGAGCTCCACTATAAGCTGAAGACTCTTTGTGCTTATGGAGAAAAACGAAGAACAAAACAAACCAACAACAAAATCCAGGGAACCAGGGTTTGTAAAAGCAGCTGTGCAAACAAATTCAAGGACATGTATAATGGTTGACTTTCCTTTATTATCTCAGTTTATGTGAGGACAATGCAGACAGTTTCCAATAAACAATGCCTTATTTTTGATTTATGAAAATGTTAACATTTTGTTTGCCCAGTCAGCATTTTTGAGGCTGGCTTAGCAGCTTGTTACACTGGGGAGAAATAATAAAACCTAGGAAATCAGAGCCCTGATTATTATGTAATCTTCACCTTAAGTGGTGTTGAACAGATATTTCCATGGTGGTGTGGGACTATAAGGAAAACTTGAATATTTGAGGGGAAGTGAAATGTGAAGAATTAGGCATCTCTGAATTCAAAATGTATTTCCAAGGTGATGCAAAATATATGAAGGGAGATGATATTTGTGGGCAGGCCTGTGCTGTAACCCATGATTGCCCAGTTATATAAAACCTTTTCAAAATGACAAATATCATTGTTTAAAAGCAAGGGGGAAGTAATCTATCAAGTCATTAGTTATTGAAAGAATGCTTGCTTTGTTGAAGGAAGATTATCCAGGTTAGTTCAAGCAATTGATTATAAGAGTTGCTTGTTTGAGTAGTCAAGCATGCAATTCAAATGTGGAGTTGCCTTGCTTTTGAGTACAGTTTTGCTAAGTATTCAAATACTATTGAACACTTACTAGAATACAGCAAATGCTGCTACTTTCACAATTTAAAATGACTAACAAGTCAAATATTTGCATTACAGGATAATTTCTACTAATTTGTATTCTATTTAATTTTAGTCAATTGTGACTTTCATTAAGGAAAACCTTGTTTAATTCCATGGTATTGATTTCCTGCTCCATTTCTAATTCCTTATCCATTTGAGAGCAAGATGGTAGAATAAATAATGGTTTCTGTTATTATTTGGGGGTGTGTATACGTACTCATCCCTTTAGGAGAAACAAAAATAGTCCTATTGCAATTGTATAAAAGTAATAAATTTCATAATAATTTCTAGATTTGTTAATTGTGTAAATTCTTAAATATACTCACTAGAAAATTTAAAACTTGACTACAGAGAACTACAAGGATATATTAAGTTGACAAAGAAAGTATTTTGAGGAACAACATAATTTTAATATTTTTAGCAACAAGTTTGACATACGGATTCTTATTTTAGTGATTCAAAATGGAATTGTGATGATTTTAAGAACATTAACCCAATATCCTGCAAATTGTTTAACTAAAGTATTTAAATAAAATCATTTATGTGTGTGGGAACAGATAACTATAGAAGAAGTGGGTCTTGTCTGTATATGTGTATTGATATGGCTACATGACCAAATGCACTAAGTGTGTCTCCATTATCTTTCCTTAGTGATTTTCAGGTGGTAGAAATTATTGAACTTGTCCCAGGATTTAGAAGAAATGCTTGTTGTAAGAAGCTGTAGTTTCTTAGATTTATCAAAACTTATTTGAAGTCTTATGTGTTCTTTTAAGCAGAAAAATATTTACATTATATACTTAAATATTTCTCTTACATTCCTAGTGAACAGTCTTATTTAAAAAATATATCATATCTTTCATATTTTCTTACTTCCCATTCTGCTGGGAGACTCTTAAGTGGTGTGGGGAAATATACTTCTTTTTTAATATTTATTTATATATTATGAATACAGCCTTCTGTCTGCATGTATGCCTACACACCAGAAGACAGCATCAGATATTATTACAGGTGGTTGTGAGCCACCATGTGGTTGCTGGGAATTGAACTCAGGACCTCTAGAACAACAGCCAGTGCTCTTAACCTCTGAGCCATCTCTCCAGTCCGGAAATATACCTCTTAAGTAACAAAATTTTATTAGTTCTGTGGTTAATATGCTAAAAGAAAGTATTTTGTCATCTAATTGCATCTTTTATTTTATTTTTTACAGAAATGTTTAATTCAGTAAGTCAGAAGACAAAACCATGGATTTTTAGCAATCAAAGAACAAATTAAGGTAACTCATAGATTATTATTGTTGAATATTTGCTAAGAATCTAAAAATATATTTACAATATGTGAAGTCAAGTTAGTATATGTTTTAGGAGAATTAATCACATTGAAAATGCAGCATGCTTAAATGTTTTTATATATTTTGAAATGATATTTTAATATCTTACATGTTTTTGGAAAATAGGTTCTCTTTTCTGAACAGTAAATAATGTAGTTTAGCATATTTGCTGTTGTGAAGAAATACACTCTAACTATATGAAAAATAATTTGGCTAAAGCAAGTAGTTTTTGTGGCTGCTGCTATGGAAAGACATGATGGCTATATTACTTTATTGACAATATGTAAACAACTGTGCCAAGATTTTTGCTCCCATTGGTACATGGGCACCAAGACAATGCATTGAAGTCATTCTTGTATAATTCATTTCATTTGCTCTCAATTTTTTATCCATAACTGAATATGAAATTAATAAATGAAGTATACTCACTTTATACCGTCAAGATGTTTAATATATAAAGCAGATTATTTTCAAATCTGACCTATTTACTACAAATATATTTATTAAGTTCAACATGAAAATTTTCAGAGTATAAAATTAGGCTGGTACATATTTTCTCAAGCAAATCATAAGGTATAAAACAGCTCCTTTTATGCATAATCCATGGTATGGTAACACTTGGGATTTCTTTTTCCTTTTCCTTTTTTTTTTTTTTTTTCTTTTTGGTTGTTGTTTTGAGGATGATTTCTGAGGAGGTAGCCCAACTCAAAATCCTTCTACCTCAGTCTCCTGTGTTCTGGGATTATAGCCATGTACGACAATGCCAAGATCCTATTGTCTTTTTGGAGCTATTAAAATTAAGTTTTGTGAAGTAACTTTAAAATTTTATAAACATACAGGAAAAATCAGTTCTTTCTGTTTTGTCATTATTCTTCCTTTTGATTGATTAATATTTATTTTGATTCATTGAAACAATAGTTATTATAAACTACCATCAATGTATTTTCCAAGACTTTATAGTTAAACTTAAGCACACTCAGTGACTTAAGATTACAGAAACATTACAAATGCTTTTGTAGGCAGTAATTTTTAAATGGATGTTCAGTGATTTAAATGTTTTTTTTTTCTTCTCTGTCACTTATTTTCCTCTCCATATCAATTGGATGTGTAAACAATATTAGCCCTCTTTTTGAGAGTAAGATATGATTGAGTCACTCAGGATTGATTAGCTTAGTATATTGATATCTTCATGCTGTAGACATTCATCTACTAAGCTAAAATTGAAATGAGTTCAGTGATACAGGGAAGTAAATTAATTTAACAAAAAAAGGCTTACTCAATAATTCCTTTAAAATATTTAAAAATATTGAATCGAGTATTACCTAGACACTCTCATCAGAAGCCAGTACATGACTGAGGGTGGTAGTGGTGTAGCTCTAAATCCTAGAATTCAAAGTAGAGTTAGGCAGATCTTGGAGATATTTCCGGGCCAGCCAGTTACTCTATGAGACATTTTCTCAAGTGTGAGATGAAGATATGAAGAGAGTTGTGTCAATCAGACAACAAAAGAACAAATTATGTGCTGTAGGTGAAACCAGTCTCCCTGTGGACAAACGTGCCTGCATAGTTCCAACCTGATCTGTCAATTCCTATTTGCGTCATTGTGTTTTTAAATACATACGTGTGTAGTGTTTACTAAACTTACCTTTTAAAAATATGCAGTCTGCTTTGACAAGCACTGAAAGCTACATAAATGCCACCCAAATCAAGAGAGAGAACATATTCAGCACACCAGATTCTCCTAGCTGCTCCTTTTGTTACCCACCCCTTTGCCCACTCTCAGTACCCGGAGCCTCTAGATTCTTTTAATATAAAACACACGATGCACACTTGAGAACCATGGGGAAGAGCTTCTGCGTTGGAGAAAATCTTGATACGTGACCTTTCATGTGTTATTACCGTGCCTAAGCTTCTGTTCCCTCTTGGGCAGGAAGAAGTTAATAAAATTTTCTACGACATAGAATTTAGAATAGAGTTCAGCGTGTCAGAAATACTGTCTCGATGCTTGAGACTCAACAGGAAAGATGCACTGGAGAAGGCATCCTTTCCATAGTATATGCCTTCTTTGGATGTGTTTAACCACACAACATCAAACCAAAGTTTCAAAATAATGAAAGGTGTTTAGTAATACTGGTCTCACAAAAGTTCAGTTGTTTCCTCCACTCTTTCGGGTTCCTAGGTATAAACACTTGGAGTAATGCTGAGACAATTTCCCACATGTGGTGTATCCATCAGCAGGTTCTGCCAGACTTCTTATCACCCCCTTGGCTACTACCTTGAGTCCAATCTCAGCCCTCTGCTGCGTAGAAGAGAAACCGTGTGAGATGTTTTTCTTTGACCCATCTTTACCACCTTTGCATAAATCACAACTCGATCTCAGCTCCCTGGGCACTCCAGCTGGCTTGGCTTTCCCACGTGCTGAAACCCCCTCCACCAAGAGCTTTAGCCCTTGTTTTCCTTCTACGCTCTTCTCAGATACTCATATCGCCATACCTAGAACTCCCCTTCCCATGCTAGAATTTTCTGTACAAATATTTAAAATTGAAAGAACCCAAGAGTCCTCTGTGGCCCTGACTCTTTTGTTTTATACTAGTTTCTTTTTTTCCTTGCTTCTTTAAATTAGTTCCTGTAGGGCCTGGCGAGATGTCTCCTTTAGCATAGTGCCTTCTTTGCCAAGTGAGTGTAAGAAACTTGGGTGGTTCATACTTTGTGACCCAGTACTGTGGAAGCAAAGATGGGCAGATCCAGAGAAGCTGTGTTGGCAGCAAACTCAGCCAAAGGGATGAACTTCATGTTCCTGTCTCAAAAACATAAATATGGAAAGAAGTTAAAGTGGTCACATAATCTCTAGTCCTGGTCTTCACAATAATGTACACACAAGCATGCATATGTGCACACATACACTAATAAGTATATGTACACCACAGTCACACCAAACACAAACATGAGCACACACACATACATATATACAATAAGTTCATATATTTAAGACATATTTCCTATTTATATATACCTGTTTCTGCTTTTGTGTATCTTTTATAATATATCATTGGCCTTGCACATGGAATCATATAGTAGACAGTTGGAAATATCATAGATGACAGTGTGAATCTAAGAAATAGATTATCTGGAATATTCTTGTAATAACTCAATTACTGTCAAATGAAAATTCAGTTTAAGGCAACTGCTAGGATTGAGTGGTGGTCACACCTTTGAGAATATTTCCAAAGAGAAGGTGACAGATCTTCATGACTACATTTGAATGATGAGAGGAAAGCTGAAGTCAGGAATAGGTCTTGGGTTGGAAACAGGTAATACTGTTATTGGTACCGTGTAGTGACCTGTTTAGATAGCAAAGTTTCTTTAAATATAAATCTATATAGGTGTGAGGTATAAATAATTCATATTTATTATATATAGATACATAATTTATTTTATATACTCATAATTTATTATATGTAATTTATATTTTGTACCTATATAACATATACTGACCTATTTTATGCATTATGTATATCAATATAAAGAAGAAGTGAATACAGTTTTATGGCAATAGCATCCAAACTGATGCTAATTTTCATTTTTAAGTGGAAATTATTCCTGAAAATACATAATGCGTTAGACTTAAGTTCACTAGTGTCTCTTACTTCTACTCATTTGTTTATGGAAAATTAATACAGATTTGATTTGCTAGGGAATTACATTTCTAATTAATTTCAAGGCCACACAGAAAGTGCAGGATTCTGAAGCTGGCCAGGGGCAGAGTGAAAGCTCATTGATTATTCATACCATCATTCCTACTTATTCCATGCTTAGTGGCTGTCACAGGCTGTCAGCCACATAGTTAGTGCCCTTCAGATTTCACATGCAGAATCGGCAGCCTTTGGAAATCTGCATAAAGATAAGTCCGACATTGGATAGATGGCTGCCCACCAGTAGAAGACAGCTCAGATTGTCAGCCATTTATGCCACAGAGCTGACCACCATGAAACAGTGATCAGGAAATGCAGTATTGGCAGACAACAAAATCACTTATTAACCCAAACAAAAAACTAAATCGGTTTTCATAGTTTTGCTTTTTTTTTTTTAAACAAAATGTAATGAAATCATCATCAGTTCCCAAGTATCCTGGCATCAGTTTCTTTGGTAGTCATAGCTTTATTTGGATAATCTTTAATGTTGAAAAATTGTTATAAAATATCTAACCTTTGCCTTACTTGGTTATATATGTGTATGTATGTAGATATGTATTGAATGTACTGATTAATTCATTAAAGTACTAGTGATGGAACCTAGAGACTTGTGGATACTAGCCAAGCACTCCACCACTGATTTATAACCCTGGCCCTCTTTGTATTAATTATTAATTTGTATTTTAAGAGCATACTCCCAAGGCTGCCCTAGCTGGTTTGAGTGTATTCTGTAGCCCACACATACCTTAAATTCAGGGTCTTTCTACCTCAGCCTTGTGTTTTCTGTTATGAGAAGTATCTGTTACAGTCCTGACCCACCTGTCCTGTATTGAGTTTGTCTATTTTAGAAAAAGATAGGATCTCACTATGGGGAACATTTCCTGATGATTGTTTTTGAGTGCATACATTTGAGCTTCTTGTCCATTGAATGGTTTGAAATGACACACTTTAAATGTTTGAGGAATTTTAACAAACAGATGTTTTAAGAACCATAACTGTGTTTATCTATTTCCATCTTAAACTTTCTGTTAAGTGTGTTTTCTCTTGGTAAAATGACATGAAATACAAGGCTAGTGGAGAAGCCATGATTACCAAAACAGGATACCAGCCAATTTTATCACCTAAAACTTTCCTCCTGTTTCTCCCAATTGATCACCACCTGTGTATTCCCCTCATCCCTAGTAATCACAGGTTAATTCTCTATTCCTATTTATAAATTTTCAGAATAATGTACAAACAAGCCATACAATATGTTGCCTTTTGAGTCCAATTGTGTTTGTTCAGCATAAAGCCTTGGAAATTCATTCTTGTTGACTGCCTTATTAATTTATTCAATTTTTATTGCTTAGGACTGTGTCTACCATAGTTCATTTATCCATCTATGACAAACATTTGGGCTTTCTAATTAGGAAGTAATAAAAATAAAGTCTTGTCAACACTCATGTATTGTGTTTGCGCGTGCATACACCTATGCCTGTGATTGTGTGTGTGAGCTTTCAAGAGCCATCTAAGGTAAATACCCATGTAGGATTGCTGGGTCATATCGCTAGGAGATATATTGAATTATTTTGTTTGTACTTTATTTTTATACCACTTTTTATTATTTCTATTTAAATTGTCACTGTTATAAAAATTGATATTGTGAAGGCTATGCTCTTAAAATTCTGGGTATCAGAAATTCTGACACTAGCTTAAATATTGAAGGCCTGAATGTTTTGTTGTTCCCTGGATGCAAGTGGAAAAATTACATCACTGAGTGAAAACTTAGTTGTTGTTGTTGTTTTCTGTGACATTTTTCTACCCTGTTTTGTGAGTCTATCTAGTTCCTACAATAGATGGCAGATTAGTCACTTACAATAATAACACCTTGGAAGTTTTCTGAAATTCATACCACATTCACTACCTTAATTAATGTGAATTCTCATGTCTAGTGCTTTTTACATAGAAAGGACCTCAGAGAAAATATTTTACAATGTTTATAATAGATTTGACCATAGAAAACCCCACAGATTCTAAAATAATTGAACTTTAGAAGAAGAATAAATGTGGAATCGATGCATGAAATTGCCAGTGGCTATTCATAGCAGGAAAGAAGGTAACACAAAGCCATTATAGAAGGTTGGTTATATAGAAGGTTTTGTCCTTTACTTGTTGGGTAAAAGCTTCTTTATGTATCCTGGAGAGTGAATTATATACAACTTACAAATGTGGTCCTGCTGGGAAGAACCCTAGACTCAAGTTATCTTCAACTCTGAGTCTGTCTTGGTGTTACCTTGAGACCCAGGGCACGTCTCATAATCTCTCTGGATTGTAGTATTCTCATTTGTCCAATTAGTGGGGGCAGCATTAGATTATCCATCAAGGACCTTCTTGCTCTAAAAAAAATATGATGCTGCAATTCTGTGATGATCTTATGTCATGGAACAAAAGAGTTTGTCTTTGTATTTAACTGATTCTGTCAGAAGTCAATGGTAAGCAAATTTTAAAAGGATTGAAAAGTACAGTTAATGAAAAGCCAATAATGGTATTGGAGAAGAGTTTACAGTATTTCTAAATACCTGAATCTTACAAAATTACCAATTTATATAGTGCCTTTCCAAATTTGATATTCAAAGCACAGGACATAAATTATATATTACTTAGACATATGAAAAACATTAACTCATAACACCACTATCATTTTATAGGATTTTCTGAGAACTGTAATTTTAATTTTTAACAGCATTTTAAATATCAAGAATTTATTTCTTTAATTAGCACCCACTTAATTGTGAAGCATAGCCTTGATAAATTCATGTTTTTAAAATGAGTGTGCATTTTAAAATATTTATTTTTAATTTCTTTTTTGAGTGTTTTGCCCACATGCATATATATGTTCCACATACTTGATACCCATCGACCCTGGGAGGGGTCATCTGATCCTCTGGAACTAGATTCATGGATGGTTGTTAACTTCCAAGTGGTTCCTGGAGACAGAACCCAGGTCCTCTGCAAGAGTAGTCAGTGCTCTTAACATCTGAGCTACATCTTCAGCCATTGGGTGTGCATTTTCAAGAAAATAATTTCAAATGTATATACTTTAAGGATACTAATGCAAAAGATTCCTTTTGGTTATGTGTCATTCACAGTAACCACTGATTCTTTACATATCATCGTCTAAATGCTGAGGGATATTATCAATCTCAAGGAATAAAACGTATTTATTTAGCTCATATTAGTGTCTGGCATGTGTAAAATACACACTATACTGTGGAATAGTAATGTCATCTTGATTTGAGAAAATCTGCTACACACTCAGTAGAAATATCTACAGATGGCTGTGTGATACTATACAAGTACTGTAGTAGAAACTTGAAAACCAGGAATAGTTTTCAATGCAAGGCCTTAGAAACTGGTAGCTGGTGCATAAAATTTTATTGCCTTAAAATAGAATAGATATTCTAAGAAAATGGACATCTCCAGATCAAATTACTTTTCTAGGACATTTAATTTGTTTGGAGGGACATTCATTTTTTTGTGGATAATGATAGAGTTTTGGTAAATAAGAATAAATTAAGGATTATGAAGGGGTCTCTTTTATAATATATACTTAACAAGCTATTTTTAAAAATAGTTACTGAAGCTGGATGGTGGTGGCACACAACTCTAATTCCAGCACTTGGGAGGCAGAGGTAGGCTGATATCTGAGTTGAGTTGGTCTACAGAGAGAGGCTGATGACAGCCAGGTCTACACCGATTAAACCCTGTCTTAAAAAATCAAACAAACAACAACAGCGAAAAAGAATAGTTACTGTGATAGGTATTTTTTTTAAAGGAAGATGTCTTGGAAATGTGAGACATTCATTGAAGTTAGGATAGAGCGAATCAGATGGAAACGTTTCACAAAGCAGTGCTTCTAGCTCTGATGCAGGTTCTTCGTGAACAACCTTCACTGTACTTTAATACAAGTCTTCCATGCCCCTGCCATTTATCTGGCGCAAGCTAGCCAAACTTTCTCTTATTTCAAACATTAAAAAGTTTACTTGAATAATTTCCCATATCTTTTCCATCTAACCAGAGCTCATCTTGCATATTTTTATTGAATTCCTAGTAAATATTAATGAAATAGGATTTACTCGCTTAAAAAGAAAAGGAACCGGGTTTCGTGATTTGGCCTACTACTGTCTTCAGTGTTCTGAGAATAATATATGATTAGCTAAAATGTCGATCTACAAACAATTCCTGGGGGTATCATCTGAAGCCTCCTCTTTAAAGTACAATAGAATCAAGCAGTTATTTGTTGGCTTTGGGGCCAAAAATTGTGAATGGCTAGATTTTCCTTAACTTAGTGGTGATACTTATACATAATCATGTAAATTCACCATTGTATGAATGAATGAGGAAACTGTGTTTTCTAAACCCATATATTTGGTTAAACTGTATCTCAGTGTTCTTAGACACAAGTTAATAAACCTTTGGTTACTATTTCCACAAATGAAGTTCTTATTAAACTACATTTACTTTGATTCAATGTCATTAAGAATCAACTACACTACATTGGCAGTATTTTTGATTATCAATATATGGATAGTTCAGTAGTCAGCAGTTGAAAACGAAAGTTTGATTTTCATCTTGATGTCGTATAAATATCCCAGGGGAAAAATGTGCTTCTTATCCTGGCAACCCATTGAGAGTACAACTGTCATCCTGACATCACCATTTCAAAGAATGGCTGCTACAACCACAGAGAAGACAGACACATCACAAACTTCTGTTGACAAAGTTTTTCCAGACAGTTTCTATTAACTTTTTTTCTTACCTACATTTTTTATTTCCTTCTCTCACTGATGATTTTTTTCATCTGCATTTAAAACATACTGTTACTGTTGATCCTTAAACATTAAACATGGTGAAATAAGAGTTCTCATTGGTCATGTAAGTCACTTACCATAGATAGCATCTCCAACAAATGAAAGCTTTCATTTCAAAGACAGCCGAGTATCACACAGGTGAAATAAATCAGAGACCGATAATGTATCTGCAAATATTTTTATGGACATTAGAGCCAACAGAACACCAGGGAACAAATTTAATAGAAAGCAGTTTTGAAAACATTGCTGCAGAAGAGAAGACTTGACTGTTGGTGGAGAAAAGAGTGTCTCACATAACTTTCTCATCTTATCTTCTGAGTGAGTACTTCTTGCTGTGGTGTTCTAGTGCTAGCATAGACACAAGAATGATGAACTAATACATGGTGCATGTACCCAGCACCATTTATTTACAGAAATGCATATTGAATCCAAATCGGAATTGAGATTTTCCTAAATTGTACTTATCACCTACTTTAACACAGAAAGGAAGAATTGGTTTGTTTGTGAAATGATTATATGCAGCTTGTGCTTTTCCATTCACATGCTTGACATTTTCCCTGTACACACAGATCATCCACCCACAAAATTCATTTAACTTTAGCCAAAGCAGAAAGTAAACTTTTGACAACATTTAAGAGTTCTGTTTTAAAAATCAAAATGTTAAAAATTGTCTTTTTAGCATATTCTTGTTCAACAGATAATAATAAAGTCTTTCAATTAAAGAAAAAAGAAATTGCCGGGCGGTGGTGGCGCACGCCTTTAACCCCAGCACTCGGGAGGCAGAGCCAGGCGGATCTCTGTGAGTTCGAGGCCAGCCTGGGCTACCAAGTGAGTTCCAGGAGAGGCACAAAGCTACACAGAGAAACCCTGTCTCGAAAAACCAAAAAAAAAAAAAAAAAAAAAAAAAAAAAAAAAAACCAAAAAAAAAAGAAAAAAGAAATTATTTTAATTTCATTGATAATGCCCTTAATCAGCACAAACTAGAGGCCTATAAAACCTTTATGATAATATATACATCAGGTAACTTAGTAACATTTTGGTATGTTAATCTGGAGAGGAAATTTCTATTTCTTTACATGTAAAACAATACTGTGCATGCGTGTTCATACATGCTACTGTATTCATCGGAAGGCCAGATGACAACCTGCTGCAGTTTATTTTCTTTCTACCCTGTGCGTTCCAGAAATTGAACTCAGGTCTTTATCTTGGTGGCAATCTTCATTACCCACAGAGCTGTCTTGAAGCCTAGACAATGTCATTTTGATTCACACTGGATAGAATATTGCCCACTTGACTTACTTGAACCAAGGTCACAACTGTTTTGTCTGTTGAAGAGTTTTATCTACAACACATTCTGTAATACAGGCAGAAGAAGAAAAAGAAAAGCAGCTGTCCTTTCTAAGCAATGATTATTTACTTAGAGCTACCATTATTGCATACTGAAGTTGCTCAAATCTGAATAGTCTTAAAAAAAAATCGCAATCATCCAACTGAAGAATATAGGAATATAGGAATCTTGTGTCACTGACCTAAGCTGTTTCATCTCCTTTGTTGTGTCTGATAACACTTAAAACAGCAAAGGCATCATGTTTAAGGTCTTCAGCCAGACTTCTTAGCAAGATTGATTCATAATGAGCCTACATAGAATCAGCCATGTTTGGTATTACTTGGTGAAGCAAGACTTTTGTTTTGTCTTTTCAAGGTTTCCCGGGGTTTTGCTTAGCTGCTTACCCTACCTTTTTTACTTCCTATGTTCTTTTAACTGTATTTATAGAACATCTGGTATAGGACACAATTTAAAATATGCATTTGAAACCCTTGACGCATCTGTGGAGTAAGAGATGACATATTCAAAGGATCTTTTAAAATCAGCATTTATTTAAGTAGCCACATTGGAACTGATGTTAAGAATGTGTAAAGGATTTTATTATTATTATTATTATTATTATTATTATTATTATTATTATTATTATTACTTTCTTTTGCTTCTCTTTTACATGTGCTTTTCAGTGGCTATGCCTCGTTCACTCCCAGGCCCCTGTGTGACATTTCCATTCACACGTGCCTTTTCCTTCTTCAATCTTCCTGACTGCAAAGGAAACAATAACTTACTCCAGGGTCACTTGAATTTATTCACATATTCTAATTAGAAATAAAAGTCCTGAATGGGCCATTTGTAGTACAGGACAATCCTGTGCTTGTAAGTATGGAGTACTCGGAAGTAGAGATTGTCCATAGGCTCATTAAAATCATTATGTATTCAAATACCAAAACAGTATGGGCAGTAAAAATTTCTTTAATTAGCTTATACTCAGATCTTAAAGATATATGACCTTTAAATGAACTGTGTGTAACTTTCAGGATTAAACATGATTTTAAAAATATTTTTTCACCTAAGAAATTAACAGTTAATCTGTAAAGGTCAGTATAGGTGGGTTTAATCTGATTCTGAAATTTGCTATTATTGCTACACATGAAGTAATTGGGGTAAAAATTAAAATTTTTAAATGATTGAAATCATGTATAAAACAATACTTTATAATATAATTATTTTATCTTTCTAGGTAGAGTCTCTTAATTTTATAGATCTGATTCACAGATGCTGTATGTGATACATATTTACAGTTATTTAGGTTTACAGATGAAGTGAAAAAAGGTTTTAACAAATAGTGAGAGAAACATTATTCATTTTTAGAAAATGATCAAAATTGCTAAACATGAAATGGCTTTCAAACCAATTATATCAAGATGTCTTTTAAAATTGGGCCTGCATAGTACTCTGAAGGTTGATTGCTGGAGTTAGGTAATGTATCTTTCTGACTCTAAATGTTTAACATTTGATACTTTTGTTGTATGAACTTAAAACTATTTCCTCTGGGATTTCAGAAATGATAAAGAATGTTGTTCATATATTCTCTTGTATATGGTAAACAAAACAAAAGGTACCACAGTGCCAAGGTATAATTGTCTAAATTAAGATGTATCATTGACTAATACATTTGTCCTTAGTAATGAGAACCGAGGCACATGATTTTGCCACTGTTCTTTTGTTCTCTTTTGGAAAATTAAGACGACCTGTAAGAAAGAATATATTTCCAGAGTGTCAGGAGTTGATCAGCTCCTGCTTGAAGATGTCTGAGAGGAAGAGAGGAAAGGGAAAGATTCTGTTAAATTTACAAACATCAGATGAATATGTTGAACATAGTCATAAATTAATGGTAAGAATATAAAGGGCTAATTCCATGTAAAAGGGGCGATGTAGTAACTTTAAACATAAGCATAATCCATATTATATTTGAGTAAATAAAACACATATTTTCATTTATTGGATGAGTATGTCAGACCATTGCAGGATTTTGCTGCAATTGAACAGGCATGTGAAATAGACAGCAATTTTTTTCAAAAATAAAAACTCCTATGGTATATATAAAGAAGATGACTATATGCCTTGTTTTCTCCAAGGGATAAGAAAGTTAACTAGAAATAATTCCTCTGTTTGAACCCAGCCTTTGTTGGAGACTCAGCTCTCTATATTGTCCTGGTGTTCCCTGTGAAGAGCTGCAATGCGAGGCTGCAGTAGCTACAGCTCTTTATTCCTTCCAAGCTAGCTACTGTGCTGCTAATTAGAATTGGATATTGGTGGTCCTGAAATGTGGGAGACCATCAATGTCACTTTGTGTTAAAATTTAATCACACAAGTTAGGACATTCAGAATTATGGTTTCTATGGTAACCACAACACTGAGCCCTGTGTGAAGGCATTACAGTGAGGGTCTTTGATTAAGAGAAAGTAAACCAGAAGTGAAACAAAATGGTCCATATGTGTAGCTAAAGTTACCAAAGCGGGCAGGAGAGGGAGGAAAGAAAACGAAAAAGTACAGTTCCCTTTTCCTTAATTATATTTGCTTAGTGGTAGGTCATGTGTTCTTGCAATACACTGAACAGTCTGTTAGAGTTCTCATGCAGATGCTTGTGTTCATTGGATTTTAATGATTATTTCTCTAGCACCTTTCGATTTCTTAAAATTTATCCTATTTACATAAAAGAAGTGTTATTTGCATACTTCTTTTCATATAAAGTAACTGATGATACTGACTTTGGGGACCTTCTGACTGTTCCTGTGGAAGAAGGAAAAAAAATTTTTTTCCATTGATAAGTTTTTCTTTGAAAAGTCGTAAGGTGGAATTACAATACTGGTGTTTTGTCTATGATGTTTCATTGGAATAGTGCTGTTGTAATAGCTATATGTAGTTTCATTTTGTTATATGCATATAGACATCAACATGAAATGTAGTCTAATTCAGAACAGAACATAAGTAATACAAGATGTATCGAATGTTAATCATGAACAATATATTAAATAAGATAAATGGAGTCACTGGTAACAGAACATAAAGTGTGTACGGAATATTTCATTTTGAAGCATACATTCTGTCAAGAATGAAGATAATCATTATAAGATTATGTTATATTTTGTTTAATTTAAATGAAAATGAAAACAGTTGTGTATTAGCTGTGCTTGAGCCTTGTTCATGCCCTGGAAATAGAGTGGTCTGCTTAAGTGGAGGTTTTCATGTATTCAAGTAACACTTTATTAAGCCACTATTAGGGTTTAATTTTGCTGAGATTGACATTATTGGTTTATCTTTCAAGGAACATATGGTCTAGTGACATTTCGCTAAAGATAAAAAAAAGCACAGGTTTCTCCCCATTTTTAGTCTTGAAATATAGAAAATGCTAACCAGACTAGTGAGTCTTATGATATACTCCAACATTACATGAAATATGTTCATATTAGGTAATGCAAATTCAGTATTCTTCTATGAATATTTAGGTGTGGATGAGTGCTTTTGTCTTATATTTAATGGCACTTTACAGACCATTAATCTATTGAAAGGGTCAGAAAGCTGTTTATTAAGGAGCCTAATAGGAACCACTTTCTACCTATCAGCTTTGCAGGATGCAGGCACTGCGCTAAAGCTCCCCTTCACAGCACAAGCTTAGCCATAGAAAGGAGGAATAAAGAGGGACATAGCTCTGCTCCAGTGAAACTTCAGTTTTGAGAACATGTAGTGTGTATGCATATCTATATTAGTTCATTGACTTTTTGAAGCACTCACTAATGTGAAAACACATTCTTACATCACAGGACAAAAATGAAGTAGTATGGCAGGTTAATCTTGACTATTGTTTTGCTATACAGTAACCAGTTGAATTTTGGGGTTATGGATTTTTTTAGAGGCTTTGGGTTTTGTTTACATATTAAAAATTATCTGCTTGCATGACAAAAAATTGTTCTTTATATAATTTGCATTTTTTTCAAAATTATTCTATATGTCTTCCCTAAAGACACCACATTTTATGATCCATTTACAAAAAAAAATAATGGTGATACCATTTACCACTCAACATATACTACCCCACATTCAAGTTTTAATGAAGGTGATAAATAAACAATGATTTGGACACATCAGCATGTTGATAAGTTCTTGCAAAATGTGGTTTACTGAGGTAGCCACAATGAGCATTTTTAAGTCAGACTTTAAGTTCCTGATGTAAACAACTGAGAGGAAGGAAACCATTTACGGTTGTGGGGTTTCAGTTCATATTCATTGGCCCTGTTTGTTGAGCCAGAACAAGATGGTGCCTGTAGCATGAATCTTAAAGAGTTCTTATTAATAAAACAAACCCAGAGCCAAGTATTGGGGTGAAACTGGAAGATCAGAGAGACAGAACAATCCACAGATAACCTCACCTGGCCAACTTCTCAACTGGTCTTGTTTCCTCAGACTGGATGCTTCTGTGTCCTCATCCCAATGGCTCTCAGCTGAACTGCTGCTCGAAAGCCTGAAGCTTAATCAGCTAAAAGCTTAACCAGCCAAATGCTTCTAGTTCCTGGTCCTCACGCCTTATATATCTTTCTGCTTTCTACCATCACTCCCTGAGATTAAAGGCTCACTCCCTGGGATTAAAGGCGTGTGTCACCATGCCTGGCTCTTTCCACTGTGGCCTTGAACTCACAGATATCCAGAGGGATTTCTACCTCTGGAATGCTAGGATTAATGGCCTGAGTGCCACCATTTTCTAGCCTTTGTATCTAGTGGCTGTCTGTTCTCTGACCCCAGAAAAATTTATTAGGGTGCACAATATTTGGGGGAACACAATACCACCACAGTTGCCCCTGTGTGTGGCAGGGAGCACTCATCTCATTAGGAACAGAAAGGGACCTAGATCCAGGTATAGCCTTCACATTCAGACCTCTGGAGACCTACTTCCTCCAGACAGGCCTATCCCAAGGTTTGCACTTCCCTCTGACTGGTGAGAATATGGCCATCAAAGTGGATCCTTCACTCTTTAGTCCTAACCGCTTAAAAGTGTCCCATCCAGGAAGTAAATAGTCCCAAGCATACCAGGATACTGACATTCCTCTTTAGGTAGAATGACGCTTCTATGAAGTTTATAATATGAAGTAATACAATGAATTTGAGTTTGTGTGTCTGTTTGTGCAGAGATGGAGTCACAAGATGAGAGAAAAAGTAAATGAACTTGTTATATCATTCTCTTCCCTTAAACTCATTTGTTAGAAAAGTCACCTTTCGCCGGGCGGTGGTGGCGCACGCCTTTAGTCCCTGCACTCGGGAGGCAGAGCCAGGCGGATCTCTGTGAGTTCGAGGCCAGCCTGGGCTACCAAGTGAGTCCCAGGAAAGGCGCAAAGCTGCACAGAGAAACCCTGTCTCGAAAAACCAAAAAAAAAAAAAAAAGAGAGAGAGAAAAGAAAAGAAAAGAAAAGTCACCTTTCTCTACTATAGCAGAATGAATAAAGATTGGTGAGGTGTTTATTCCCATTTTTTCTTATTAAAATATGAATTCACAAGGAAGGGTTTCCTGTCTATCATTTTCTTTTAATTCATTAATCCAATTGCATCACAAAAAATTTTAGTTATCTATTGCATTATTCTACTTCGGCTACCATGCCTAAATATAATCTTGGTGGCTAAGTAATTCTAAAATTATTTTCTTAAAGTTCTGGAGGCTAGACATCCCAAGTTACAACTGATTTCGTTTGTAATGAGTGTTTCTCTGTCCCACCAGCTAGTTCCCAAATAATGACATGAAGACTTCTTATTAATTATGAAAGCTCGGCCTATAGCTTAGGCTTGTTCCTAACTAGCTTTCATATCTTAAATTAACCCATTTGTATTAATCTAAGTTTTGCCTCATGGCTTTTTACCTTTCTTTCATCTTGTACCTCCTGTTTCCACTCTGTCTGACTGGCAACTCCACCCTTCTTCTTCCGCTGAGTCTTCTCTGTCCCTGGAAGTCCTGCCTAACCTCTTTTTAGCTATTGGCTCTTCAGCTTTTATTACACCGATCACAACAATATATTTTCACACAGTGTACAAATATTCCACAACACTTGTTCTTGGTAAGGACTTTGTTCTTGACGTGAGTACAGCTGCTGTCTCTGTCCTCACATGGCCTTTTCTCACTGTGTGCACATTTTTGGAAAGCCATGTTGTGTCTTTTCATATAAAAACACGCACCCTATAAGCCTTCACACTGTGATGAGATAAGCAGTTTTCATTTTGTTTCTCCCCCAATTTTCCAACACAAATTCTCAAAATACTGGTGATTTTTTAAATGATAAGTGTGCTGTTGACCCTTCGTTCTATGTTTGAGATGCCTGATGGCTGTGGACTTCTGGAAACACTTAGGATCTGGCCTGGCTGCCAGGACAACCAAATGTATGACTGGTAGTCGAGAAGGCATTCAGTCTTACTTTTCTGTCTCCAAAGATTGGAAGTGTGGAGATAGACTTAGTCACGAATTACCAGTTACTAATCAACAGAGTGTCAGGGGCTTCTGATTTGGTTAACATGTGTGGATACAGAGAGAGTGGCACCTGCAGATGGCGTTTGATGTTTGCATTTCTCTCATGTGCTCTTTGCCTTATGGATCTGCTCATGTATGTGTGCATGTGTGTATGTGTATATGTTTGAATGGTATGCTTTTATCATGTAACTCAAGTAACTGTATAGCAGTGGATCAGTGTTCTACTCAGTAAGTATTTTTCTCTGAGTTTTGTTCAACAAGTTAATTGAACCTAAGGAGGGTGATAAAGGAAACTTCTCACTTAAAACTGCTTGATCAGAAACATAGATAAAATCTCAGACCTTGGACTAGTATCTGAAGTTGGCATGTGGGAGGGGTACCCTATAGGATGGAGGCTTTAACTTGAGGAATGTGTTCTAACATTACTAGGTGGATCATAATTTCACTGTACTGTGTATACCCAGGTTTTATCTAGGAGAACCATAGAATTGATTGATATTAGTTTAAACCATATGCCTTATGTGAATAGAAATATCTAGAAGAGAAGTAACACAGAGAGAAGAGTTTTATTTGTAAAAAGAGTACCAACATTAAACCTTAACTTTTCCCATAGAAGCTCTATCTACAATTCAGTCGCAGTGGGGATTGGAGCTTCAACATAGAAATTTTGAAGGGATTAAATTCAGTCCATAAAAGCTTCACTATTCAAGACTTTATACTCAGACTGAACATAAAAATAGTTAACAGTTTCTGGTGTTAGGGTATTTACAATCCATTCATGGTGTAGACATTACTCACATTATAGCACTTATTAATGTGTAATTGTAAGCCAAAAATAATGTTTCTAAGGAGAGAAATACTCCTCAGAATGCTATTATATTAAGGAATATATATTTATAAGCTATATAATTAGAGAAATCTAAATCTTCTGGATAGCTTCAGAGGAGAGAAGACCTACATGAACACTATTAAGGTGTGTTCTATACAAAGTAAAAAACCTATGGGGGGGAAAAAAAACCTTTTGCCTGTAGAGAGCCTGTTTCTGTAATTCTTCCCAGCTAGTTATTGAGGATGAGTACCTTTCTCTTTTCTCACTGCAACTTAAAATTTAGTCTGCAGAAATCCAGAATAAGCTCATGGTTTATAAACATTACTCTGTTGACCTTAAAAAAAATTTACCAAGGAAAAGTATAGAATCACATCACTTTACATTTCTTTATGGATTTCTTTATGGTTAAAGTTTCTTATTGCAGAAGATGTCTCTGAAATTACTACTGCTGAGAAGTGGGAAGGACTTTTAGTAAGTGAATGTTTTATCAGTGCTCTGAGTTAAAAACCAAACATCTTGACACAATGTGTAATTTAGTGTAATTAATAGCATGTCACTTTTGTTCTTTCCCAAAACATGCCTCATAGTATCAATCAAAAGGGGAAAAATCCGTTCATGACTTATAAGATCAAGAACAAAGTAGTAGAGTAATAATATAGTTATATGCTATAAAATTATTTAGTTTTAAATTATTTAATTTATGTGCTATACAAGCCATTATTATATAAGCCATTAATTATGGCTTAAATTACAAAAAAAAGATTTCCGATAGATTGAAAGTGTACATTATTTTGAATTTAATTAAAATAAATGTAAGTTTATCATAGAAAATGATAGATTAGTTTAGTGTAGTCAACTGAATATAAATAAAATTGGGACAAGAATATTTTTGCTGGGTACCACTTAACCAGAAATTCATTGCTAAACTCTTTCATAGACATATTTCTGGAAAAGTATTAATAGTACATAGTTCATGAATATATATGGAAATATTATTTCCAAAAATTTTACTTTTTGAGAATTTCATACAGTGCATTTTATCTTATTCAGATCATTCCCAACTCTCCCCAGATCTATGTCCATCACTCAACCCACCCAACTTTATAAAACGTTCTTATTCTCTCTCACATGAAATCTTCACCTCAGCCTTTTTGGAGTTTGTACTCCTTGCTCAGCCTGTAGAATTAAAAACCAATTTTTAATTAGTAGGGTCATGATGATTTTATATTGAATAAATGTTTCTGTCAACTAAGGAGATATGATGCTTTGTAGGTTTTCATATTTTCTTTTCAGTTTCTTTTGTGTGTCAGGAACTCAACCTTCAGTGTAATTATTATTAGGGAAATTGTTCACCTTTTTTGTTAATATCAGTAATGAATATTATTATCTAAAAGGTATTTGTAAACTCTTAATACAGTGAACCATGAACTATGAATCAGATAGTTCAGATATGTTTTTATAGTAATATCCAGATGGATTATTCATTCTGAGGTTTATGATGACAGTAAGACCTTTTGGACATTGCTTTGCTTCGTTCCTGCAGTATGAAAGCTTTCTGTTAAGCTAAGCGCCATATTAAGCTATATGCCATTTATTTCAGCTAATTTGAATCACTTCTAGTCCTGAGATAAAAGTATAAACTAAAGACTATAACTAACTGTTAAAACTATGAGATGTAGATAAACAAAAACAAAAACAGAAAGAAAGTGTCAGTTAAAACTTGGTCTCAGAGATCTTAACCCTATTTTGTCCGTCTTGTGTTAGAAGCAACTTCGCAGTGAATGTAAAAGTTAGGTTTTTCACATTGCCAAATGCTACATTACTGAGCAATTAACATTAATCCATGCAGTGGTCAGCCACAGCAGAAAAAAGCATGCATTTTGATGTGTGTAATTCAACATCTGGTTGTCACTAGAGCCCTAAGCAAACGTCATACACACATGCCAGATGTGCCTTATGGTTGTATTATAGTTTGTGTTGTTCAGCCAAATGTGGTTGAAAGACGTCAGAAATGTTTCCAGGAGTAAGCAAACTTCAATTGTTGTTTATGGAGTCATTCAGTGAAATCGTAAAAACATTCATAATGAAAATAGTTAGCACCAATTGAGAAGGCCCTGAACACCTGCTATTTGCATATAAAATTACTGTATTTAATTTTCACATGTATCAACTCTGAGAACAGATTTTGTTTGCTTCCCCTGAAATAGGTGAGAAAAATGAAAATGCAAATTCTGTGCAAAGTTTCACAGATAAAGTGGTAAGTCAAGCTTTGACTCCCTGAGGCCAAGATGCTATAGGTACTATGTGCCCTCTAGCAATTGTGTCAAAGTTCCTAGTGTAATGTGTGACCCTGTCTCTGACAATAACCTGGAGAGCTATCTTCCCTGGGTCAAACAAACTGATTCTTACAATATTCAATTAGAGGCACTTGATGTTCTTATGTTAATTAACAATATATTTAAAAGATGAAATGTACTGATAAGAGAGACAGAGAAGATGCTATTTCATCTATGTTTTCCTTGATTAAGTTCAGATTTTATTCTTTGTTTCAATTGTATTTGTTCTGTTGGTACTGATAGATGATAGTACACTTATTTTAGAAAGAGATGATTTTTAAAATTTGTATTATTTTAGTTTCAACTTTTTATTAGGATACAACACAATGAATAATGTGATTAAATGTGTGACATTATTAAATATTGGCTAAATATTTATATAAGGAGAGACAAATGATAGAAGTATTTTAACTAATACTGCATGTCTATAACAGAAAATATTCAGCACAACTTACTCAACATGTGAGGTTAGTAAAAATGTAAAACACTGCTAGTATTGTTCTGTAATAGGTGAGCTTATCGGCTATAATGGCCCGATGATGTCATTGGCATTTCCTTTTGCTAATAGCAGTATGCTATAAGCCACAAATCATTCTGTGATTCCAGCTGTCGTAAAGAGAGTGAATGGTTTTATATTCCAACTAAGGTTGAAAATTTTAAAAAATTAAATATTTTGATTATAATTACTTTAGCCTGATTCACATAGGCTTTATTGCATTCCCATGGCATTCTAAGTAAGATAAATAATTACATATGTAATTCAACAAGATTTCTGGTTTTAGTTTCAGTGATACTATTTGGAGTCATTGCCTAATTCAGATAAAATGAAACTTTATGAGCTTTTATTAAAATTTTTAAAAAGTGGGGCTGGAGAGATGGCTTAGTGGTTAAGAGCACTGGCTCTTCTTCCAGAGGTCCTGAGTTCAATTCCAAGTGCCCTCTTGGTGGCTCACAACCATCTACAATGGGATCTGATTTCCTCTTCTGATGTTCAGATGAACATGCAAACAGAGCGCTCATACATAAATAAATGAATCTCTTTTTTTTAATTGCAGAATTAATAATATAGACAAATTCGGGTGCTTTTTCTAGCTGGTAGCCAAAATTCAAGGTGCATCAAAAATGATACAGCAAAGAATTACACTCAGTCAATATCCCTCAGAAAATAACATTCTTTGATGATATAGAAGTTCATATGCCCTTCATATATATAAATTTCCTTTCTTAAAATCTATGGGAAAATCATCTGTGTCCTTTAAGATTTGAGTTAATTTGAAAGAGCAATACCACAATCATAAAGTTAATCTATCTGCCTCCTTTCCTTAAATCATTGATGCTTCGAACCACAAGGTTCTCTTATCTTTGTAACTCATAAGATCATGGTGATGTACACAAGAAGCAAGAGAAAGTGGACGACGTGTGTGCATCAGTTCTTGATTTTACATTGAATCTCATTTTTTCTTTCAACACTCCACAAGAATAGTCTTTTTGTCATCATTATGGAATCACTTGAAGAATTTGAAAACAGCAGTAATAATTCAAATCTCTAGAGAATGGAGGAAGCTGGATTATCTCATAGGTAATGCATATACTTAACTCTTAATTTTAGTAAAGCATACCTTTGAAGCAATAAGTATAGACATATGAACTCAATAAATGACCAAATGACCAATTTTCAGTGGAAAATTGATGAATAAATTATAGAATAAGTAATTGAAAGGATACTTTGTAAATGTGGAACTCAAAATTATAAATTAGTGTTCTGTAGTAAACACTCTGGAATGTGTTTATGAAGAATGCATTATTGAGGAATGCAGTATAACCATCTGAATGTATGTGGTGGTGCTGTCTATTCCTTCACTCTGGGATGAAAAGGTAAAGGGTATAGGGACAAGAGTTGAAAGAAAATAATATAGAAAACTGAGTTAAAATGAAAGAATTTACTAAAGCTTATGACTTGGATCTCCGGAAATTCATCAAAGTTTAACAAACTATAAGTTTTTAAATATTAGTTTAAATTAAAATTATTAATGTCATACTATTTTTTGGAAATTTTTCTTTGTCTCCAGTGTATTCCAAATTTTGTGAACTTACTAACTTGGACCTTGCCAGACCCCAATTAGAAAATTAAGTCTATTTTAAACTACTGGCCTTACAGTGGGTATTTGTAGCCCATGGGCATATTAGCTGCTCTACCCACCATTCCATATGATATCTGAAAAGATTTCACTCAATTTTAACTGAACAGAGTTGATATGATTGTTCCATTTGTGAGACTTGGAAACCAGAAACCCCACATCTATTTCTCTTCTGTCGTTGATAACTGATTTGGACTCTGGCCATATATACTGTTCAAAGGTTAATGGAAAGGGTCCCTACTCAACCAGTATTTAAGCTTGAAATTAATGTTTGACCTTACCTAGACTGTTTATATAAGGTAAAATGAGCCAGTAATTGTACACTTAAACACTCTTAAAGCTAACGACATATGATTTAACAGAAATACAAGTTTAATTTTAAAATTTCCCCTCAGAAATCCAGTGAAAATAAATACATTGAATTGTTTGATGGAAAAGATATTGTATTGCCTCTTGATAAGTCCAACATGATGTAAAACTTATTTATGAAAGTGTCGAATTTGTATTCTCACACGTTTATTTCAAAGAAAACAACAGTAATATGGAGAAGTATTGCTTCTTCAGTCTGAAGATACCTCTAAAGTCTTAATGCCAAACTTTCTCCAATGTTTCATCCTGACTCTTGATCATTTATTTATTCTTTAGTTATGTCATTCCACTCACATGTGTGTGGAAGTATGAATCTGTGTCTGTGTGCGTACACCACGCGCACACATTAAGACAGCCAGAGGAGATCAGCTGACTTCCTGCCTGACTTGTTTCTCGTCTTCCAGTATATGGGTTCTGGTCATAGGCTTTACGACAAGCACTTCTGCACACGGAGCCAACTGGCCAGCCCTCCTCTTGAGTTTTAACATATCACTGCTGGCAATCATTTTAAGTTGAGGGATCACGTTATTGAAATATTCTGTATCAAGACTGGCATTGCCTTACCCATTATTTTGCTCCTCTGGTTATATTTTTAATCAAAATTAAGATATGCATCATTGAAAAAGAAAGGTGGTTTATTTTTGTTTTTGTTTTTTGTAAAATCGAAGCTATAGGTTTGTCCATTCTCAGCTTTTTTTTTCTAGGAAGATTCTTATTTAGTTTTCAAAACTTTTATGTAAAGATAAAGCATTATTGAAGCCTTAATTAATTAATTAATTAATTAATTAATTAATTAATTTGGTGTCTCAAAATGTCATCAGTTTTGGAACCAAATAAAGGAAACGTCTTCAGAGACCCTTTACAAAGTAATCTAGTTATGGGCAAAGTCAACATTCATTCTCTAACTTGTTTAGCAAAATCTTAACGGAATGTGTTATATACCCTTTTAAATCTAAATTTGAGGGAGCTGGAGAGATGACTTAGTGCTTAAGAGCACTGGCTGCTCTTCTACAGAACCCCGATTTAACCCAGGTCCAAATGGCAGCTTACAAACATCTGTAACTCCAGTTCCTCGGAAATCTAATGTCTTCTTCTAGCCTCTATAGGCAGCAAGCATGCATGTGGAATATATACATACCTGATAGCAAAAAAAAAATGTAGAATAAAATTAAAAAATACAAATTTTTGGTTTAACCAAAAAATAAAACATTTCAAATAACAAAATTAAAATGATTTGCTTTATAAGGGTATCCTGTAAGAAGAATGGGTCTTGTTATGTCATCCTTAATTTAAAGACATGGTCTATTTTGACATTTTAAACCTGCTTTGAAATTCAAATGCTTTGCAGATTTTTAAAAGAAAAAAATTATTATGCACTTTAGTTATGGGAGCACAGATTAAGGGCTTTCAGATTGAATGAACATGCTATAGTCACATTTTTGTTTATGTGAGTGAATCCACTAGACTTTCATAATAATTAATCGGAGGCGTTGAATGTGTGTTTTTAATTTCCTTTGAATTATAAAGGAAAATGAAAATCTATGCAGTTATTTGAATTTTCCCTTATTTACTCTTTAAAAGAATTAATGTAGCATTTTTAATAGCTTGTATCTTTTTTTTTAGCTTGATGTATCTCTAAACACAACTATGATGAAAATCAGGAAATAACTGTGTTAGATAGTGTTACCTAAACTATAAATAAAAGAAATAGCTTAATTAGCAGGATTCAACTGCAAATTGTTAGTGCAGGCCCTGGAAGAGCAATTAGTGTCTTGGAGTCTCTAGGCCAGTCCACAGCAAAGAGGCAAACTCCAAGAGACTGAAACATCCTCTAGTTTATTAGTGACTTTTAAAATCACTGATAAATATTTTCTGAGAATTTTCTCTGTGGTTACTGTAATTACAGTATTTCCACCCTTCTCACAGTGCTGACTAACATGGCCCTGCCACTTTTTCTCAAATTCTCAATAGTCCTTTCTTATTGGTTAGTATGTATGATTGGAACTTCTCATCCAACTCCTCCATCATAGTGGAACCTGGGTCAGGATTGGGTTAGGGACCCTCCCTTCATATCTGGAGTCAATTTTAGTGCTTTCAGGATTTACCTTTAGACCAAGCTCTGAGATGCTGTATTCCCAGCCGTAACCCTCCTGCCACCTGCACCCAGAGGTCATCTCAGAGCAGAACTACTGATGCAGCTTTGGATTGGAATAGGATGCCAGGTAGAAGTAGGGATTCTAGGGGATCAGTATCTAGCAACTGAGACCATATCTTGGTGAGATACCAGGAAGTTAGGATCACAGGAAGTAAGGGACACTAACATTGTGCATGCTCTGTCATCCTGTGAACATTTGCCTACAAAATATTAATGCAAAGTTAACTTAAGGTGACTATGTTATGACATTAGACTCTGTGTGTTGGTGCTTTTGAGGATGAGGACTTGTGTGACAGTGTTTGTTGAATGCCACAGAGACAGCCTTGTCTATAAAATGTATTCAGATGTTTTTGATTGTTCTAATGTTCGTTAAGACAGAAGACATTTCCTGATCATGAATTACATTCAGTGATTATGAATCTTAAGTTTCCTTTTCTTTTGGAATAGTTTATGTGTCTTTCTTTTTATTTCCTGACATTGATGTCCATGGGATAAACGTAATAGTTGCATATAATTATAGAATGGTTTTGATTTTTCCCCTTTGTGTTCTCTCATAAGATTTAGGTTGCATAAATAGTGACAGAGATACCACAGAAGTAATATGAAATTCTTGAGCATCATAGGCATTCAGGGATGTCACTAATGGTAACTGTCATTCCTACCTCCTCCGTAATGATAATGTTATAGAGTATGCACATTCTTTAATTGGTTTATCAAACTCTATTTGCCTAAAATATAGCCTATTAATACCAATATGCTAAGATCTGTGCTTGTACTAAAAATAATACCAAACTTGTAGGTTTGAATCGTTATTAAAACTTTTGTGATTTCCTTGTTATTTGGCCAATAGCTCTTTGTTTCTCTATCTTCTGCCAGAAATAATAATTCTCCATTTTCTGTATGTCATTAAATCTGTGTTCTCCACATTCATGACCTGTCAGAAATTTCAAGGACATCCTAAAGTGAGCTGCAAGAACGAATGCTTATGTTGTATTTACAAAATGGCAGGAATTACTTTGGATATTTCAAAGATTTCCCAGACACTTTCAGAAATGGTATTACCGAGAAAGTCACTTAGGAATTTCAGGCAATGGAAGTAGCAAATCTATTTAAAGATGAGAATTCATTAAGCCTTTAAGACTTGTCCAGATTAAAATTTAGGACTGTGTTAACTGTCAGTCATCTTGTCAATAAATAAAATCAAATTCTGAATAGTATGCCACTCCTCACATCTCTACCTCAGTGGACTGGGGACTTGATGTCTCAGGAAGCCCGCTGTATGGTCAGTGTTCCACGCCTTTCAGGTCAGTCAGGGAGTCCCAAGAAGGTTGACAGCATAGGAAACTCTGGAGGCATACTCCAGGTTCAGGCGACTTTGCAACAGCAACTTTTCTGTCAGTCTCTCGGGCTTTTCTTTCTTCCTTTTCTTCAGTCTTTTTGGAGCCTATGTTTAAATCGGGCAGTGGTGTTGTTCTTTTGTAGATGTAACTGATTCTCCTCTCTGTTCTCTGTTGTTGGCTCTAAGGGCATGGCTTAAGTATTTAACATAAATTGTAAATTTCGTATTCTAAATTTTCTACTAAGTTCTTTGCTTTTCCTTATTTGCTAATATTTCCTGTTCATTGTTAAGACTGTTTCCTATTTCTTTTTTGGGGGGGTTTGTAATGAGCATTCAGATGTTAAGCTGCATGCTCTTGAAATCTCTTGTGGGATATCTAAGTGTAAAACTTGTGATTCTTGACAATGGCAAGTTTGGGGTGTTCCTGGTTCTTCATATGCTTAATGGTGTTTTTTTTTTTTCATTATATGTTGTGTATAGTGCTATGAGTGCATGGATTTGGTTTAAATCTTCTGTTTTAGTTGGACTGCTTTATTACAACTCAAACCAGGGAAGTTGAGCACAGTCTTGTTACTAGCCTGGGGATAAAAGTTTAAGTTTCTCTCTGAGCTACTGCGGAGCCTGGTAGCCCTGTATTATCAGTGAGTAGGCTTGGTGTAAGGACCAGCTTACAGTTAGGCTCTGCTGATGTCTTCCTCGTAGATTGGCCTGAGTGCCTTGGTGTCATTCTTTCTGAGATTTTTATAGACACCAGACGGTACAGCTTCTCTTTATCTGTGTGCAATGAAAGAAGACGCCCCTTGGCTTCAGTTCGCAGCATTGTCTTCATGGTGGGTGAGAGATTGCATGCCTTGCTATTGCTGGGTGGGGTGGGTGTCCCAAGTGTTTATTAAGCAGGGGCTAGAGAGATGACTCAATGATTAAGAGCACTTCTTGCTCTTCCAGAGGACTCGGGTTAAATTCCCAGCACCCACATGGAGGCTCCCAACTCCTTGTAACCCTAGTTACAGGGGATCCAAAACCCTCTTCTGATCCCCGCAGGTAACATATGCTGAGAAATCACTCATGCTCATAAAATAAAATAAATCAAAAAACATGAAAATATTCAATTTCAAATGTAGGATGGGGGTTCCTTGTTTCTCTGCTTAATGATGACCACACTCCTCCTTAACTTCTCTAATATTCCCTTTTGAGGAGGGACATTGAGGTATCTTGTCCTAACCTAGTGCATATGTAATATAAGATCCCTTGGCCTTTGTTGATACAGAAGGAAATGACATCATAGATAATTCCGCTTACTCACTTAAAGTAAGGTGTTGCAGATATAAAACTTTACTGAAACATCATATTCCCCTCATCTTGAACATGGGCTCAAGAGAACTATCATTATTAGTTTGAGGCATTTTTTTTCACTTGCTCTCTTATTTTCTTTCTCTTTTTAAATAGTTTTTTAGATTTATTTTTTATTATTTTTGTGTGTATGTGTTTTCCAGCATGTATGTCTGTGCACCACATGTATGCATGGTGCCTGAGATGGTAGTGGGTCTTCAAGTGGACTTCAAGTTTTTCTTCGTTGCTGAAAAATAGGAGAAAAAAGAAATCCTGAAAAGCTCAACTTAATTCTGTTCCTGAATCAGAGTCATCTCTAACCTGCCTGCCTTACTCTTTCCATCTTCTAGAGTGTTCCTATGCCATGTGGTGGATAATATAGAAGAATTTAAGTTTTACTTAGCTGGAAGTATAGACAAAAATCTGACTGTACTTTCCTTCCTGGAAACCAAGATCTCTTTAGGTTACTTTTATATATGAGTCACAAATATTCCGTGATGTGGTTTATAAACACAGGCCAGCTATTTAACAAGATATTTCAATAAAAAGTGAAAATATTTCAGTGCTATGTGAAAAGTAGACTTGTTGGTTGTGCTTTAAGAGAGTTGAAAACTCATTACTTTTACGCAGTTTTCACTCATATCGTCCACTGGGATTTACAAGATGTTATCTTATACATTTAGAGTGAAGTACTTAAAATACTTCTTGGTTGTTGTGTTACTTTTAAAAAGAGGAATTCTAAACATTGATTTATCTCCTAATACTATAAAATGCATCAATTTTGATTCATTTCCTGAATGTACTTTGACCTGGGATTAAGACAAGTGAACATGTTCTGGCTGAAGTTTCCCTGTTAGTGAATGATTGTTAAAGTTACATGCTCTTTTGAAAAGAAATACCTGAGTATAAACCCAGGCTAGTATGAAGCTTAGTGTGTAGCATGATGCCTACATGTTAGTCCATAACTTTTGAGACAGCAGTTCTCATTTTGTACTGTTTTACTTCAGCTTATCTGTCCTTTCTTAGACAGGAAGTATTTTTTCTTCAAGATATAGATGAATTTATTTATTTCTCTTGCATATTTTTCCAAGTGGAAAGAAAATGTTTTCACTTGTTATTTACTCACAGTTTGATAATTATTCACATATTGAAGAGCAAGAAATGATGGTGATTTTTCTTTGGGAGAGAAAAAAAGCCTTTCCTTGTTGCATGTTCTATAATCCTTCCCAGTTAGTTACTTGAGGATGAGTACTACTTTTCTGAAAGCAGCTTACATTTGGTGTGTAGAAATCTAGTAATAAGTCCATGCTCTGTCAACCTTAAAATAAGTTACCTAGAAAAGTTCTCAAATATTAACTAGGATAACGTGCCAAACAAGACCTAATTGAACTTGGACTTGTTTCTCTGGACCTGATTGGTAATGGAACTTAGCAAATCGTGCACTTTCCAAATTCTCCCTGCATATTTGGTAGTTTTTGGTAATCGACATTCCTGATAAATGTTGTTAAGTTGTTAAATGATCTACCTGTGAGTGCAGATTATCAAGTCTGAAAGACAATCGTGGGAAGTCAGAAAATTACCCCAGAAATCCAATATAGTCTACCAGCGAGCATCCTGTGGGGCAGAAGGTGTCACATGGATATAGGAGCACGGAGGGTAACTTACTTGAAGAAATTGGAATTCTTTAACTTTCTTCTCTTTGTGTCCAATTAATAGCTGTTAAGTTTTAGAAGCTCTTCAATGTCAAACATTTTAAAAGTATACAATTTATTGTCTTTGTAAAATATACAAGTAGCTGCAGTTGACAGTGTTAATTAATTTGAATAATCTACCTACGTTTTGACAACTTTATTTTTTTAAGAGTGTGTGGCTGTTATTCTCAGATACAATTTTTATTTGATTTTATCTTTTTATTTTGGTAATGGGATCAAAGCTTATTTCAGGTAACATGATTCAAATGAGTACTTCCCACAATCAGATAATCATACACTCTCATTTAGTTGACTCTGGTAGATCTTTGGTCAATGAATGGTTTTGAAATTATATTAGAAAGCAGAAGACAAGAGAAAGAGACAATGAAAATATGATATTGGGTTTATTTTTGCAATAATAGACTGTTTTTCCATTATTTCTGTCTGCAGTAAGAGTTGTGTTTCTACTTATTTGTTTTCATAATCCATTGCTGTTCCAAGAGCTGATATTTTTTAAACATTACAATAGTTCTTTCAACTAAAATATAATGAGATTTCATTAGTTTGTCACTGAAGGCATAGGTCAGTTATCCAATATTAGTCTTCACAATAATGATAGCAGAACATTTAACTTCTTCTGTTGGGATGCTATACTTGAGTTAAGCCAGGTGATTTTGATTTGGGTATTGTTAACCCACCTAATTTTTCAAATACTCACAGTGATCCTAAGCACATAACACTAAACCACTGAACAACGTAGTAGCTTTTATTACTTTATTGTGTCTCAATGGGAAGAATGTTATATTCTTATTTATAGCTATTCTTAGTTTTGCAGTACAATTAGAAGATCATTTTAGGTGTTTCTTAGTGGTGACAGTCTTCATCCAGCAGTTTCATTAGTAGCGATATTAAAAATATATTATTAGTTCACGAATAGATATTTTGGCATATTGTTATATTTTCAACTATCTCAGACATTAGCATTTTAAAAACCACAATTTACTGAAGCCATTTACCAATATATTAATACTTTTATTAATTGACCACTCCTATTTTGGCAGTTATTGAGAAACAATATCTGTAATTATTTTCCTTATTTTAGTTTTATGGATCTTTGGCTTGCACGGCGGAGTCACATGTGAGTACACAATTAAAGGCAATGACTCTCCTTTGCCTGGATCTATCAGTAGGAAGTAGCAGTGAGGAGGAGGGTCCCTTTAGCCCTCTTCTATCCATGCCTGGGTGTTGATGGGCCAACTCCAGAAGAGTCAATTCTACCTGGCATTGTAACCCTGATTTAAAAAAAAAAAAAAAAAAAAAAAGTGGTAGGAGAGGTCACATGTCATAGGTGGAACTTAATTCTGTTCTTTAGCTACATTTACATAGACTGAATGTGCTTCTGTGTATTCCTAGCTAAAGACAATTGACATGCTCATCCTTGTCAGAGAAGCCTCTCTTTCCTGAGAACTGTAGGGAATGCAGAGACCTGTGGCAGAACAAGGTGCTGAGAATAATTATAATTAAGTGCTCAGCTCTAAACAAGATATTCACCCTGACCCCTCTAAGGAATATTCCTCAGGGAGAGAGGGGGTGAAAAAGGTAAGAGCTAGAAGATAGGGGGAAAGACTGGGAAATGTCATCTTCTAGATGGCTCACAGCCATTGCAGTCGCAAACTCTCAGTAACCGTGGATGCCTACTGTACTGGGTCTGAAAAGAAAGGACTCTTTTACTTTTACAATTAAGATACAGTGATAACGGAACAGTTCACAAGTTCTGCAAATGAGCCATTATTTATTTCCCTTTCTGTGTGTAGTAAAGGAAGAAGAAATGGGTATCTGGGAACTAAATGGGAACAGCACATGTAGAAATAACATTTGGGAAAGTCATTTTGCCTGAATAGTTGAATGCCACTGAAGTGGTAATATAGTAGGGGCCCATACTGGTGTGCCAGTTGCTCATTTCTGCTTTGAAATGGTTTGGAAAAAAGTTTCCCCGGTGATGGGGTGAGTGTGTGTGTGTGTGTGTGTGTGTGTGTGTGTGTGTGTGTGTGTGTGTGTTATTTTTCAGAAAATTTAGATAAGCCTCCTTAAATTTTTTGGTTTTTTGTTTGTTTGTTTGCTTTTGTTTTGTTTTGTTTTTCAAGACAAGGTTTCGCCTTGTAGTCCTGAATGTCTTGGAACTCACTTTGCAGACCAGGCTGGCCTTGAACTCACAGAGGTGTGTCTGAGTATATATGTTTGGATGTCTGCATGCCACAGCATGTATGTGGAGGTTAGAGGACTACAGCAAAGAAGGTTCTTTGCCTCTGTCATGTCAGGTTATCAGCCTTTGTGGTATTTGCCTTTACTTGCTAATACATCTCCCTGTCAGGGGTTGGGGAGGGAATCATAGACACTAAAATTGCTCTAAATCTTTTTCTGAGAACAATGGTTTCACTTTATTTTCAAAGATTCTATAAATCCATATTCCCTACACTCAAAACACAGCCACCTTAACAATTTACAGCTAACTCTGCTTTTCTTTTCTTAGTGCTGTGCCATGGAATGTTTTCCTGCATTTTCTAGAGTTATTGATTCTTTTAAATCCTGTGAAATATGCTATCAGGTCCTTCTACCTAGATTTAAATGGCATAATCTCACGCTTCATGCCTTTCTCACTTTGATTGGTGGTCATAATCAGAACAAGTGACAGCATTACTCTTTGCTACGAGTTACTGACATTTCAGATGCACTCATGGACAGAGGCCAAACCCCATCAGTTAATGAGTCTGGGAGTATAACTACATCTCCATCAAAGTGTCTTCTCTTTTCTATTTTTACAAGAGGATTAAATAGGCTGCTATGCAGGCTTGCTGAAGGCAGTCCCTTAACATTTTTTTCCATGCAAAAAAGAAAGAAAGATAAAAGAAAACCATCTTTAGAAATAGTGACATCCCAGATAAGCATCTGTAGGAAGTCAGCGTGTTCTCTAGAGTATTAGCAGCACTACCTTAATGGCACCTCATCCATCAGGACCAGTGAAATGTCCAGTTCCCCTCTGCAGCTGAAACACTGAAAGGCATTTCTTTCTTTCTGCATGAGCTGCTGAGACCAGTAACTGCTGAGAAGGGTATGCACACACAAGTTCAAGGTGTACTCCATCATGGTGGGAAGCCATGGCACCAAGAACTTGAAGCAGTTACTTACATTACATCCTGAGTCAGAAGAAAAGAAAAATCAATGAATTTTTGCATTGCCCTTAATATTAAATAAAGTGATAATAGACATTTTAAACTACAATAAACTGATCCCCCCTATTTTTTACTTTAGGTGATTCATAAACATAAGTATAATCAAAAATCTCATCTTATCTCAATTTGAGTCCACTTTCCCAAGAAGACACCCAGGATATGAAGTTTGGTAAGAGAGATACTTTTAAGAGAAACAGTTTGAAGAAATAATTGTTCAGAAATCTGAATGTAGCTGACAGGTGGAACCCTTGCCTAGCATGTTTGAGGCCTTGAATTAAATCTCTGGCCCTCACATCAACAAACCAACTAAAGAAAGAAATAGTACCTTTAAGGGGATTGAGTTGATTACATGTTAATAGTAGCTGTATTTTTTAAGGAATATTGATTAGTTGTAGGCAGATACTCCATTTGAGGGTTAATGTGGTTCTAGATTGCTTAAAGATGAATTTAAAAAATAAAATCTGCTCTAATTGGCATGGCAAACTAGTCTTCTGTCCTCTGAGACCCTTGTTTTCAGGCCTGAGATGGTGGCTTCAGTGCAAAGAAGAATGAGAAACACTTTGGGTCTTGGGCTGTTGTTCATTCTATAGATTTTTCCAAATGTTGCGTTCATAAACTCCTTTTCTGTTTCATTTGACAAAATGTCGCATGTTCTCCCCCACTGGAAGAATGGAAATGCAGTTTCTGATAGGGGTGAGAGCCGAACCGCTGCCAAGAGAATTGAAGTTTTGTTAATAATGGAGAAATAGAAAATAGATGTTGGGCAGTCACGTGACTGTCTGATGTGTCCATCACCTGATAGCCAGAAATTGAGCATATTTTACTGAAATTGAGAGTGTTGTAAACCCTGAGCAACTGATGCATTTTTGTCTCCAAAATGTTAGCAGATGCATTGTGGAATATCCTTACAAGTTTGAGCATGGTCTTCTATTTCGTCTCTGGCAGTACACCTCCCCACCACCCTCCACACAGGTCTTATCTACACATACAAATGAAAAGATAGAAAGATATTTGTTCTCACAAAGGGCTTTTATTCTTTGTGACAATGGTACAAACTGATCAGTTCTCCAAAAGACCCCATCACTGTTTATTAAAGAGGAGTTGAATAGAAAATCAACATCCTGGTTAAACAATGAGGCCCAATCATTGTTTTGCTCATTTACCTCAGCTGTGTTAATGGGATTACTGTGGCTGAACTCTTAATGATGTTATCTGAGAATGAGGCTAAAGGCTCATTTGCATACATATATACGTGACACACAGAAGAACTTGTCGAATGTATAGGAAGGAAAAAAGTAAGTAGTTTTTCAGATGTTTATGCTTCAAACAGTGTAGAGATCCTATGCCACGAGTCTTAGTGGATGCTGATTTGGAACAGACTGGCTCCCATGGCATTATTCTAGTCCTGTTCTCAAACTTGTAGCTTCTAAAGCAATTAGTTATATAATGAACATAAGAAAATTTCACATGTCATGTGTTATGTGAAACCGCAAGAGGCTGTTAAAGGATCTCAAGAATTTATAAAGATAGAAAATGGAAATAATACACTCACAGACACAGAACGAAATAAACACTGTCACTTATCCAGCTGTCCCTGTCTCCTGTTCCGCCCAAGGGGGATGGGAACCAACTTCAAGTTCTGTTCCTCTAAATCTAAGAGAGAGAGTGCGGCCCCTCTCTCTCTCTCCTTTAAAGTGGTCACATATGCAGACAAGACCACGCCCTTTTGGACAGATATCAAATGTCATTGGTTGAATGGAATGAATTCCCACACCAATCATGTGTTCAGTAGAAGTTTTTTTATTCATCAGGAATCTGTTTTGGTTTTTGTTTTCAGAGTTTGAAATACACTTAGATATTTTATGTGATCTATTTTAAAACAACCTTAGATGTGATTGTACATCACTCTACTGTAAAATATTTGTGTGTATGCCTATGCAGTGTTGTCGTGTGTGTGTGTGTGTGTGTGTGTGTGTGTGTGTGTGTGTGTGTGTGTGTGTGCAAGCACGGTGGTTGCCCTTGCAGAAGCAGAGCTGGGCTTTTGTTTTCTCCCTCCACTGCTCTCTACCTTCCTGCTGTAAGACTGTGTCTCTCTCTGAGTCAGAAGTTCCTTGTTTTGGCTAGGCTGTCAGGTCAAGGAGCTTGCAAGATATGCCTGATTCTTCTTTCTAGTGCTGGAGTTATAGGCAGCAGAGTCATGTCCAGTTTTTAAAGTAGGTTCTGAGGATTCAAACTCACATCCTCATGTGTGCATAGCAGTCACTTTTAGATGATGAACCATCTCCCTAGTCCCTAAGTCTTTCCTTTCTGTTATCTATCTTGCATACATTTACATGCCAGATGAGTAATCCCTTCCTACTTATTTTGGTGTGTTATTGGGAGACCTATATTTAAACTTTAGCTCTGTTTCACAATGACTACAGAACCCATGGTGAAATACTTGTCTGTTATCAGTTTTATAAAACTGGCAAATGGCATCTTGCAAACAAATTCACACAGTTCCTTCAGAGATCAAATGAGATGCATGTGAATAGCAAGAGGTCTAAGCATAGTATCAGTAGCAAAAATAAGTTATATCTTACTGCTACATTTAAAATAATTTCTTGGGGCTAGATAGATGGCTCAGTGGTTAAGAGCACTGACTGCTCTTCCAAAGGACCCGCTTCAATTTCCAGCACTCACACATGACAGTTCACAACTATTTGTAACTCCAGTTCCAGGGGATCTAAATCCTCATAGACAGACATACATGCAGGCAAAATCCCAATGTACATAACATAAGTAAATAAATAAAATGTACTTCTTTTTCTTCCTGACTCATCGAAACTTGTTTATTTTTCTGACATTTATCCCAGGGAAATAAATGAGAATATTTCTTACTTCTGCATTTCTAAGTAAATCATGATTCCAATATGAATAATATATTCAACAAAATGACATGTTTTCAAATAATTAATTGTTAGAAGTCAAATGGTGACTAGTTCTCTAAGTTCTTATGACTCAAAACATCTTGGTAATACAGATCTTTTGTATCTATAAAACTAGATTTATCATTCAGAAAGCTCAATAGCATTCATGAGTGAACATGGAGTTTCAAAACATAGATAATTAATTTATTCCCTCATACTTTTGTAGCTTTAAATTACTCATCCAACCTTTGAGCTCCCAACTAAATCATATCAACTTTATGACTATTTTTTTCTAATGTTTTCATTTATATAATTGTTATCCACAGGATTTGCTAAAGCAACTATTCAGTCAAAGATAGCAAAAAACAGTTACTGCTTTGTCCCTATTTGTCCATATCTGAAAGGGGCTGCAACACCCATGTTGTTAGTGCATAGTGTTGAAAACTTAACTTAGAGCCTAAGACTTCAAATGGATAGATAATGTTTTTAATGTAGAGAATTAACTTTGGTATATCTAGAAATATAACCAACTAGAATGCCTTTGTTAAAACAATTAAGTTTTTGGCTATTCCTATGAATCCATTAAAAAATTCTCAGTATGTATTTTATGTATTTTTATCCGTGATTATGCCAAACATATGGCCTTCTTGTTTGTGATATGTAGTAATACTTTATTACAAGCATTACCACAATTACAAATTAACACAGATATGGCACAATGGAAGTATTAAAATGTATCTTATCTCACACTTGGTTATATTTTTTAGCTGGGTTTCCAAGATGCTTTTTTGTTGTTGTTGTTGTTGTTTGAGACAGGGTTTCTCTGTGTAGCTTTGCACCTTTCCTGGAACTCGCTAGGTAGCCCAGGCTGGCCTCGAACTCACAGAGATCCACTTGTCTCTGTCTCCTGAGTGCTGGGATTAAAGATGTGCACCACCACCACCCAGCTTCCAAGATACTTTTTTATATTCTTAATAAAAATTAAGCTGTTCCAAGATATTTTTTTCTGTAAACATTCAGATAAGTCTGTGACTTTAATAGAGCTTGTTCAGAAATGTACCATTAATGTAATATACATTTTTAAGGCTATACAGAACTTGTAAATTGCTGTATTGGTTTTAGAAATAAAGGATTTTAAGCTTCTGAGCGGAAAAATAACAATTATCACAGTGAGATTTTGATAAACATAAGGCATGATGAAAAATAATTTCCATTCTTATATTTATTCCGAAGTAAAGTTGATATCTATTCTTTATATTTTGTCAATTTTGACATCAATTTTTGGAGCAAAGAGCATGCCTGAGATTTTCAATTATGAAGTGGGTCTTCTTTTGAGATTAGAATTCTGTAGATGCCAAATTCGCAGTTGTATTTAGCTGATTAATATGGTGTTTCTCTTCAGGAAGAGAGAATTCCAAGGTAAAGAAGGATATGGAATTGTGATTCAACTCCATGAATCTAGTAATCAGAAAATTACTCAAATTAGCCATTTGAGTAAATTAAAAGCAGCATTGAAATCCTAATGATGGGAAGGTACAGTTAGAGATACCACTCAGGGTACAGCAAACATAAAAGAAGGAACCAAGGGCTTTTAAACTTCATAGAAGACTACATTCATTGTGGGTAGGGATAGCAACTGGGTCTTGGGCTTTCAGTTGTGTTTGGAGATTACTGGATGCTATGGCAGCGAACTGAGAAATCAATACATCATCAGTGACATCCTCTGAGACTGGGAAAGTTAGCAAGAACAAGTAGTGTGAGAGGGCAGTGATTGTACAGAGTGACTAGATGAGGTCCAGTTCAAGCCCGGCTACTTTGGGAATAATCTGAACTCACCGGGAGAGTAAAAGTTGCAATCTGTAGGCAGAAGACATTCCTATAAAGCTCTCAGCCTGTGAGATCTCTGAAAGTCTAGGTGGTGGTATACACATGTAATTGTGCTCACATTCTTTTGGGATTCAAACTTCAGGCTGATTTGTGTTGGTTGAATGTTGGTGTATGAGATTTTTATTTGCTTCCATTTTTTTTTAAATAATAAAGTTTATAACATTAAAAAACCAAACACTAGAAGAACAGTTGACTGTGATTTTTAAATGACTGCCATCAGCTGTGGAAGGAATATGGAATAAGACCATGTGAAAGAACTGGACTTCAATGAACACCTCTGTTAAGATGTAGAAAACAGGGAGCTAGAAAAGGAACACAACACTGTTAAATATTACTGAGAAAGAAGAAGGCGGGCTGGAAGTTAAGGCTGATGCCACCATAGGTAATACAGAAGAAAATTTTAAAGAAAAACCAATCTCTAGTTTTAGATATTACATATTTTATATCAGAAAATCTAGTGTCAGAAAATTACTTCATGTTCAAATATTTAGAGGCAGTGTATTTTTATACAGGGTGGGAGTAAACTTGGGAGCGTGCTGTCTTCGCTGCTTAACAGCTATGCAACTTGGCACAATTTGTCATGCCTCATTGCTTCAATATCTTCATCTGTGTAACTGGAATGGTAATAGTTTCTACTTGAGTGTACTGTTAGAATCAAGTGCATTAATACTTGTAAAATGTTTTGACAGTACCTTTGGCATCAGTAGCATCTATCTATGGTTATCTATTTATCGATACATATGTCTGTTTACCTGTCATCATTTTTCTATCGTCTGTCTGTCTGTCTGTCTCTCTCATACACACACACACACACACACACACACACACACACACACGAGAGAGAGAGAGAGAGAGAGAGAGAGAGAGAGAGAGAGAGAGAGAGAGAGAGAGAGAGAGAGATTGATTTAGCGCACATAACTCTGGTGTAATGAACAGAAGGGCTTTTTTCACTGAGCTAATCTATATGAGTTATAACTATTTCTAGCTATTGGTAGTTATACGTAGTTTTAGTTCTGGGTTTAACTTGATCTCTGAGCATGTATTTAATTTTCCATCCAAAAGATAGAGTCAATGTTTGTTTACCATTTCATTAGTGCACAGGTCACATCACAGTGTTGTCAAATAACATAAACCAGATCAGATTAAGACATTAAAGACATTGATAGATGAGGCTTGAGATTTTTTTTTTTTTTTTTTTTTTCGAGACAGAGTTTCTCTGTGTAGCTTTGCGCCTTTCCTGGATCTCGCTCTGTAGACCAGGCTGGCCTCGAACTCACAAAGATCCACCTGCCTCTGCCTCCCAAGTGCTGGGATTAAAGGCGTGCGCCACCACCGCCCGGCGAGGCTTGAGATTTTTAAACTGCAATTTTGTGAGAGAAACTATTTGCCCTGTTCCCTCTTAAGTTATGAGATAGACATTCATTCTTCTATCTAAAGAAACACAGCCCTTGCGATCTTTCCATCATACTATGCTGTCCTCCTGAAAATAAAAGGAGGGAGGCAAAAAGTGAGCAGAAGGAGTAAAGGGGAAGAGCAATAAACCACACGTGATGGAAAAGAGGCACTTGGAAATGTTTACCAAGCATTGAGATATATATCCAAATATCTTTCTATATCCATAGGCACTGTACATACTGATTTAAAGGGGGTAGAATTTAATTGTATTTTAACCCTGTTTGTATAGCTTTGAGTTTGTGAAAAGGTGATTCCTGGCTGGAGTTTTATCTACTTACTCTCTTTCTCATAGATCATGAAAGAACTATTGATTTTCATGCATATATTGGGGAAAGACCAGTAAATGGTTAACTTTTTTCTATCTAGTAGGTAGCATGATTTTCAAATTTAGAACTTCATCTTGCTTGAGTATTGGATATTCAGAGACTCTGAATTTATTATAAATTACAGTTCAGAAATATGGATGGGAAATAGTCGTTTTAATTAGGAAGATACACTTGGAAATGAAGTAATTTTTTAAGGTAATATCCTTGGTGAGTGTTTTACTGATAGCCTGAATTTATTTACCACACAGATGCCATAATAAAATGGGTATTTATGGGGTAGTTTTTAATTAGAAATAATGGCTTGTAGAGTTGAAGGGATGAATCATTTTATCCATATATTGGCCTAAGTGGCCTTAATGAAAGATGATACCATGGACAGCTTTGCTCTATCCTAACCAAATATTTTCTCTTCTGCAACATAGCAAGATTTGTCCTGGATTTCAGTTAGTATTCAAAGCCTCTGCACCAACTGTGAGATACAAAGATAATAGTAACCTGTGCTCTGGAAACAAACCAGTAATTTTGCCTTTCATCATAACTGAAGCACTTTATAAATTAATGGAAAAATATCTACTATGGCTACATATTTCTAAATGTAAATGGGCTTGGAAGGGAATCAACTAGCCTTGTCAAATTTATGAGCATAAGTGCAGCAGCTCCGATGATGAGATGGCTTTGCAGGTATGACGGATATGTCATTCAGAAGGGCACACTGATTCCAGTTAGTTCTTTTCTGTTTGTTTGCATTTAATTATATCCTAAAAGGATTGGTGTAGAGAATAAAATATACATGAACTAGCAGTTCTGATTTATAAAAGTGTATCAATGACATTTCAATTTAGAGTACAACCTTTGAAGGAAAAATAAGACTACAGTGTACATGCAACTTGCTTTAACAATATTGACTTCAAATGAAAATTTATTTCTCATTTTTCTTTTAGCCAAGATATGTTATTCCTTCTGAAATATACATTTAGATATTGCTTGTACTTAAAACCCACAATCAATAAAACTAAGAAACAAATACAAATAAAGTTGATAAAATATAATGTACCTAGTTTCTTTCTTACCTCATCTCTTATAAGTGGAATGTTCCATTTTACCTATTAGATAATATGAAGTTAAGAAATTGATTCACCCACTAACTAGCTGTATGGAGTTTTTTTTTTTTTTTTTTTTCTTTTGAATTTACTGTATACCTGATTTCTTAATATCAGAGTATATTCTGATTTCTTTTCAGTATGGAATGTAGCAGAATTTAGTGAAAGCATGGTAGCAGAAAAGCTGCAGGTGACTGTTAAAAGGATAATCAGCCCTAAGTAGTAGACACCTGATCGGTGTCTCCAGTTCAGATACGCATTGATTATTGATGCTCATTCTCACGTGTCTTGGCCTTTTTCCAAAAGTGTGAGCAATAGCTGTGTAAGATCCATAGTTGCTCCCCTGGCTTCTCAGGTAATTGTCCTTGTACCTCTTGCCCTCATCACTTGAAGCCAAAGAAGAGAGTCACCCTCTGGGTACAGATGCTGACATAGGTGTTGAAGCTGCCTGTCCCAGAAGCAACCTGAGGTAAACCGTCCTGCCCATGAAACACGATCTTTGAGGTGCTTAAACAATCTCTCCATAAAACAAGACCAGTGGGTGCAAGGGCCATCTGGAAGAGGCAGCTGTCATCCTGTGACTGCCCTTGTTGTCCAGCAGATGCCTTTCTGTGTCAGGGGAAGCTGTTGTCTTCCTCAGGCTGAACCTGCCACGGGAGATGACCTCCAGAGATAGAAGACAGCGCTTGTTTTTAGACAACTCTGTCTCTGGTAACTAAACCCGTTTTCTACCATCGCCAAAGGATGTCCTGATAGTGGCCTATTCAAAAAATGTTCTCTTGATGGAATTTAGTCACTTATGTATGAAAATGGCACAAGGAGAAAAAAAAAGCTAAATGTCAATGGAATGAAGTAGAAGACACCAAATTTCTTTTGTGGACCAGCACTATCAGCAGTGATTTAGATAGAATGAAAGCCATGTTTGCCAAGGCAGTTGAACAATTAGATCACTTTAGAAAGGATCTGATACTGATAATAGCTCACAATATGTTTGCCTAACACAGTCCTTTAATACATTTCACCAATAATTCAATCTAATAGAGGACGTGCAATAACAGTAGTAAAAGTGTGCTGTTTTTGTAAGTAACCTTGGATGAATTAATGAATCTACCTCTGTTTCAGTTTCTCATGAATGAAACGGGATAAGGAAAAGGGATGAAGCGCAGAACTTTCTCAGCTTTCACATGATGGTTGGGTGGACATAGCTTCTATTCACAACTTTTCCAACACAGAAAAATTTATTTTGTTTTCATTATTAATAAATTAATGAAAAGACCCATAGGCTTTCTGTTAGCTTTTGCAGAATTGCTTGCTTTGTTCAATATGTGCACACCAACTGACATTTTTTTAACTAGTGTGAAACCAATTACCTGAAACTGACTTGGTTCTTGATATTATTGTAATTATATTGTCATTTTATGATTCTGTGAATGTCATAAATTTTTGTTGCTAATAATTATAAGACAAAAGCTTTGGAACTTTCAAGTCAAATTATTATGTTAGTATGATTATGATTATTCTCCTGTGAGGTACCTCTTCCAAACTCATCAGTTATTAGCCCAATCCTTCTATACTCACCATGCAACAGAATTCTAAGAAAGGGTAGGCTTTTAAATAACTTCTTTCCCTCCTGCCCTTTCTCCTCCCCCCTTCTTAGCTACCACCCTCCACTCCTTCCTCCATGCCTTCCTGCCTTTCATTTGTCTTTATTGTGCAAAGGGATTGACTCAGAGCCTCGCATATGCTAAATGCAAACTCTCCAACTAAACTGTAACCCAGCCAGACTTGAACTTCTTAAATCAAGAAAGCACCCAAATAAATAAAAAACTAAGTTTTTCTCTTAATCTTAAATCAGTGTGCCAAGTTCCTCATTATAATAGTTTTCTTCTTTTAGTCACAGCATGGCAAAGATGTCTTTCCATCTACCTAGCCACCTCTCTCTACATTAAGTTTTAATATTTATATTGCTAAATCTGAACAATTTCTCAAAACCTTTAAGGAAATGTGTTGTATGAACTATATTTACTTTTCCTTCTTCGCTTGATCCCTGAGTGTTAAAGTTCTTCATGGCTCACCCTTTTAGTTTGAGGCTTGTGTCACCATTGACCTCTAGCTGGTCTTGGTGGTGCATGCCTTTAATCTTATCGCTTGGAAGGCAGAGGCAGATGGATCTCTGTGAGTGCAAGGTCAGCCTGGTCTACAAAGCGAGTTCTAGGACAGTCAGGGCTGTTACATAGAGAAACTCTGTCTTGAAAAACCACAAATTAAAAAAAAAAAGACCTTGTCTTGTAAGGACCAACTCTATGTTGCAGACCCTAAATTTATATGTATAAATTTCATAGATACTCCAGACTCATAAATTGCCTTGATAGCTCACTCAGATAGCTAATAGAAATTCCTCAGTATTTTTATAATATTGAATTCCTGGTTGCCCCTTCTAGTGTTCTATTTTTCTATTCTTCTTCACATCAGTAAATATCACTTCCTTTCAGACACTTTAGAAATGGTTTTCAGTTGTTCATATCAGCTACTCTTTAGCAATCTCCCCATCAGCTTCTAATAATTGTATCCTCTACCTTGTTTCAAATAACTCTACTTTTATTGAATTTCTGCCTCCTATTTAATGCCAGCCATTTGATTTTCTGATTCTGTTTCCTTATCTGGAATGTAAGCCTGTTCTGGGCAAGAATTTGATGTATGTTGTTGTTCTTCAGGTTTATAGATCAATGCTTAGCTCACATTAGGTAATAGAAGATATTCACTGAATGAATGGATTGATTAGGGGCCCCTGGAAGATATGCTTCCCTAATCATTGATCTCTTGTATTCTGGTCATGAGGTTTGCAATGATCTCGGGAAGAAGTCAGCAAACTCTGTATTCATTGAGTTTGATTTTATCTAATGTGAATTCAAATAACCTTCACATGAAATTTTTCTAGAGCTTTGATACTCTAGTATATTTTGACACAGTAGTTCCTATAGAGATGGAAGCCATATTGCAAATTTAATGTGTGCTTTGAAACATAAATCAAAATATATGATACTTGACTATGAAATGTTTTTGTGTGCAAATGATGAATATGAAATCACTTTAATTAAAGTCAGAATAGAAAATAGATACGTAGCAAATGACTTCCATTGTCATTTTTATGCATTTCACTTTTGTTAGTTTTTTGACAGTTTCATGATGTGTTTTGATATTTGTTCCCACTCTGCCTCTTCCCAGATCTACTCCCCACTAACTATCCACCTAACTTTGTGTCCTATTATTTTTTATTCCTTTAAGACCTATTTCTATTCCTCAAATATCCTTGGATAAATGCCCTTCCACTGGAGAGTGGTTTACTTATGGGAGCCTACACTTTCTGAGGAATTTGTCTTTCCTTTCCCCAGCAGCTAAGAGTTGCCAATATCTTGACAGCTACTGTTGGGATTGTGTGTCCAATTCTACTCTCAGACTGGGATTTGGGTTGACTTGGACATGCACAGGTTTCATGCATACTATCTGTACAGCTGTGAGTTCATATGTGCAGCTGCCTGCTATGTCTATAAGATGCTCTGTAGTCATCAAGAGCCTTTGGCTCTTGTGTTCTTTCTGCCTCCTTCTCCGCAGTGACATCCTAGGTTTGGGAGTGGAGATGTGGTGAAAAGATGTATTCCATTTAGGGATGAATATTCTGTAGTCTCTTACCCTCTACACCTTGGCCAGTTGTGGGTCACTGTGTTAATTGCTGTCTTCTGCAAATAGAGCCTTCTCAGATGAGGTTTGAAAGATGCATTGATCTATGGGTATAATGATAAGCCATTAGGAGTTGGTTTAAAACTCTGTCCATTCAGCAGCATAATATCAGTGGCTTCTTCTGTTATTGTCAATGCATGCCTAATGAGCGCCATGTATAATGCTGACTATTTTAAAACTCATCTCAATTTTGAGAATTAATGATTTTAAGTCAAGCAGAAAGAAATATTTTAGCAACCATACTTAGTAGATTTTTTTTAGCTTTTTGTTCATTGAATAATTTCAGAAATAACTAAAGTTCTTCAGAACTTGTTTGTTTGTTTTTGTTTTTAGAGCGAATTTTAAAACATACTCATCTTGGTTTAACTAGTAAAACATGTAACAATTAAGGTTCATGAAATTGAGGAATTACAGGTCACCACTTTCATTTTGTAACTAAAATGGACTTTGTACATGTTTTAATTTACATCTATAAAACAAAACTGATTCATATGCCAGCTTGGATAACAAAATGTAAAAATATCACTCAAGTTCTGTGAGAGGAACATTTTAGAGATTGATTTGCAGAATGTAAATTTTATAATTCCATCTTTAGAAGATAATATTCAAGTAAAATTAGAGTAATGCACATTTTCAGATGTTGAAATAATCCTGCTCTGCTTTGTCTGCAGGAACCACCTTACAAATAACATATATTGTCATATAAAATGATGATATTTTTGTTAGCTTTCATGTGATACAGCCACTCAAATTCGGTATCTTTTGTGCAAATGGAACTGTTACTTTGTGAGAAAAAATAGCTTCTAAAATTGACAATGATTCTTTGTCACTACCATTCATTTTACTATTTTACATGACAAAAGAATTTATCTTTTTCCAAAGGAGTTCATGATCATGACTATTTTTAAAAAAATAAAATAAAAGCAAGTTTAGCCAGTAGAAAGCAATGGTTTCTTTCTGATCCTTCCCTTCAGCTTTGCCACCCACCAGCTACTTATGGATTCATTTTAAATGTCTCGAAGTTTTCCTATCAGTATATTTATTATAAGTGCTCCTGTTATCAGTGTGGAGATGGAAAATTTGCTTTAAGTTTTCATGTGTAGATTGAGCAAGTCAATTTTTCTTCATTATATTTTCCTTACTTTATCTCACATTTTAAAAATACACCTTAAACGTGGTAATTTTTCATTGTAGTCAAAAGTTTTCCTATGTCCCAGCTGGCTGGTGGTCGGGACAAATCTCTCCCACTTGCATCCCTCAAGTAAACACACAGAGGCTTATATTATTTATGAACTGTATGGTCATTATCTCAGGCTTGTCACTAACTAGCTCTTATATCTTAAATTATCCCATAATTCTTATTTATGTTTAGCCACATTGCTTGGTACCTTTTCTCAGTTCTGCCTTCACATCTTGCTTCCTCTGTGTCTGGCTGGCGACTCCTGACTCAGCCTTTCTCTTCCCAGAATTCACCTTGTCTACTTATCCCACCTATAATTCCTGCCTGGCTACTGGCCAATCAGCATTTTATTTATTAGCCAATCAGTGCAACACATTAACAGCATACAGAACATCCCACAGTGTTTTATCATCTCTTAAATGCATGCTCACAAATGTTAACCATTACCTAGACCAGTGCATCAGCTGCTTGTCTGGAACCTTGCTTCTGCTCACATCCCCTGGCAGTACATTCTACTCTGTATAAAACAGCCTGTGAAGTCATCCCAAAGTTGAACTTAATCTCTTTCCCTTCTTGCTTAAAAGTTCCCAATTAGACAGAGTTTTTAGTGATTCTGACAAATTCAAATTTTTATCAAAGGGAATTTCATCTTCATTGGGTCCATTTCATTTTTAGTTAGTATGTTTAATGACCACCAGTGAGTTCTCTTTGAGAACAGTCATTTAACACAATTTTTAAAATTTCAGTATAATAATTTTTAACATTAGACTGTTAAATATTACTAGATACATTTAAGAATAGAACCCTTTTAGACACTACACTAATAAATATGCATTTATATATTTATGCAACCATTTAAATACAACATCCTGTCCTGTGCAGCAAGAACTTTTTAGAGCTGATAAGGTGTTACAAAGTTTGTTAGCAGTTTGTGTCATATACAATGTTAACATTTTACTAATTTGTTTCTCACGTGATCATATAAGATGATGCCTGCCAATAAAGTTTAGAAATGTATCATTGCTACAGCAGAATTCCATCTTAAGAAAATAGGAAAAATTAAACTATTTCACAAACTTCTTAGGATTAATACTTACACATGTAAAAAGTCCTTATCATTTCAAATATGGGTGTGGTTCTATTCAAAGCATTGTCTTCTTCCATGTGAGTCTCTAAGCTTTCATATAAATACAAGGAAATGATTATTTGTGCTCATTCTTGTACATCTTTGGATAATGAAGTATGGAACTTCATTCTCAGCTCTTTCTCATATATTCTTTGTTTTATTTAAAAGATATTTTTACTTTTATTTATATGTGCATCTGTATGAGTATGTGTGTGTGTGTGTGTGTGTGTGTGTGTATACCCATGTAGGCTAGAAGAGGGCTTTGGATCCCTTAGAGCTGCAGTTACAAGTATCTGTGGGCCACCAGACATGGATGTGGAGATGAAAATGTGGTAATCTAGAATAGCAGGAATCACTCTTAACCACTGAACCATTTCTTCTCCTGCCTTAAAAGATTGTACTTCTTCTGTTTTTGAGATTATAGTATAATTACATCATTTCTCCTTCCCTCTCCTGGGTGTAAACCCTCCCATATACCCCTCTTTGCTTGCTTTCATAGCCTCGTTCCTCACAAATTGTTATTTCATGCACAGATGCGTATACATATACGTTCCTAAATATAACCTGATTGGTCTTTATAATGTTATTGTATGTATCATTTACCTTTTATAAAAAAATTATTTCTGCATGTGAATTTAGAAGAATCATGTTCCCAGTGAAAAGAGCAGTGAACAGTGCATACTTCACCAAAACCAAAAGTATACTGTTGGTACTGAATTTAATGAGAGATTTAAAAGGTGAAGGCTAAATGTGGTGGCACATATATGTAACTTAGGAGGGGTGAAAATGGGAGTTGAAGGTAATCTGCCTACCACAGCAAGTTCATTGCAAGCCTGAGTTACATTAGACCTAGTCTCAAAAACAAAAAACAAAAAAAAGGCTAAGAAAAAAAAATTGAACGTTCTCCCTCATATATCATATAAACATAATGAATTATTTGAAAAGAGGTTTATAGTATCTACTAAAGTTTGAAAATATTCTGTGCATTTTGTGGTATGTGAGTTCACTCAATATCGACCTGTCATTGACCCTGTCACTGGGAGTAAGACAGATAGATACTGAATCAGATTGCTGGGAATGATGGAAATTTGTACTTCAGTTTTCTCTACCTATTCCACAATGTCCTGTCTACACAAACTTACCAGTTTTGTGGGTGCTTTCTCACTGTTACTGCTGCGTTAGTTTTCATTGAAGTTCTAACATTCTAATTGATGTAAACTTTCTCTCATGTCCCATTTTCCTTGCATACTGGTCTCAGAATCTTCTTTGCAAAATGTCTTTTGTCTTGCCATTTGTACACAAACTTTGAAGCATTTTCATCCCCACGGCATATACAAAGGAGAACTGAGGGGTCAGATTACCCCGAAGAACACTCTTGAGCACGTCTGTCCTATATGCATCCCACCTTGAGCAAGTGTGTTCCATGCTTAACCAATGCTCATATCTCTCCTTCTTCTTCTTATGACACTGTTTCTCTTCATTGTGCAAATCAGAGCTCATTCTTCTCAGGGCATTAGTGACACATTTCTCCAAATTCTAATGACAGACATATCTACATTTTGAACTCAAACCAAAGGTAATTGTTGACCTTATTAAAAGAATTTTATAGGTGACTCCCTTAAGAATATGTCCCTTGTTTGTGTTAGCTACTGGCGAAACTCATCAGGGTCAGTAGCTTTTTTGTACTTATTGGAGTTCTTATAACCAACACTATATTACTCAGGTTACAGAGCCTACAGCCCATTGCTAACTTTTCTGTGTTTGACTATGTCCCCACGTGCCAGATTGTACATGGGAAAATATCATGTGAATGAATTAGTGCATCAGCAAGTGAAGACACACATAGATTTTGGAATATGCTATGTAATATTGACTCTAAACGTGGTGTGTTACTCTTATGTTGGTGAAATTAGTAAGGCCACTCCACTATTCACCGGCACTGATATGAAGAGGCAAAAATCTCTGGAGAGTGTTAGTTAGTGAGCAAAACAAATTGTATAGCAAAATCAAAGCACTCATGGAAACACCATTCTGTTTTAGTATTTTCTTAAATTAAAACTTCATGATTTGGAGTGCACCTAATAAGAGGACATTTCTGTTCATTTGCCTGAGCTGTATTAAACCACAGATCCTCACACTTCGACCTCAGTGGCTTGAGAGACAGTATTTGATAAGAGCAGCCCAACTCCCAACTTATTGTTCTTTCAAGATCTGCTCTCCAGTAATGCTTGAGAGTGATTGTTTTATAAATCAGAGGTGACATCTTTCTTGCTAAGGAAACAGATATAAATATCAACTTGGCTGAATTTTTAAATAGCTTTCCTATTTATTTTGAGACCCTTAGACATAGAAATGTCAGAAAAATATTTTTCTCTTTTTCTTATGCTCATTCTGTATCACTGAGCCTTGTCTTTCCATTTCAATTTCCTTTACATGTGCAGACATGTTGACACACTACATGGAGGTTACATCTCTGTACATAGCTCACATATAATAGAATCATTACACTTTCAGTTAATACCATTAATGATGCATCTGTCCGCTACTTGCTTACTACACAGTTCATGACTCTTCATTAAGAGACTCTTGGCTCCACAATTCAGTTTACAAATTATGACAGAGTTTAGGAGAAAGATGAAGTAATTGGGTACCTAAAGTCATATCACAGGTGACTCAAGGCTGCTATATTTAAATCACCATCTGTTGCCTGCAGTGACTTCTCAGACATCTGAGCCATAGCATAGATGCCTATCAGCTTTTGCTTATGGGCATGATTAGGATAATTTTATAAGTGATTAGGAGAAGGTGAGTTGTTATTTGAAAAGAGTTGAAATCAGAACACACATGAAAAAACCCCAGTTTATAGCTGGCTTATGGTGTTCTAGTTTTAGTGTGCTTTCTGTTATGTTTCATCTTCCTCAATTCTCATGCATCTAGAACTTCTCTAATTTCCTAGTAGTATTGGAAAACACAGTGATTCTAATCAACAACACCATAGCATTAGTAATGAGAGGGTTACATTTAACCTACTGAGATCTAATCTTGGTCAGTGTTCTGTTGCTGTGAAGACACATAATGACCATGACAACTCTTACAAAAGAAAACATTTTATTGGGGATAGGTTACAGGTTGTGAGGTTTAGTCCACCATCATCTTGGCAGAAAACATGGCAGCATGAAGGCAGATATGGTGCTGGAGAGGAAGCTGAGAGTTCTACATCTGGATCTGTAGGCAGCAGGAAGAGAAAATGACACTAGGCCTGGCTTGAGCATTTGGAACCCCGAAGCCTACCCCCACTGACACATTTCCTCCCACAAGGCCAAACCTATTTTAACAAAGCCATACCTCCTAATAGTGGCACTCCCTAGTAATGAAGCATTATAATACATGAGCTTATGGGGGCCATTCTTATTTAAACCACCCTGGTAATATTTAGTAAGTTATGTGTTCATTCTTTAACTGTTATGCCACTGACACGCACAATATTGGAAGAATTAGAGGAGTTAAATTATTTGTACAACACTGGCCAAGTATTAACTGGCAACACCAGCAATTAGTTCATTTTTCTCTAAACGATTATAGATTAATGCTAAAGTTCTCTTATCTTCTATTTCAACTTATTTTGTCTGTTTTTCCAAATGATGTGTTCTTGCACACGTTTTTTAAACCTCTTTGTAGATAGGTTTTTGTTTTTTGTTTTTTTTTTTGGTTTTTTTTTTTTTTTTTTGGTTTTTTGAGACAGGGTTTCTCTGTGTAGCTTTGCGCTTTTCCTGAATCTCGCTCTGTAGTCCAGGCTGGCCTCGAACTCACAAAGATCTGCCTGCCTCTGCCTCCCGAGTGCTGGGATTAAAGGCGTGCGCCACCAGCACCTGGCGTAGATAGTTCTTAATCAGGAATCTATAACCTTCTCTCTTCCAACCTTCAGTACCTACCTCCAAATGCTTGGCCAATGACTGTGCCTAAAACTTCCAGAGAAAAACAATGACTGTCTTCATACAAATATACCTATACCCCATATCTTTCTTAGCTGATCATAATAGAATCCTCCTATTAAGATTCATATCATAGTGTTACCCTCTTTCATTTGTTACCTGAAGTAAGCATTATATTGATTGTCTTTGTATTTGTCTCTTATTTTTAACCTGTATCTGTGTTTTCTGTTACATATTAAGTTCTTTAACTGTCCTAACCATTTGGTGTGTTGCACAACTAAAAACTACCCTTCCGTATTTCTCTTACCAGTTGCTACAGGATTTGTCTTCATTATCTCCATATTTTACCAGACTACAGAAACTGCCTCTGTCTGTTTTGGTGGTCACTGCTTGCCACAGTGCATGCCTACTGATGCTGGACACTCCAGAACTCTTCTTTAGAAGTTACAACATTATGTCAAGACCGTCTTTTCACGTCTTAGTAAAATCTGTATGTAGATGGCTTTTCCAGACATATTTTAGAGTTCTATTCTCTCACCCCCTTGAGTTGCCTTCTTAAAGTTTACCATTTCTTTCTTCTGGTTAGATGACTCCCTAATGAGAATCAGTTTTTCTAGTGATTCTATTCACCTGTTTGAGTCAGTACTTCATTTTTCCATTGTAGATGTTCAACCAAAATCAACGTTGTCCCCATTTCAAGCCTTTTTATTCGAATGGAGGTAATTTAAAGCCTCCTTTGTATGTCAAGTATCTCCAGTTAGAATCAGGATTTCTGAGTTTCGGCATTAATCGTTCAGTGGAATCACACCTTTTAATTAGCTAGCATGACTCAGGATGTAGCCCTTAATATTCTTGTCTAAATTGTATTACCCAGTGAACATTATGAGTAATTGATGTTTTGTATTACCTTATAAAAATTATGAGTAATTGTGTCAATTAAAGTAATAGTTAAATTCCAAGAAATATTTTTATCAAAATTGTCAAATAGTTGTAATATAAAATTTCACTCAATTCAGTAAGATTGTATTAATTAAGTTAATTTTAATTTGAGCAGCTGTTTATCTTACCTACACATTTCGTTGTAGTGAGTGCACAGAGCTACCTAGAAAGTCACCTGAAAGATAATTCCCCTAACCACCTTGTGCTCCAAACTGAGCTCCAGCTTTTAAAAATCAAAGTGTTTCATGGATAACTGTGTTATTTTAAATGTAAATATTTTGGAAATGCATGGAAAAGTCAGTTACTTAGTATGGGAGAGTTATATGTAAGTTGAACCTCAAAACATAAATCAGACTATTAAAAAGTATGTGACAGATGTACAGTGTGGATTTAGAATTTTTAAGGAGTAGTGATTAATGTTGTGATAAAAGAGGAGGAGTCCAGATGAAGTGTGAAGAATCCTGGTTATGAGAGACAAAATTGATGGAGTTTAACCTTAAAAACAAGCTGGTGTAGAGTCAGGCATGGTGCACATGCCTTTAATTCTAATATTCCTGAGGCAGAGGCAGGAGAATCTTTGAATACTTCAGGCCAGCCAGTTCACACAGCAAATTCCAGTGTAGCCAGCACTACATAGTGAAAACCTGTCTCAAAATGCACAAACAAAAACCAAATATATAACTACATAATTATAAAATTAATGTATTTTTTTTTTGATTCGGGGTTTCTCTGTGTAGTTTTGGTGCCTGTCGTGGAGCTTGCTTTGTAGACCAGGCTGGCCTCGAACTCACAGAGATCCACCTGACTCTGCCTCCCAAGTGCTGGAATTGAAGGCGGGCTCCACTGCTGCCCGGCAAATAAAATTAAATTTAAGATAAAGTGAAAAATAGGCCAGGATAAGCTGGGGAATGAAATCATCATGAGATTCTAGGTTGGAGAGGGTCAGAGGCTTAAGAGCATTTAGGGTCTATGACTGATTGTCTGGAGAGTAATGATGGGAGCAGGCAGGCATGAAAACTAAAGGAAGTGACTAGTCACGGGGTGAGAGTTTAAAGCTGTCAAACATTGGTGACTTGAAAAGTGGGTGGATGATAATGTCAGCAAGGCAAAGTAGTTGGATGATAATGTCATCAGTGGAAACCTGAAAGCAAAGGGGTTGAAGAGAGAAAACAAACCTAAAGAATTTGTTTGGGGTCTACAAATTGCTCAGCAGCTAAAAGTACTTGCCACCCAGACTGAGGATACGGTCAGTGTGAGATCCCTGGGTTCCACATGATGCAAGGAGACTACCAACTCCTGCTAGCTGTAAAGTTTTTCTCTGACCTTCTTCACATCTGTGCCATGGCATGTTCACTTGCCCTCCCAAATAACTAAAATGCAATAAAACATTTAAAAGAATTGGTGCTAATAATATTTGTTAAATGGGTAAACATCTGTATTCTTTCACTTATTTATACTTAAAAGTTCAAGAAAACATACAGGGATCATGGATTATAGTTTTGATTTCCTAAACATGGAAGTTTTTGTCGTCGTCATTGTTACGGCCAGAAGAGAATAGGGATGTAAGACACCCTTGTGCAAGTCAGTCACTGCGATGCAGCATTTTTCAATTTGAACTCATTTTTGTCCTAAATTACGTTTAATGGAATGTGTCTGGCAACCATAATGTAAACTCCATAGCATTTTAAACAGAAGCTGAAGGAGTTAGATACAAAACCGTTTTGTTCTAAATCTAGTGCAATCTCTGTCCCCTTTCTTGCCAAGTCCATCCAGTCAGCTTCAAATGAATGAAGTCATGTAGTTTTCTCAAGTAAAGCTACTTAGACTTGGCTTTATGCAGCATGGCCTGTTTACCAGCCACTGGGGTAATTTTTCCTAATCTCATTCCATACTTACTGTTCTATGCAAATACAGTACTCTATTTGTTTGACTGTTAGATATGATTTACAGGAACTCATGATCCAAGAATATTTTAGTACTTGGTATTTAATTTTGCTTAAAAATTGAGTCATGATTATCTTTTAAAGCAACTGAAACCAAGTTATTTTATCATAAACAGTTATAGTGCTTAGTACTACGTAATACCACTGTGTGCTAAAGGACTTATGGTTATTATCTGATCTAAGGAAGGCTTTTAAGATATTCAAATAAAGTTAACACATAAAACATCCAACATCTTATTCTTTTTCCCACACATATTCAAACATGGACATGGTAGTACTGATCATGTGTTATATTTATTTTATGTGAATATTTTCATTTTATTCTAATAGCTGGTTTTGGAACAATACACAGGTCTGTTATATCTTATCTTCCTATAAATACTGCAATTTTTCAAACACAGAACAGAAAAGAGACAAGCCATAACTAACTTCAAGATTCAAAAGCTTTATTGTTATTCAGTGAGAGTTATGGTGGATCTAAGGACAAATTTCACTATAAATTTTGTGAGATTTATATCAAAAGACATTTATTCAGTTAAACTGGATTTAGATGGTTTCAGTTTGGAGTACTTGTCATTTTAAATACCTTGCAAATATGTTTGATTCTGATTTTGAAATCAGATGAAGAACAGTGACAAGGATTTGTTGAACAATTTGCAGTACAGATAACAGTACTATTTTACTTAAATTTAAAAGCATTTCTTGCTTACAATACCCATATCGATCCTGTGATTTTAATATCATAACCTTTAGGGATGCAGTGTTTTTGGTATTTATGGTATTTTGGTATTTATTTGGTATTTATGAAAGCATATTTGTGTACCTCTCATTTGTATATTTCTCAGTTTAGTATGATTAATTCCTTAAGATGGGCAGCTTTAGCCGGGCGGTGGTGGCGCACGCCTTTAATCCCAGCACTTGGGAGGCAGAGCCAGGCAGATCTCTGTGAGTTCGAGGCCAGCCTGGGCTACCGAGTGAGTTCCAGGAAAGGCGCAAAGCTACACAGAGAAACCCTGTCGCGGAAAAAAAAAAAAAAAAAAAAAAAAGATGGGCAGCTTTTAGGAACATTGGAGTTTTGTCTCTACTTTAGATACTTTTTTCATGGCCTTTGAATTTCGAACCTTCAGTTTCATATCCTTGTGAACAGTGTACCCCACCTTCATCACCAGAGTTGATGAACAGTATCAGATCTATATGAACAGTACTAATGATGGTATCAGACTAACAGTCACAGAACAAATTCACTTTACCTCAACCTGGCCTTTTCTTGATCTAGGTTTGATCCCACAGATATGAAAAGAAAGGCCACTGACAGTAAAACAAGCTTTTTTATTTGTGCACACAGGCTGTCTCTGCCTAAGGTAGGCTTCAAGAGGTCAGCAGTAGACATGGTCAAGATAAGGGTTTTTATAGATTAGGAGTAGGAGTTTTCCAAATGGAGGAATTGGCAGGAAAATAGGCAGGGTTACCGAAGCCCAATATAAGCATAACAAGTTGGCCATGTCAACCCCTAGAAACAAAGATATGGTTGCAAAGAGGTCATAACAACTTTTTGAAACAAATGTATGGTTGTCTTTTCCTGGAACAGACTGTATAAGACCATTTATAGAAGGTTACAGCTGGGGAACAGCCCAATCTTTGAGAAACAAATTTAGTCATAAACAGGAATGAACCTAGTTAGTCTTTTCTATAAGATGGCTTTCGAGCACAAAATGGAGGCAGGCTAGTTTATCATTAGACTTTTACTTTTTTCTGAAATAAATGATGGCTTGCCTTCATTAATATCTTTAGTATCATTGGTATTTGATCATAAATTCTTGTGAGCCAACTGAAGTGGTGTCCTGCATTTTACAATACCACTTTTGGGGTATTTCTTTTCATATTCTTACAGCCTCATTCACACCTTATATTTCCTGATTTCATTTTCATTTCTAAGACAAGATTTGTCTCTACACAGAACTCTGAATCCAACTCATTATATAACCCTTGGTGGGCTCAAACTCCACATCCTCTTTCCCAAATTCTGGGATTACAAGAAGATGCCACCATATAGGCCTTTGATTTTTTTTTTGTTCAGTTGAAGTCTTGATAGGACTATTTATTACTGTGATGTGTTTCATCATTCCAAACTCTACTTGAGGTAATGAGTTTCACCCAATCAGAATACTTAAGCTACAGAAGATCGTTTCCTGTGTGTTGAATCTCTACAGTACCTGGGATGTTGATGCAGACCTTCTGAGTATTTATAGAGTCTTCCATGTATAGTGGATGTTCAGAGGTTGCTTGATAGATGTGTAAAACATTGTGATATCACAAATGGAGCTAAGTTTATTTTTATGATTGCTTCATCCAAATGATGTTCATCATCATCATCCTACTCTATTAATTTAGGGACTGGCTATTTTAGTGATATAGATAAACAAAATATTCCATTCATGAGCCGAAAGCTTTGATTAATTCTTGGAGTGATATAAAGTACATAATTTTTGAATGTTTATAGGTAAATGTTACCACTTTTATCTAGGCTCCACAGTGCAGAGAAAGATGGTGTTGATTTGGGGACAATGAACATTTATGGGGTGATGGTACAGGCTATATTAAGGATGCAGTAGCATCCTATTACATTCGGTATGGTTACCGTAGTGTGCAAGTGTGGTTACCATGTTGCCATGGAGCTCATCCTCCCCTCTTCTCTGTAGCTTCTTCAGTTCTAGATTCTAGCACTGCTTTTCGGAGACACTTTTCTTGACGTTTTGGTCTAGGTTGGACTCCTTTGCCACAAATGCTTTTATAATAGAAACAAATAAAATTTCTACTGCAGATGTGTGTCAGCCTACCCCTCCCCATTCTTCTCTCTAGATTCATACCTATGAAGAGGTAATTAGGTTGTGTAATTACAGAGGGTATAAGCAGGAACAATAATGCATGCTCCCTTCAGACTTCAACTGAACAAAATAAAATCAAAGGCCTATATGGTGGCATCTTCCTGTAATCCCAGAGTGTATAAGCAGGAGCAATAATGCATGCTCCCTTCAAGGCTGTCTGATTCACTTTTAGCCTCCCATGTTCTAGCAAATGTATTTATTTGGTTCCAGGCCAGTACATGTGATCATCAAATTCTTTCCTGTGTTGCAATAATTATGTCTCAATTAGGTATTCTCTTATGATTGCACAACAATATGGACTCTGCACTACACTCCTATTATATGCCTGTGGAAGTGGAAGGAGCCTTGGTGTTGCTCTGACTGGTGCCTTCCACAGTTGATAATATGGTTAAAAGCAAACCAAAGTAGACCATGCATTTGTGAAGCCAACCCCTGAGTATGTCCACAACGGCATCCCCCAATGGTTAGCCCCTCAGTACTTGAAATGACTAGTGGATTAACCCTTGATAGCTTCGTGAAATAATGTCATTGTTGAGAAATGGAGAAAGACGACAGGTAGAGCCTTCTTGGAGGAATTGGGTTTCTGGGCACCGGGAGCCATGTCTGGGACTATAGCTTTCTCTGGCCAAGTATTCTGCCCAGAAGTGAAAAACAGACTTAGACTCCTTTCAGCACTTCTTGGCCAGGCACAGGGAGCCAAGCACCTATCAACCCTGTGAAACCTTCAGCTGACTAAACAATTCCTCCTTTGTTTCTGCCAAGTATTTGGTGACAATTGAACCAAGTGACCGATACAGATCCCTGATGCCAATCATCTCTCTGGACTTATGATAATTTCCTGGTTTCCTGAGCTTAGAAGTATCAGGGGCCTCAGTTGTGAGTGACTTAGGCCATACCGTTCAATGATTTTTGCATTCTATGTCATTCACTTTTGTGATTTGACTTTTTATGCAAATATTGTTTTGAGTCACTGTTTCTCAGGTTGTTGTCCTACCCTTTGGGTTTTGTGTTTCAGTGCTGGCTTTAAATTGGCTCATTGTGTCTTGTATTGAAATCAGCCATTCTTGGTTATCATCTAACTACTTCCCAAGTGTTAAAATATTTTCTTTTCCTAAGTAAGTCCTGTGTTCTCAGAACGTAGGTTTTAGAGTAAGTTTCTTGAGCCTGCAATACCAGATCGATAGCTGACACATTATTAATTGTGACACTCAAGCAATGCTTGGTGGTACAGGCCTACACCTGGCTGCTCTGGGGCCTGAGACTGGAGGATTATATAATCAAGTTCTACCTGAACTACAGAGTGACGATCAGCCCAGCCTGAGCTTACTTATGAGACCCTGTCTCAATAAAATAAAAAAGTAAAGAGAGGGCTTGGGAGATGGATTAGCAAGGAAGCACTTGTATATTAGTTACTTTTCTGTTCTGTGATACAATACCATGACTAAAAGCAATTTATGGAAGAAAGAGTTTAATTTGGCTTATAGTTCCAGAGGGCTGAGTTTATCTCAGCAGGGAAGCATGGCAGGGAAGAACAGGCAAGGCAGCAGGAGAGGAGGCTAAGAGATCCCATCCTCAACCTTAAGAAGGAAGCAGAGGGAAAAAAACTGGCAGTGGCATGAGGATTTTACTCTTAAAGCTCACCTCCAGTGATTCACTTCCTCCAACAAGGATTAACTTAAACCTCTCCAAACAACACTGCTAACTAGGAACCAAGTGTTCACATTCAAAACTACGGGGTATATTTCTCATTCAAACCAGCCCAATGGCCACATATTGTGAGGCCCAGAGTTTGCATCATAGAACCCACATAAAAACCCAGTGGGTGTGCAGTTACCTTTCATCCCACAGGTAATCTGCAGACACAGGGTTCCATAAGGTAGCAAAACTAGCTGAATTGGAAAGCTCTGTATTCAGCAAGGGACACTTATTGAGGAACACCCCCAAGGTCAAACTCAGGCCTCCACAGGCACATGCACATGTGTGTACATAGTGCCTAGACACAGATACACAGCTACATGCACATCACATACAACATACACAGGCAAAAGAAAAAATTAATTAGCTAATAGTAGAGTGATGATACAACCCAATGATAAAGCATTTACCAAGCATGGACTATGTTCTAAATTCAATCCTCAGGAAAAACACAGACAGATAGAAAGACACATGCACGCACGCACGCACGCATGCACACACACACACACACACACACACACACACACACACACACACACGTGTGGGGGTTTCTTTCATACCTCAGTGTAAGATATGGAAAGGAAATCGGCCTTCATCTAGGTCAGTGATTCTCAGCCCTTTAATACAGTTCCTCATGTTGTGGTGACCCCCCAACCATAAAATTATTCTGCTGCTACTTCGTAACTGCAATGTTGCTACTGTTATGAATCCAAATGTAAATGTCTGATACACAGAATATCTGATATGTGACCCCCAAAGGGGTTGCGACCCACGGGTTGAGAACCATTGACGTAGGTGAACTCTACAAAGATGGTGCATAGAAAAAGATGTTTTCTTAGGGTCTGTCTCTTGAACTGAGAATGAATGTGAGTTTACTGAAAATTGGCAAAGGTTAATATGATGGCAGGCATGATCCATGTTTTTATTAGACCCAAGCATTTAGGAAACGGCGTGCACAGAACAGGAATGCAGATGGTTGATATTACTGTCAGTATTCAGATAAAAACTTCCCCACTTAACTCTTGCATCTAAATAGTCAGACGTGTATTTAGTTCCTTTAACTTCCTGGAGGTCTAGGCTCATGCAGAAAATATATTTCCTGGGAAACGTAATGGGAAATGCATAAGGGACCCTAATGAGAGATGAAGGACTTGGTTAAGTAATTCTAAGCAACTCAGTGGTTAAGAGGGTGCCTGTCTTGGCTTGAATCACAGTCTGTTACTTAATGTCACATGACCTTGGGGCTCGCTGCTTTGCCTGTCTTAATTTGACCCAGTTTCTTCTTTGTGCAGTGAGGATAGTGTAAGGGTTTATTTCACAGTTCCTGTGACATTTCAAGGACAAAAAGAAGAGAATGGGTGTAGAACACTTCATCCCACAGGCTTTATTTGACCAGGGCTATTCCTTAAGCCCTATGGGGTTCACGTGATGAGATCCAAAGTGGATTCAAATGTGTATTATTAGTGTCTTTAAAGAGCAAAAAGGGCATGCAGGTTATGTATAGGGAAGCAAAAACTGGCAGTACATCCTTTTCGCACTCTGGAGAAGAGTTAATGTTTTTGAGTTAATTGATCACATATCAAATTAAAGTGTTCACGTCAAGTTTGGATTATAACTAGAGTCTTAAATGCACTCTTGTAATTATCAGGTAGGAATGCCTGAGGGAATCACCTTTAGAAATTGAAGCATTGTTTTTATTTTGTCTAGAGAATATATGTAAGCAGGAAACAATTGATTACTATTGGAGTCTTTTCCTGCAGGTAGTTTTTGGTCTGTGCAGAGTGTAACTCCAGAGGATGGTGAAGTGAGATTGGTAAATTTACTCTCTCAAAAATGAAACCAGAAGAAGGGATTTGTAAGCTTAGAGAATATCACTTTTGCCGGGCGGTGGTGGCGCACGCCTTTAATCCCAGCACTCGGGAGGCAGAGCCAGGCGGATCTCTGTGAGTTCGAGGCCAGCCTGGACTACCAAGTGAGTTCCAGGAAAGGCGCAAAGCTACACAGAGAAACCCTGTCTCGAAAAACAAAAACAAAAAAAAAAAAAAAAAAAAAAAAAAAAAAAAGAGAATATCACTTTTTAGTGTTTGTATCCTTCTGATGGTTTTTGGTTTCGTTTGAGCTTTCTCATAGCAGAACATTTTGAAAGCACATAAACAGAATACATAATCACATGGCCTTTCTCAACAACTTGTCTGTGTGTGTTTCTGTTCTGTGCATAAAGGTTTGTGAAACATACATGTAGTTTGCTTGCCATACAAGCCTAGGAGGTGAATGAAGACTTTATGCCAGACTTGTTTCATTTCCAAAGTTAGGTGCTTATAACATGGTAGTGGATTTACACTGAGAGAGCATCTTGGTTAGTGAATTGAGAAGAAGGTGTCCGATAGGTCCAATAGTAGCTCTGAATATCTGGTTCCCGTCTTTATCTTAGATAAAGGTGATACACAACATTATTATATTATTTTCTCTCATGGACATGCTCTTTTCCCTTGAGCTACTCAGGAATATTTAGAATTATTGTACAGAGCTACATACAAAAGAATATGCAAAACCCTGCACTCCTCATTACATTCATCAAGAAAAAATGTTCTTAAACATTTCATTATTATTCTCCTTTTATTAACTTATGCAAATGTACATAGGCTGTGCAGTTTTTAATCCTAAGTAGAATTCAGTAATGTAATGTAGACTTAGAGTTCAAAGTTACAGCCCACTAATTTATCTCTCTCTCTCTCTTTTTTTTTTTTTTTTTTTTTGCTTTAGATTGGTTAGATATTCAAATGAGAGCCTTGGTGGAGTGTTGAGAGAAGCCTGATTACAAGGAGTTTGAGTTTGGAGTCCTTTATGAGGCATGTGTGATGGTGTATGCCTGTAAGCCTAGCACTTAGGAGGTAGGGTTAGTAGCATCTGGTGTTCAAAACCAGCCTTGGCTATATTGTGGGCTGATAAACATTATGGGCTGCCTGAGATCCTGTCAGAACAACAACCTCCTTTAAAAAAACATAGTTGTGAGAAACCAGAAGCTTCATGTATGGTTTCTTTATATACCAAGGTAACAAAGAAGATTTACTTATGTATGAAAATGTGAAGGAAGGAACACATTTAAGTACTGACTTTCTAGAAAAATTAGAATCTTACAGCTTTTTCAACCCTCATTGTTATTGACTGAGATTTCCAGTAGTTGTATATACTTACTATTGTGATTCAAATTTGGGGCCACTAACAGGTACTTCTGTACTAGTCTGGAACTTGGCAATTTGTCCTCCCCACTGTAAGCATAAGGAGATAACCATCAATATCACAGAAATTTTTGTGAGGCTTACATCATAACATATAAATGAATAAAGACAATACTGCCCCAGTGTAAACCATTTGAATTTATATCCCCTTTTGTAATTATGTTTTAGAGTGCCATAAGCTATTTATTTAGTTTTTTATTTATACATATAATATATATATGTAGATGAAAAATATTTGTTACCATATAGTATCTATTTTCTTCTGACCACTACATTATCTGATTATCAAAAGACATTATGTGTAGGAATGTTTGCCTCTGTGTGTGTGTGTGTGTGTGTGTGTGTGTGTGTATATATATATATATATATATATATATATATATATATATATATATATGCCTGGTGTCAGTAGAGGCCAGAAAAGGGGGTGTGGATCTCCACTAACTAGAGTAACAGATAGTTGTGAGCCACTATGTGGGTACTGAGAATGAAGCCCAGATCTACAAAACCAGCAAGTGATCTTAACTTTTTATTAGCTATTAAAAAAACCAACCAAACAAAAAAAAAACACCTTTTGCTATTTATTTATTGTGTGTGTGTATTTGTTTGTGGATCAGGGGTCAACTTACCAAAATCCAGTGTTGACTCCTTCTACCCTGTGAGTTCTAGAGATCAAGGTCAGGTTGTCATGTTTTACAGCAAGCACCTTTAACCACTTAGCCATATTGCAAAATCCTTACATTTCCTAATTTAATAATTTATTTTAAAAATGTTTATTTATTTTTACTTTGTGATGTATATGGATGTTGTGCCTGCATGGATGTCTGAGCATCATGTGTGTGCAGTGTCTGCAGAGGCCAGAAGGGGGGTCTCAGATGTCTTGGAACTGGACTTACAGATGATCGTGAGCCACCACATGGGTGCTAGGAGTGAAGCCTGGGTCCTTAGGAAGAACAAGCAGTGTTCTTAGTTGTACATCTCTCCTGCTCTTAACTTCCTTCTGAAAGGAATAAATTTGTTCCGAGAATAGGCAAAGCATTTGAAAGAAAAGGCATACCCATGAGATAACATAGCATAAAGGAAAAGCTGATTAAATGATAAAAATCAATGAATTCAGTATTTAGAAAAGAGCTTGGAGCGTTTGAGAACCATCTTGAGAGGATTTGTTAGCCTTTTTGTACAGATGCACTGTCCTTCATCCACACCACATACTAGGTAATGCATAGATGGCTTAAAAACTTAATCTGAAATATGTAGTGTTTTCAAGACAACAAGGGGCAAAATATTGCTTGTATGTGAATGGTAGCAGATTTTTGTGATATTATAGCTAATTAAAAAAAATCACTAAAACGGTGCAGTCACTGTAATGAGTGTTCATAGATACCACAGTTTCCAGATAATGAGCAGGCTGGCTTACATATCACTTACAGGGTAAACAAAGAGTTTATTTACTTAATATGTAAAAACAAACAAAAACGTAGAGCAGTTAGGATACATGGCTGGAGGTGATGATATTTTTTAATACAAACAGAAGCTCAAATTTGAGCAAAAGTTCCATCATTGTCAAAGAATGCAATGCCCGGAGAAAGGGCGTCTGATGGTGTGGGCTTATTTTATGCTTCTACTAGCTCCGAGGTAACTCCCAGACCCAGCTTTCCCTCCACATATGCCTACTATCTGGAGAACACCAATCCATCTCCTAGTCTGGCCACCCCTGCAGCAGATGGGCGGTCCTCCTTTCTCATTTCCAAGTTGTGTAGAATAAGAACAGAGGTCAATTCACCAGAAGTGACAGGAAGCCATTCTCAAAGGCAGACCTCCAGAAGAGGAAACACACAGATTTTTTTGCTACAATAGACTGAAGTTAGTGGTACTGAACTATGATCTTACGGCATTCTGTTTTCAAAGCCATGGTTTTCGGCTGACACAAGGCAAGAGAAGGATCCTGTTTTTGTTGTCCCTTTGCCTAGGGTTTGACTTCCTTTCCTTCCTAGCTGAAATCTGCATGAGACTGCCTCAGCAAAAGAGGTTCCTTTGCTTGAAGGAAGGACAGTGCTCTAAGAATGTCATTCTCTCATTAGCATCACTATTAGAAACCCCAAAACCTCCTGTTTGCTTCATCAAGGACTATCAAAGGGACACCCCCACCCCTCCCGCCCCTTCCCATGGGGCCTTGGTGTATATTCAGATCCCAGTGCAGCCTTCCCTTCTGCCCAGTTCTCCTCCCTGGGTTCTTAGCCTTAATGCCCCAGCAAAGCTGAATCTGCTGCCCAGAGAACCTGACCTGAGCTGTTCCTCACATCCATGGTGATGTTCCAGATCCTGCAGATACGATCTCAGTTTTCTTTGGTTTCTAAACAGGAAAGCAAACTGCTCTTCTTTGTTGAACTTATGTTGGTAAAGTGTGAGACTCTTTTAATTGATCCTGCAGAGTATTTAAAATCATCCTGACCAGCTGGACAACGATTAGAAGGGGTGTGAGGCATAAAACACAGAAGTCCGATCATGTGTTCGCTTCATTCCACTAGCATTGCTGGCATAGCTCGGATGAACATGGCGTGCCCACAATCTGTTAGGAATTCCGAGCCTTTATGACTTGTGAAAGTGCTTTCACTTAAAAATCTAAGTAACCCAATTTGTAGCATGAGTTTTTTTCTAATTTCCGTTTTTTAGTTTTATATATACATATATATATGTATATATGTACATATATATGTGCTATTCGATATTTTGATTAGGAATTCAAAGTTATCCTCAGAATTATAATAAACCTTTAAGTAACAGTTCCGTTAGATGATTATTAGTTCATAGAAGAATTGCTTTAACTACTTACATTATGAATCATTGTACTAGTTTGAAATAAATTTTCAATATACTTTTGATTGGAAGAAGTGTGGATATCTAAAAAGCTAAAGCCAATGTCTAGAATTAAGAGGTCAAATCTTAATTTCCATTAAAGTGATTATGATAAAATAAGATATTCTGTAAAAGACACAAATATGATAGACAGTGCAGAGTTAAATGACTGATATATAAGGGTCCTTTATACTGGAGAATTGGAATGTGATGAGGAGATCACAGAGACTAGACTGGGTGAATTTCCAGTCCTGGTTCTGGAAACATCCTGGTAAGTGGCCTTGGGCTAATGACTCCCACTGTCTCTTACTCAACTTCTCTCCGCAGGTTAGGAGTAAGAGCACTCCCTTCTAAAGTTGTAAATGTTGAATGAGCTTGTTCTCTCCTTAAGTGCCAACCCTACGGAAAAGTTTTGCGGTCAATGTCAGCCCACCCTGGAACTATGGCTTTCATGCAACTTCCAGAGGAATCAGATTAAAGCACTCTTTACAGCTAACGCTCCACAATGAGTTTAGGGATGCTATTGGGCATTGATGATGGGGAAAGACCTTTGGGAGAAAGTGCTCTTGTCTTTGTCTTACTGGAGTTATATTCGTTTGTACTTCTTTAAAGAAAAAAAATTCAAGTAACTTCTTACACGACACAGAGACACAGACATTTGCACTTTAAAATTACTTAAAACTAGCCTAGCCTTATTTTTTTAAAAAACAAACACTAGAGCTCTCTCTATGCAAATATGACTTTTTGGAAGAGAAGTATAACGTATTATTACAGTGAACTGGAGTGTGAAGAACTTGATTTTAAATCTGGGAGTTAATGTGAATAGATCATAAATTGCAAAACTGAGCTGCTTCTGATGTTTAGAACACCCGATTTTGCACAAAGACTTCTCTTTATGTATTAGTATGCATAGAAATATTCTCTTGTTTCTTTTTCTTTCACCATATATATACATATCCATCCATGCATGTATAAAGCATTTAAACTTTCTGTCTTTATACATATTCATACACATACATAATACATAACACAAATTCATATAATGTTAACATTTGTTTATGTGAGAATCATATACAAATACTTTTTTATCTTAACTTGAAAATATGTAATTGGAAGAGAGATTTTTTTCTTTCTTGGTTCTCCTTTATGGTATAAGCAACAGGCGTGTCTGTCTGTCTTTGAAGTTGCTTTAGTTTTAAGTTCACTCCCAGGAAAACATAAATACTCTATTGGTTTATTTCCAACACCATCATTGGCAGTGATTATTACAGATTAAAAATGTGACATTTCGCCGGGCGGTGGTGGCGCACGCCTTTAATCCCAGCACTCGGGAGGCAGAGCCAGGCGGATCTCTGTGAGTTCGAGGCCAGCCTGGGCTACCAAGTGAGTTCCAGGAAAGGCGCAAAGCTACACAGAGAAACCCTGTCTCGAAAAACAAAAAACAAAAAACAAAAAACAAAAAAAAAAAAAAAATGTGACATTTCAGCATTGAGCCTATGGTATAGTGTGTGTGTGTGTGTAAGTTAAAATAAACCAAACGATAACAGCATTGAAACCCAGACCAATCTACAATCTCAAACTAAACTGATCCTTGATTTTGCTTTTGTACCTAAATTTATGCACTCAACTTGAAACACTTCAAAGAGGCAACTTCATAGAGCTACATGACTCCTCAAGCATAAAGGCGATCACATGAAGGACGGAGTAAGGCAAACATCGGTGGGAACAGCATCAGAGCATTGTTAGGAAAAAGGAAAAAGGGTGGTAAATCACAAATTTGAAATATCTTCAAAGTTGGAGATATTTTTGTAAGACGTGAGTCATAGAGGAGGAACTTGCAAGTAAGAGAGGTACCTCGACAGTGAAATCCTCGGCACCTCTGGAGGTTAGAGTCACAGCACACATCCTAAATGATAGTTTCATTCAACAAACTCACTAAGAGTGAACATTGTGCCAGACACTGAAATCACAGGAGAGAACAAAACAGAAATCTTGGTATTTACATTCTGATTGGGGAAATGGGAAAATAGAAAAATAGTTGCCCTAGTCTGTGATATTACACTGTGCAGATAGATACTCAATTATTCTATGATTCTAGCCTATACTATGCACAGTTATCCTTTTTCTAAATTAAGAGACAGACCCCATGCCTTTAAATGTTTTTCAGAATATGTCTGGCTATTTCTATTATCATTTCTCATTAAAATACTCTTTTACTAAACTGGTGTGAAATTTATAAGTCACTCACCTCATTAGTATTAGATTTATTATTATTTTTAAAGATTACGTCATTAGTATTTTCAAAAGTTAATTCATGTGGGACAGTGGTGACACATGCCTTTAATCCCAGCACTTGAGAGGCAGAGGCAGGTCGATTTCTGTGAGTTAGAGGCCAGCCTGGTCTACAGAATGAGTTTCAGGACAGCTAGAACCTTTACATAGAGAAACCCTGTTTCAGAAAAAGAGGTTAATTCAAACTGTTATGTTGTGGTGGTGATTAATGGCTTGCCTTGAGACTCGGAGTGCTTAGCTTGGAATATTATGCAAACTTGATTGTGAAATATAAAGTATTCTAATATAGGCTATTTTCTTGTTACTCCACCTGTGTTTTCATATGGTAGGAAAAGTGGGTAGAAATTTAAATTTATGAAAATATTCCGTGTGTTAAATCCTTGCTTCTTTGGCTTCGGTTTCACAAGACAGGTTCTCAGCCTTTATCATGGAACAGTTGTGTTCTGCAGTGGCTAAGTCCGCAAAACTGTTTAAATGTAAATTACATAGTGTTGAATAATGAGAATTTAATTAAATTAATGCGCCTCCAATTTACATTTCTAACCCCTTTTGACTTGCTTCATGTTCCTGGTGACGGTCAGATTCAGTGTTCATTTCCAGAATGAGACCTGTGCTGGCATTTTCTGCTTCCACTTGGAAAGGCCACCATATTCTGCTAGAAGTTTGTGAGCCATATCTTACAGCTCTTCCAGCACTGACTTCTAAAATGATTGGACCTGACAGGATCTGAGATTCTTAATTGGTTGCTGTGATTTTGGGGGCAAGTGTGTGTGTGTGTGTGTGTGTGTGTGTGTGTGTGTGTGTGTGTGTGTGTGTATGTCTATCTGTCTGTCTGTTTGTGACTGAGTATGCTGTGTGTTTTTCCATTGCCTTTGTCTCATGTGGGTTTCTAATTTCAGAAGGTCCATAGCCATTCTTTGAATTTCAGTCTCTTCCAAATCTAAGACTCATAGGTCAGAAGTTATCTGGATAACATGAAGGATCTTTGTTGCCACAGTGTTGGAGAGTCTGTGTCAATGAAATAATGAACTTGTAAATACAGTAGTGAATACAAAATACAGATTGCACAGTAATTTTTGGTCCTAATTATTGAGGAATTTTGAGCTATGATTTGATATCATTGTAATTTTATTTGTATTTGGAAGTGGCCATTAATAATTTGAGTATATTTGTAATATAACTATTAGTTTTTATACCATAAAAATAATTGACATTTAGAAAATACTTTATTTAAATACAATTTAAGCTTTGTGAAACTTAATCAGCTATTATTTGGAGACCTGGTTTTCATGAAAATTTCTAAAAATCAGTGAAATGTGAATGATTGTCCACAAGACTTAGAAAATAATTTATAACAAGAAACATCTTTAGTGGTACATTCTTAACATATACTAATTTTATGCATTGTTTAAACTGATGACAAATACTTGTTTTCTTAACTTCTAAACAGGGATTTATTTTAGAATAAATCAGTTTTAAAAAATAACACTGATAAAATTGATAAATTCTCAAAATTTAACTCTTAGAATTCCATTTATCCAGCCCTTTTTTAATTAAAAAAAAAAACAAAAAACCTTTCTTCCCAAGACTCTGAATTTACTTCTTAAAAATTGGTCAATTTATTTACCTAATATTTCTAAACTTATTATTATTATTATTATTTTAGTTTTTCAAGACAGGGTTTCTCTCTGTAGCCTTGACTGTCCTGGAACTTTCCCTGTAGACCAGGCTGGCCTCCAACTCATAGAGATCTGTCTGCTTCTACCTCCCAAGTGCCGGGATTAAAGGTGGATGCCACTTTCACCAGGCAATTTAAAATATTAGAGAAAACACATTTATAAGAAACTTACTTCTTTTTCCTTTTTAAATATTTTTATCATTTTTTTGTTTTCTCTAGATGACCTTTAGATGCTTGAGTTAAAAAACCAAAAATTAATTATCATTACTAGCTGTTTATACTGTCCAGTTTGGAATGTTCATTGATGTCATCCTTGTTCAATTCATGTTTGAGCGGCTGTGTTGGTTAGAGTTCATGGCTGTAGCTTCTCACATTGCTAGGAGACACAATCCCACAGCTAACACCCCAAACCTCGGGAGTTTAGAATCTTCCTACCTCCTTCTCCTCAATGTTCCCTGAACCTTTGTGGGAGAAAGAGAAGGGAGAGACTAATTAAATTATAACATGAAAAATAAAACGAAATCAACAAGAAAAAGAAACTGCAAAATAAAGTTGATAGACATTAAGTAAAAACTCTCTTGTGAAATTAAACACAATGAAATATGATCCACATGACCCCAGGATCTCAGAATTTTAATGTAAATTTATTTTTTATCTTCTACATACTCATTTTCTTTAAATAAATTAATAGATCTCAAATATCAGCAATAGCATATTTGTTCAACAAATAGCTCAATGTTTTCTGACAAATGGATAGTAATGTGTACTTAATTCTTCTGTTTTTATAGTAAGCAGGACACACCAGGATTTAAAAAGCTGATTGTTCCTTTTTTACTTTCTATTACACAATTAGTCTGCTAAGGAGTACTTAAGTATTCAAAATTAATAGCCAAACAGAGAACTGCTTCCTATGTAAACACTGTGATATAGATTCTCCTTATATTCCTATTCAGTCTCTTTTTTGTTTGCAAAATTAGTCAGTTCTGATAGTTATTTTATCTTTTACTCATTTGTAAATTTATTTCTTTTTACTTTATGTGTATGGGTGTTTTTCCTACATGTACATTTACTTTTTTAATCTTGTGTGGATTGTCCTGAGAGGCAGAAGAGGGTGTTGGATCCTCTTGAACTGGAGTTACAGACATTTGTGAGCCACCATGTGGATGCAAGCAATCAAACAAACCCAGGTCCTCTGTAAGAGCAATAAATGTACTTAACCACTGAGCAATCTCTTGAGACCTTAGGTAGTATTTTTTTGGTTGTGAGTTGTATACAACATAAAATAATAATCATGTCTCTGCCCTCCTGGTGTATGTGTATTCTAACCGGGTGAACAGAAAACAGATCAATTAGGGATAACAACACTTTATGAGAATTTATACTAGAACAAACTTACACTCAGATCTTCACTTATATGTCCATAACAAAATATATATTAAATGAACAGACTATCAAAATTGAAGCTTAGTTCATCTTGTAAATTCATGTTAAAGGTGAGTGGATATAGAACATTTTAAGTTTTCAGTTCAGTTGTATATTATTTATTTTTATAAAATTTTGACATTAAAGACAAAATTAATGATAAATTTTCACTCCATTCCTATTCATTGATAGTATACTTTTAAGTGGCATTGTTAAGAACCAGAAATGATTTTTAAAATCATTAGAATCTAAACCGTTCTTTTTTTTTGTAAGCCAATGCCACAAACTTTAGCCATCACCATAAATGAATCCATGTAAACACTGTCATGTAATTACATCCAAGTAGCTAATGAGATAGTCCATGTCTAGCCTTTAACTTCTTAGCTGAAAAAGTGAATGCTTCCTTTGTTTTTCCTATTCATCTACCCAGAGAGGATGCCTTTTCTCGGTTAAATAAAAGTGTAATTAAAGAATGAAACAGATAGAAGAGCTGTCATGCCATAAGAATTTACTATAAGCTGTATAAGAGATATAATAAAATATAATATTAATATGGTAATTAAATAACTTCTTGTTATAAAACTTAAACCTGACCTTTCATTTTAATTGCCCTTTTAGGAATGTGATTATCTCTACTGTATGGTTACTTGGAGATAGGGATCCCCCTGACACACTAATCTGTTACTTTGCTGATGTGTGAAATCTGCAGTAGGCTTGAATTAAAATGAAGATGCTCCAGGGGAGGCTTGTGTAACAGCTTAAGACCCAGTGAAGAGTTTACCAGGGGGTTCCCTAGGTATGGAACGTAAGGAGTGCATGAAAGGTGACTTTTGAACAGATAAGTGAATATTGGATAGAAACAGTAGTTCCAGAATATGGAGGACTTCATGATTATCTCCTCCAGAACACTTTGTCTGTTTGAGCTGGTCCACATGAATCGGCAGAAAAACATGTTCTGTCCTAAAGCATAATAAGCAAAGGGTATGGTGAGTTTGTGATGCTTTTGTCCTTTGCCACACTATTCTTTGTCATTGAAGAGTTGTTTACAGAAGTTGGTATTTCAGGAAATAAGACCAGGAAAGAAGATTCAAAGTCACAATGAATGTTCTGCTTTAGACTTGGCCAAGTGTTTTGGGTCAGTCTCCCTGGACAGGTCTAGCAGTGTTACCCAGGATAAACAGCTATTGTTCTAAGGATATAATGGCTGTACAGTGCTTGATTGTTGGCAAAAGGTAGAGCGCCAACCCTAAATAACAGTTCTGCACCGAAGGGATGAAAGATTAGTCATGTTTGGGTAGAGTCAGAGCTGTTTCCTCAGCTCACAGCAAGAATTTTTGCATTTTTCCTGATTTCGTTGTGTCTCCTAGAAAAAGTAGGCACCCAGTTACAGACGTGATAGTTGTCCAAAATTGAAATAGGATGTTAGCAACATTAATGCTGGAGAAAATTAACACAAGGAACAGTCTAACTTCTCTGTCTGTGTCTCTGTCTGTCTGTCTCTCTCTCTTTCTCTCTTAAAGGAAGAAAGGGTTTATTTTGGCTCGCACTTCACGTCTCTTAATTTTCTGAATTCCTGTGTATTGGTAAAGCAGTGTGTAGAAAGGTAGGACAACACATGGCAGCTCTTGGATTACTTATGCTAAAATACATGGTTGTTGTGTGAATTTTTCTGGTAAGGTGTGAACAAAAGTCTGTTCAGCTCAGTTAGGACACCAACAACAGACCAAAGTAATGATCCCAGTCAAGTTTAGCTTGGAGAGCCAATGAGTTTATTGGTCTGGTTCACGGTGTGTTGGTAAGGCATTACTTGCAGGAACTTGAATGACCACAAAACACCTTTACCAGTGAAATGTCTCCCTGTGGCTGTATAAACTGATCTCTTCCCACTTCAGTTAACTATCCACACTCTAAATATTCTATTACCTCCCACGACCCCCAGATCATGTGTCACTGGAGTAATTTTTTTTTTATTTATCTCATTTATTTATAATCTTTTAAAATTTTTATCGAGACAGGGTTTTTCTGTGTAACAGCCCTGGCTGTCCTGTAACTCACTTTGTAGACCAGACTGGCCTCCAACTCTTAGAGATCCACCTGCCTCTGCCTCCTGAGTGCTAGGGTTAAAGGTGTGCTATGCCTCCCATGCCCGGCTGGTGAGTGGAATACAGCCAAGAGGGAGGGATGGGAAGGAGTAGCTGGAATCTCAGCTGAGTGTCTGAAGAGAAACAGAGATCATCTCTATTAGACTAATGAGACATGAAAGAAACAACTGATGATATATAAAGAATGGTCATTGCATCTTCATAATAGCATGCCACCTGGCAGACACGGGTTTGTAGAGAACTCTTCCATGTTTCTTGGCCGTAATATGTCAGTAACATAGGAAGACTCCAAAGTAGCATTGTGTTCATAGTGTGCTCACAGGCTTCCTTAAGCTGAAGTGGCATAGTCTTCATAGTTATTAGCTGGAACATCTAGATCAGACTCATTGTGAGTGTGACATTTTATTTCCTGTTTTTCATGTCTTCCATACTCTGTCTTAAATTTTGCCTTTTGTGTGATTTTGTGTATGATATTTTGAAATCTGACTTTGTATGGACACCTTTGATACTTAATTCATACTTTGAGGGTAAAACTTAATTATCATCTCATAATTAGAACATTTAAATATATTTCCATAATTTTTAAAGGACTATAATTAATATTGCCTTGCCTAAATAGTTTATATGGCATAAAGCACACGTTGGTATAATGACAAGCCCACATATTACATTTACCTTAATATGGAGACATTTATTCTTGATCACATGATTTTAAATTGCTTTACATTTTAGATAGAAACCATCTCAAAAATAAAGCACGTAAAGTGCATTCCTCAGTTTATCGTGTTCCTTACTTCAAGAGACACTCACATTTATGAGTTATTGGTGAATGTTTCAGGCAGTGAAGGAAAAAGGATGGTTAGCAGATTATTATAATGGTTCTGTGATGCTTGTATGTTCTCTGTCTGGATCTGCATTAAGATATTTCAAGCTATCCAAATGTGATCTACTTTAAAAATCAAGTCTCTTCAATTGACTTTCAACACTGGACTCCAGAGGTTGGAATGTGTTTGGAAAAGTGATTTAAAGTACATTGAAAAGTATTGTGAGTATTTCAAAGGACTCATAACACAAGGCAGAATCTGTTTTAAATATGACGTTTACTTACTTGTTCATTTGCATGTATCACATATTATATGCATGCATGCCTGGCAGGGCAGTCTGTGGAAGTCAGAGGAAAAGCTGAGGAAGTTGATTCTCTACTTTTGTTAGGTAGATCCTGGGGACTGAACTCAGGTTGTCAGGCTTGCCTTTATCTACTGAGCCATATCTCTGAGCACAATTCAAAATCTTAATGTCACCCTGTAGTTTAAATATCTTAAATGATATCCATAGACATTTACTTTGTAAACATGAACAAATATACAATGAGAACACTATGCAAAGACTTCAGACATATTTTTTCTAGCCTCGAATATTTTGCTGTTTATAAATTAGTTTACTGTATTCAGAAGATTGAAATGTTTTAGTGAAATAGTTGTAAGATTTTTGTTGTTGTTGTTGTTGCTGCTTGTTTGTTTTTGTTTTTTCGGGACAGGGTTTCTCTGTGTAGCTTTGGAGCCTATCCTGGAACTCATTTTATAGACCAGGCTGGCCTCTAACTCAAAAGAGATCCTCCTGCTTCTGCCTTTCCAGTGCTGGGATTAAATGTGTGTGCCACCGCCGCCCAGCTTTGTAAGAGCTTTTTAAATAGTAGCTCTATAACTGATACGTGGCCATAAATTCTTATAGTAAACCAAGTGGTTTCTTATCGAATGTAACATATAGAATTATTTTTCAAAATGATTGGAATACAATTGTAATGATATAATTCATTCTGAAATTAGCCTAGAATTTTTATATTGTAGTTTGTCTTAGATTCTCAGACTAGCTCTTGGAATGTAAAAGAATATAGACTAACTGTATGTGGGACATACATCTTTATTATATGAACACAATACAGTGAAAATGACTAAACTCATTTATAAGCATGAAAATTTCAAAGTGCTTTAAAACTAATAATATCATTTAAATGAATTCCCACTAAATATTCTCACTTGAATCTTATTTCTAGATTATTCCATATTAGATACTACCGGAAAACGAAGTCTTGAGAAAAAGTTAGCATTCCTAAAATGACTGCAAAATGTATTTCATTGTACTATATTCATTAATTATTTGAAAATATAGTATTTTAATAGTTCTACACATTTGTCTCATTAATATACTACCAAAATAAATTCCATTATATAGTTCCTTTATTAAAGTTTTAGTTTGTCTGGTTTAGTGGAACAAAGGTGCATAAATCAGATGGTGCATGAATGTATTTTACATTGCCATATTCGTGCTGCTTCATGATAAAACAGTGGGTGTGGAACCCTTTGAAAAATTATATATCCTTATGAGACTTTAGGTTGCATCAGATCAGAGGTATTTCCTGTTTTGTTCCCACTGTGTCCCCAGACTTCAAGTGCAAAGTAGACACTCAATAAATATTTGTTGAATAAATGAACAGTGACTTCCTGTGCATATTTTAAACAAATGAGACTCTGGGGAAATATTATTATATACAAGCTAAGAAAATAATTTTAAAATAAAACAAGTCCCTGCCTAGCATGTCATTTCTGGTAAAATTCCATGAGCTCTTTGCACATGCATTTCCTTTGACATAGATTTTGTTTCAATCTATTGCTCATTAATGTCAAAGCTTAATGACCTCTCTTAAGGCACTTGAGAACAGTGTTAACTTGCTTTCTCCCCTCTATCCTGGGTACTGATTTTGTGTTTTAAATAATAATATAAAGAATTTTTATATTTTATATTTGTGTTATAAATAATAATATAAAGAATTTTCGTTTGTCTTAGATTCTCAGACTGGCTATGGTTCCTAGTATTCTATATCTAATGAATGATGAATGGATTATTAAGATATGAAGAGCCTTGGTTGCATTTCAAATGTTCAAATACACATGGATAATTGGGTTAGGGGCTCAGTAGTTGAGAGTGCTTACTGCTTTTTCAGGGGACCAGAGTTTGGTTTCCAGCTCCCACATCAGGGAGCTCAAGCTGCCTGCACCTCCAGCCCCTGGGAATCTGTCAGTATCTTCTGGTCAGCATGTAAACCAAACACACCTGTAGGTGCATGCATGCATAGAAACACAAACCAAACACACATGTAGGTGTATGCACACATACAAACACAAATAAATAAAAATAACATAAATTTTAAAAACAAGAATTAAGGAGAAAATGGTGTATTTTAAAAAGTACTCTCATTTGATGAAGGGGATCTGCTCTCTGATTTCCTTGTCAAAATTGTCACAAATGCATTTAGATTGCTTTTAATTGTCTGACACCTTTTTATCTTATTTATAAGTTTTGCAAGATTTTTCTTTTTAACAAATTCTTCTGCTTATTAAAATTGATTTTCATTCTTACACATTTTCTATTTTTTCTCTTAGGTACCTAAAACAATTGTGTTTACAAAAATTCACTAAAACCGATGCCGGGCGATGGTGGTGCACGCCTTTAATCCCAGCACTCGGGAGGCAGAGCCAGGCGGATCTCTGTGAGTTCGAGGCCAGCCTGGGCTACCAAGTGAGTTCCAGGAAGGGCGCAAAGCTACACAGAGAAACCCTGTCTCGAAAAACCAAAAACAAAACAAAACAAAAAAAATTCACTAAAACCTTGAAATGATTATCTTTTTTACAGAAAATAAATAGAAAGGATATTAAATGTTAGGCATTTACTTGTGGCTTGGTTGCAACAATTAAGAAACTTTTGTTTCTAACTTAATCATAGTGTTAGATAGTTACTTACAGGTGGCCAATGTGGATTATGAACTTCTTTCTTATTTTTGAAATATGATACTTATGAATTCCCACATATATTCTCTTAACTCTTTTGATGTGTGACAGCATGTCTTTTTGTCAACTTTTATCCTTTTTGCTTATTGACTGTTGTGAGTACCAGGAGAACTACTGTGGTCATTGCAGAAATCCATGCTCTTATTATAAATGTGTTCATCACATTTTGTCTTCCATCTAATTATGAAGACCATGAATAAAATAAGTGTATCTTTGCTCAGTTACTATACCTGAAGAGACATGGAAACATAAGTGTCCATAGAAGAGAATATATCTGTTTCTCTCTGTGTGAGAGAGAAGGGGATTGCCCCAGAGGCCGGAGATGAAACCACCTTGGATGTTATTTCCAAGGATTATTTAATCACTTAAGGTAAAATGAATGCTCATATTTGAAATTTTGAGATGATTTAGCTAGACTCTTTTTATGGGGAGGAATTAAACTACAGTGAGCACGAGACAACTCAAAAACCACCGTCGTGCTAATAAAACACACATGATGTCATTTGAAATTCTAATTTCTGTCTATAGCCGGTTCTTTTTTTAACCTAATATAGAAATTTAAATCACTAATGGACACATTTGATTAAAACAAACAACAAACAAACAAAAACTACTGTGCATGTTATAAAGATCATAATTATTATAAATATTCCTAAAATCCAGAAAATATGTGATCTAATTTGCAACATCCTGTACTGGTCGCTCCTGCTTTGCCTAAACAGAATCTCTGATTTTATTCTGGTAAAGTTTTGTAAGTATATAATTTGAACCTGCAGTTTCCTGTGTATAATTGTGAACTACATCTTTAAAATCAAGTAGTATATCTAAAATTTTTTGATTAATTTCATTTTTCAGCAGTTAACAATTTTATCCCAAAGACAAAATTGCATGCAGTTTCAACCAAGAATTTTAAAACTGGAATGAAAAGGTAGATTATTTCATACTACAAGATTACACTACATTGAGGGACCCAGGAACATCGGTGAAAGCTTAAACATTTAGTAGCATTTGCTCATCCTGCTCTGTTAGTCATACTTTTAGTTTTTGAAATATCTAATTTTGATATCCATGTAAGATTTTCTTCTGGATTTATATATTTAATCATACCTAAACTTTTATCACTCCATGGAGAACACTTTTTAATTAAGTTAAAATATATTACAGCTTAAATACAATTATATATTTCTGAGAACTTGCTAATGTGTCTGTTGGAAAGTCTCGTTTCTGAGACATTTGATTTCCAGTTTTAGAAATGCGTAATTTAACCAGCACAGATAGTAAAACAGAACTAAACTCGTATTCTTGAAAAACAGTGGCTACTTTGAGTTTGTGGCTTCTGGTTAAATACGAAAACATTTCTAAATACAGTAAATCTTTTCATAGAGCCAGCAAAACCTGGAGATTTTGTTAAACTTATTTCCTTTCTTGACAAATCAGTGTAATGATAAACACAGATTTTTCTCCTCATTAAGGAAGTTTTTTCACTATATTCCATTTTTGGCCTTCTAAAATGCTCGGAGAGGGTGATGCAAGAGGCCAACTTTTATCAAAGTATCTGTCTATCTTTGGCCATCTTTTTCCATTGTCATAAAGTACTGCTTTTTTTTGTAGTTCTACATTTTCATAAGTCTATGCTGTGTACTGTGTGCACCTTTAAGTAATTTGACGTTTATGAACTTCAGTTCTGACACATTTATATACATTCTGTTTTCCTTCACTTGTGTGGATTGGTATCAATAAATTGTAATGTTTTAGCAGGCACTTCTTTATTGTTATAAAAATCTCTTTATGATAGCACCTCTCTTTAAATCATCGCAGAATGTATATATTGCAACAGGTGCTCCAATGGAACCAGGCATAAATGGAAATAAAACAAAGTGAAAATTCCGCTGTTGAATAACAGTTGCTACTGGCCTAATTTCCTCCATGGCTTCTTAACTCCTGCTCTAATGCCTGCCAATATTGCTTAAGCAATTGCCTGAAAACTTTTTATTAAACCGTAACTGCACTTTACTGCCAGACATATACATACCTGTTAGCTGAGCCTGGCAGTTGTTTTCCTGACTCTGTGGCCTTGCTCAATCATTAGGAGGTCCAACTGAAAATCCAGATTTCACTCACTCCAGAGGGACTTTTTGTTTTGTTTTGTTTTTTGCATTTGTCACAGTGCCCTGGAAAGGAATATTTTCTTTAAAAAATCTTCTTGAGAGTGTCCTAAATAGTCTGTAATATACAGGATGATTACAATTTAGGTAAAAAATTTACTTTATTGAGGCCTTCATTGCATTGAATTAAAATGGAAAAATGCTTTGTCCAAAATATAGTGTTGCAGATTTGCAGGATGGAAATAGATTTAGAACTGACACTCCTCCAGCAGCAGCTGGAGGTAACACTAGGGTAATTAGTAACAGTTGTGAGACATCCTCGTTTCCTGTTTAATGAACTTTACAAAAGACTCCTACAGTAGCTGGCCAGTGGAGATGAATACTGCCTGTCAGAGCCAGCCTTCCATACTCAACAAATCCACCTCACATGTTTACCAGACTCACCCCTTTGGAGATAGGGTTCCCCCTTTAAATGTTAGCTAAATTGAAAAATGCAGTTAAATAAAAACTATTTGAACATTTAGAATTAAACATTCCCTTTCTGTTTTGTGCCCCTGAGTGGAACTGACTCAATCAGTAGGCTGTTCTCTTTCCTATGCTTACACATAGGAAGGACTCCGAGAAGACCCCCACCCCCTACCTGGTGCTTTTCCGCCCAGACAAGGTCTAGTCAGCGGGAATCCTCAGGCCGCAGCTTGCTGAAAGACAGGCATGGTGCCGGGCAGGTGGGCCTTATTATGATAAGGAAATATGTGATGGAGAAATGGGAGAGAGAGAGAAGAGGAATGGTTCATGCGCTGTGGAAAGACTCAGAAGGGAAGAAATGAAGAAGGTGAGGAGGGGCAGATGTTGGAGACCTGCTTGCCACCTGGGGTCATGGTGAAGGTGGTGAGGAGTAGACTGAGGGGAGAGGTCTGCTTGCTACTCTGGACCATGGTGATGTCCGGGTGGGCTGCTGCCAATGACCACGTCTGGGTCCCTGGTCCTACAGTAGCCAGGGTCTGTGTTGATGACCCTTGTTTCTGAGTGCCATGCTGATTCCAGCGGGCTGGGCTGCCTCCTGGGGCCGTCTTTGGGCCCACAGGCCACACTGCTGCTAGGACCCTACCCGGGGCTGTAAGGAACTGGGCGGCCTTTGCCGCCACCTGGGGCCACAGTGACAATCAGGCCTAGGCTGCGGCTGAAGCCCATGTCTAGGACCGTGGTCCTACCGCAGTCGAGGTCTATGTTGATGTCCATGTCCCATGGTGCCACCAAAGGTCTCGTGAAGCCTAGGGTCTGAGTTGCAACCTGTGGCCTGGTTGGTGTCCAGGGGCATGCTGCTGCCAGAGACATCCTGATCTGAGTTCCCCGGGGCTAACACTTGGAACTAGGATAACAACCAGCTGAGCTGCTGCCTGAGGCATGTCTGGGTTCTTGGCCCAGCTGCAGCTGGGGTCTGTGTTGAATTCTGTGATTCAGGATGACACAAGGCCCCATACAGAGGCCCAGATCTGGGCTGGAACATGTGACTTGGTTGGGGGGTTTGGGGGGAGGCACAGCAGGGGGTATGCAGCTATGGATGGCCTGTGTCATCCTGGCCCAGGAGGCTGCTGCTGAGAGCCATGTCTGGGTCCCTGGTCTAGCTGCAGCTAGGGTCTGTGTTGATGTCTGTGGCTTGCATCTCCCCAGGAGGCCTTAGAAACCATGTGAGATGAAACTAGAGGGCGATGCTGAGCTGGGCCCTCCCTTTGCTGGCTCTGGGAAAGCTGGCCTTGCCTTTCGCTGAACACTATAAGCAGGAGAGCTGGCCCATGCCCTTGGGAGAGATGTCCCCCCCTCCCCCACCACCACAGGTGTGGGTGAACCAACCAGGAGGGCTTGTGTGTAGGGGAGCTGACTCCGCCCCCTCTCCTGAGGTGGGTGACCCCAGTGGCCCAGACTGACAAGCTTGCTGCCACCCAGGCCCACAGCAGGGCCTTGGGTTGACCCGCCCTAGCATGTACTGCATCTAGGACCTGCTGGAGCTCGTGAAGGACTGACTGGTCCTAGGGAAGGATATCCCCGCCCCAGGATATCCCAGAGGAGTTCTGGGGAGGATCCAGTGAGAATGGTATACCAGAAACCCAAGGCCTTGAACCCGACCAGTGACTCATTACAATGAACATTTGCCAGCAAAGCTGACGGGACAAAGGGGTGTACTATATGGTCCCCTGAAGCCTCCAGCGCCACCGAGGAGTGAAGAGGTGTAGGAGAGGCAAGAAAGGAGAAACAAAGAGCTATTTCTGTTGTGGTGGTTTTGATTTTGGTTTGGGGGGCGGGGGTTGTTTTTGCTTGTGTTTGCTTGCTTGCTTACTTGGCTTTGTTTTTATTTGTGGGGGAAGTACAGCAGGGATGAAGGAAACCCATCATGGGGGAACCTGGAGGTGAGCAGTTTTGGGGTACATGATGTGAACTCCCAAAGAATCAGTAAAGAAGTTAAATTTAAAAAAAAAAAAAAAGAAAGGACGGATTCTGCCCCAATTCGAGGGAGGACTGGAATGCTCTGTGTTCTTATGGAATAGCACAGCTTTCATTATAAGTAATAAACCATCGCTTAGCACTCTGATTTCTTCAGGGATTGACTACATTTTTCTTGAGTCCAGGCTCTGCCACCCACCTGTCTGGTGGAAATCACTTCCCTGCCACCATACCCTTACTGTAGAATTCTTTCCTGGGAAGCTATTTATTATCCGGAGTTACCATTCTCTGGTCTTTTAAATGTATGATAATAATAGCATGTAATTTTAAAATGACGACCATTAAATGGAATGTTCTTTGCTGGTATGTTTTGAGCAGGAATGAGCATGTGTATTTATTCCGTAGAGGTAAGACTTCCCTGACACACGAAGACGTGGTGTTTATATTTTTATGACTTCTGTGGTTCTGCTTGAAGCTTTGGCTAGGATTGCAGTTTCATCTGTTTACATGATACAAGTCTGTGTCTCCAGTAGAAGTCTATGACGCTTGGACATTTAAAGCTTTGTTGTATACTGAAACTTTGCTTTTTACCATTCTAAGAAAGTTTTAACATACTGATAATCACATTAAATTGATTTGGATCAAAAAATTAAATATACTAATTATAGGAATCCTCTACATTTATAGTAATGAATGGTTTATTGCAACAGTCTAGGATGATTCTTAGTCCCTCATTCAATATATGTCAGAAAGCAAGAAATTTTATGTATCATGATTATACCCCAGTAGAAATTAATCTTTAAAACTTCTTTATTTTGCAAGTAAAAATATGAATTAGATATTCTGAAGTGGTGGTTCTTCACCTGTGACTCTGGACCCCTTTGGAGGTCGAGCAACCCTTTCTCGGGGTTACCTAATACCATCCCAAAACACAGGTATTTATATTGCAATTCATAACAGTAGCAAAATTACAGTTATGAAGTAGTGGCGAAAATAGCTTTATGGTTGGGCGTCACTATAACATGAGGAATTGTATTAAAGGACTGCAGCATTAGGAAGGCTGAGAACCACTGCTCTAAAGTACTAGATGGGCTTTCTCCTGCCTGGAAGCTTTGTCATTATTGGTTTTATCCTCTACCTAAGGTGCCTAATATAAATTTAGCCTTTCAGCCATTTTCAGGCTATCTGGGTATTCAAAATTTAAAGTGTTCATAACACTTTTCCCAGGTCCATACTGGGAAGTATCATAAATCTGTTAGAACACGGGCTTTGTAATATGTGTCAAAGGAAGAGCGTTCATTCTTTTAAAGACCCGTCCATTATAGCTCACAGTGTATTTAACTGTAGCAGAATTAAAAGCAGCATAACAGAGTGAAGGTTGTCAACTCTTCTCCTTCTCTATGTGCTTTACTTCCAAAACAGATTCCATTCAGTCCTCTGTTTTTGTGTTTTCATTGCGTTTGAGGGACGTGATTAAATCCTTAAATCCATTGACATCCATATGTTTCTGAAAAACTGAGGTCCTACAGTGACCAATGTATCTGTTTCCTTTTTTTTTTTTTTAAATTCTTTTTTTGGAGGCAGGGTAGGGTTTTTTTCTGTGTAGCCCTTGATGTCGCTCTGTAGACCAGGCTAGCCTCGAACTTAGAGACCCACCTGCCTCTGCCTCTCCAATGCTGGAATTAAAGGCGTGTGCCGCCATGTCAGGCTTGTTTCTTTGTTGAAAGCTAAACGTTCTGAATTTTTAACTTTTGAATTCTGGTTTAAACTATTAATATATGTTGCAAGAACAAGTTGAGCATTCAGAATGGAAAGGTGTGTTTCCTCTGGGGGGAGGAGTGTTTACCAAAGTAAATACAGTAAATATTGGTTTATCAAACATGGACAGTTGGTTTAGCCACTTGGTTTAGTACTTATGATATAATTACAAAAAAATCATAAAACAGCATTTATTTTCATGAAGTTTAAAATAAAATTAAGAAGGCTAAAAAAATTAAAAAGCATTAAAATGGTAGATTTTCAAGTTGTTTTACATATACACCTTCAACCAATGTATCTATTTAATATTTTAGGGAAGCATTTAAATACTTTTATAGTCATTTTCATTTTCATTTTTGAAGCAATATCCCATTTTGTATCCTCAACTTTTCTTTAAAAACTATATGTATTTAATGCCTGGCAGTGGTGGCAATTGCCTTTAATTCCAGCACTCAGAAGGCAGAGGCAGGCAGGTCTCTAAGTTTGAGGCCAGCCTGGTCTGTAGTGCAAGTTCCAGGATAGCCAGGGATACACAGAGAAATCCTGTCCTGAAAAATTAAATACACACACATACACACAAATGCACCCATGCACTATACACACAACTCTCACACACACACAAGCACAAACACACACACACTACACACACACTCTCACACACACACACACACTACACACACACTCACACACACACACACACAAGCACACACACACACACACACACACACACACACACACACACACACACACACACACACTGACTGTGTTTTACCTGCACATGCGTCTGTGAACCATGTGCTTGCCTGGTGCTCATGGAGGCCAGAAGAAGCAATGGGTTCCCTGGGACTGGAGTTACAGATGATTGTGATCCACAGTGAAGGTAACGGAAATCAAACCCAGGTCTCTTGGGAGAGCAGAGAGTCTCTCTCTTCTGAGCCATCACTGCGGCCCTTTTACCTGTTCTTGAACTTATGATTCCTTCTAATGTGACCTCAAAACACATTTTTAAAGCTGTTAATAATGTATTTTTGGAGCACAGAGAACAATATTTGCTATTTAACTGATTCAGTGGGACACACAAACACTGTATTTTACGTTTACTGATACTTATTTAGAAATACCTTCAAATGTGAAGCATATAGGCAATTCTGCTTTGGTCCTTTTATGCTGGACTGATGCTTTCTTACAAATTCTATCCCAGAATTCTACCTCAACGTAGTTTATATTGATGATTGTTTACTTGATTACCCATCAAGATTATTTTTGGCATGTGTATCTTCAACAATGTGTCCTTCCCATGCAGCATAACAGTAATACTTCCCTCAAACATCTCTTTTCTATTGAATTAATTTACAGCTAATACCAGCACATAGTTGATTGAAGGTGTTATTATTTCTTTGTTTAAATAATTGTTAATGATAAAATAGTTATGATACTTAATTATTAAAGTAAACATGTTTATTAATTACAAAATTATCTTAATTATATAGGCTAATGAAGCAAATGAAGGTAGTATCCAGACAGTGTCCAGGTTTTAAAAGTTGTAGTTTTGCTTGGTTTTTACACTTGTAGGTAGTCCTTAAATATGTAAATTGTAGATAAAAGTAAGTGCTTTTGTAAAATTAGAAAAAAATTGTTAAATTTGGACACCCCTACCTAACCTTCAATAAAGAAGGAAAATAAAAAAAAAAATGTATGACGAGTTGTAGAGAGGAATTCTGATTGAGTTTATTTATTTTGTTTTTGGATCCAGGGTCTCTCTAATCCTAGCTGTCTTGGTATGTAGCCCAGGTAGGTCTGTATCTCACAGAGATCCTCCTGCCTCTGCCTCCTGAGTGCTAGAGTTAAAGGCATGCACCATTATAATTAAAGGGGCAGGGAGTTGGTTAGGATCAGGAAAATTGCTATTATAAAAATTGTTTTGAGTTCTATACCCTTTAGAGTACATTTAGATTTTGAGAATTGCATACTTGAGGTTAACAACTTGTATGTTGCGACACTGTGATCCAAATAATGTCTAACAAAAATGGAGAGAAGTGTTTAACTGATACAGGCAGCAATGCCTAGGTATTTTTTCAGAAACTGCTTGGATTTCTTTATTTTGTGAGACCATTATTGAACAGAACTGCCCATTATGACCACTTTTAAGAGATTTGTTTGCCAAAGCTAGTTTCCGAATGTCATAGTAGTAGAGGGGAATTACTTAATGTATTTGTGTGAACTAGTCAGCACAGATAGGAGGTAGTGGACCTTGAGAGGTAAATGGAAACTTGTTAACATACCCTTTTTCTTCTGTTATTTTTAAGACCTTGGCTAACAAATGGTAAGAAAAAAGGATAACCTAGATATGCTCTGAGAAAAATAAAGGTATCAAACAATGCAAAATTCCTTGGTTTGGAGACACATGGGAAGTATATTTTACTACTCTCCAAATAGAACACTGATATTACTTCTTGAGAAAATTATGTATGAATTAGCTTCTTAAGCATGGTTTCTTGTTTTCTGAAAGTCATGACTTTGTCTGAATGTCCTTCAGATCAGCATTTCTGGTTTAGTGTCTCATGGGATTGTACTAACACCTTTGGTCAGGGCTGTAGTATCACGTGAGGAACATCCAATACAGAATACACTTTCAAGTTTATGTGATTGTCCAGTGGTCTGTAGGAAGACACACCAGCACACAGACAAAACAGAATATCTAAGAAAGAAGCCACAGCTGCTCTGTTGGTTCCTTTGATTGTGGCCTTTCATCTCTTCTTCCATTTGTCATTTGTTGGAAATGTGTCCTGGCCATCATTAAGAGGAACTCATTACACGTGGGTGTGAAACTTGCAAATAGGAGTCCTTGGGATCCACCTTGAGGTTAGTAACCAAATTATAAGACTTGAGGTATGGATGTAGCAGAGATAGTAAAAAGAAAGATCCATTTTGAAGGATGTTTTGATAGACCTGTGAGTGAAGACCTTTGATTGAAGAGCTCTCTCTCTCCATAAGAGAGAGACCTTGTCTAACCTCAGGGCACAGTCTTCTCATTTGTAAGAGTGCTTGAAAGGGTTGCACTAAACTATAGTTGTTGACATTGAACTTTATTCCCCACAAGTGATTGCATTTTCAGAGTTAAGGAATCTGATTGAGCACAGTGGTGATGAGTACTATGAAAATGTACAGAAAGTTTATGAAGGAAGCTTTTGATTTGACAATGGGTTTTGAATGAATTTTTAGTAAATGAAGTAAGTCATACTGAATTAGAGATTAATGGATATAAGGTCATTTAGCCAATGCTCATTTCTTGTGAAAATGAGTCTTTTGGCAGTGAACGGGGAAGAAATGTTTATTGATATGTATTTAAGCGTGCACATATGTGTGCATATGTGTGTGTGTGCGTGCTTGTATATTCACATATATATGTGTTAAAGGAGATTTTTTTTTCTTAATTTTTTTTGGTGTAGATGATAGAGCTCAGTGGCAAACAATACCTTTTTGTTTACCTCTCTGCCTTGAGTACTTTGCATGGGGAATGCAGCAAAGTAAACACAATCAACCGTTTTTATGTTATAAAAGGCAGTTCTCCTTCTGCTAAGATTGGAGGTGGTGCATATATGACTAAGAGAAGTTTCTAGACTGAGACTCAGTGATGCATCATGCCCCTGGCACTTCTTACTTGAATGAACTGTGTTTCCACAAGTTTCTTAAAATTCTCGTGACTCGGAATGAATTATGATTTCAGCCTACAATAGGTAAATCAGAAGGAAAAAAAACAAACCTGAAATATATACGACACTTATAACAGGATAGAGACTATGCACTTAATAAATGACTATGGTTGTTATCTGTTTTGTCTAGGTTAGAAAAAAAAAAGGTTTTTAAACAGGTGATTTTTTTTTCTGTCAATTTTCTAGTTCCTTTTTTTGGTGACGAAGAACCTTAATCATTGGTGGTTTTTACTTTGATTTAGTGAAGTCGACATTTATTGACCACATTAGATGTCAAGTCTTGTGCTGGTTGATGGTGACATAAAAATGAATAAAACATGAAGCTGTCCTTTTGGGTCTTATTATCTAGGATATGAAGGAAGGAGAGTAATAAAGCAGGCTGGACTGTGGGAGGATTGGGAAGAGTCTGAGACGATGTCAGGAAATTCCAGCAGTAAAGCCTCTTCATGCATACATCAGCTCTGGGTTAGTTTTTGATGGCGAGAAAAATGGTATGGATTTGAGGCTGAGCCTCTACCTTACACAATACAGGCAGCAGAGTGAACATTTTAGAAGAATGAATTTGGATTTTCAATGAGAATCAAAAATACTATGAGCAAAATTCTTCTGAAATATCCAGAAGGTTGTCCTGACATTTTTTTTTTGGTTTTTTTGGTTTTTTTCGAGACAGGGTTTCTCTGTGTAGCTTTGCGCCTTTCCTGGGACTCACTTGGTAGCCCAGGCTGGCCTTGAACTCACAGAGATCCGCCTGGCTCTGCCTCCCGAGTGCTGGGATTAAAGGCGTGCGCCACCACCGCCCGGCTTGTCCTGACATTTTAACAGGTGTGTCTTCCTATTTGATTAATTTCTACATAGGAAAATGAAAAAGATGCAAGGCTGGCTCAGGCTGCCCTTTGCCCTTTTCCCAGGTGAGATTCTAGAGGTTAAATACACGAGGTAGCAGGTTACTCAGTGTTACTATAAATATCACTTTTAGCACACTCAGATAATGTATTTATATATAGTATTTGTTGAAGAAAATCTAACAATTACAAGCAGGGAAAGATGATGAGAGAAGTTGTAACAGTATTGTGTTTACAGTTTTGTTTTGTTCTGTTTTCCTCCTTAGGCAGAAATGACTCTGCCAGCTAAATCAGCATCCTGATAGATTTTCCAAAGGAAAAAAACTCCATTGTATCTGCAAGCTATGCACAAAGGCTTACCAGTTCTTTTTTTGTTTGTTTGTTTGTTTGTTTGTTGTTTTTCGAGACAGGGTTTCTCTGTGTAGCTTTGCACCTTTCCTGGATCTCGCTCTGTAGACCAGGCTGGCCTCAAACTCATAAAGATCTGCCTGCCTCTGCCTCCCGAGTGCTGGGATTAAAGGTGTGCACTACCACTGCCCAGCTTTAACAGTTCTTTATTAAAGCATAAATATACTACACTTGAGGAAGATTGTATTTCATCTATTTATGTAAATAGATATACTCATCTATCTATATGTATCACCTCCAAAGATAGATCACTTTCTCCTGCAAGATTTTAGAGGTGATGGTTAAATTCAGTCAATAACTGTCCTATTTGTATTCAATAACTATTTCCCAATCCCACCATTACATTTTTAAATTTAAAATGATGAATCTTCCAACAACAACAAGAACAAAAAATGTGTGCTCCTCATAGTAATCTATTATATGTTTTTTCAGCTGATCAAACTATTATAAAACACAAAGGGAGAATGGAAGAAATATCTTCCTTTGAGTCTCTAATGGAAGATTCTACACAGTTAATGAATTTTTAAAAAAAAATTATAGGCATAAAAATTTATATGCATTAGTGTTTTGCCATGGGTTCCAGGTCAGAGAGTTGTGAGCTTCCATGTGGGTGCTGGAAATTGAACCAGGGTCCTCTGGAAGAGCAGTCAGTGCTCTTAAGCACTGAGCCATCTCCCCAGGTCCCCCAAAATCTTCTCTTAATAAGGAAAATTTCCTGTTTTGTTTAGTAGTTGTTTCCTCTATAATTATTTTATTGCTCCTTCATCTGGAAAAATAATATTTATTAGATTCAGGAAATAGTATCTTGGATGGACTAAGTCGGAGTGTCATTAACACAACTTCTATGTTACTTAAGCCAAGAGATGAGGGAAATTCCATCCTACTTGAATGAAAAGTTCATCTCCAAAAGTCTGACTGAGATGTATGATACATTTTCAGTCACTCCCTCCTGGTCTCCATGGTACTACATTTTTCTTGAAGCAACATGAAAGAAGTTCTAATGACAAGGTGCAAATTACAGGTAGATTTAGGAAGGGTTAACAAAGCCACTCTGAATTTTGAAAGAATCATAAATGATAACTACCAAGCACAAGTCTTGATGTATATTTATAAAATGTATCTTTGTTTTGTTCAAAATTGCTGACAAGGTCTTGTGGTAGCTTCTCTGACTCTATTTTTTCCTTAGAAGTCTTCATAGTACATCAAGCATTCAAGTTTCCTTGGATCATTTTATGTCATTGATAAATGAAACTCCTAAATTCTGTTAACTTCATGACTACATTCATGTAGTGTAGAAAACTATAGGTGTGCTCTCATTCACGCTCAAGCAAATCTGCAGATCGTGGTCTGATGGAAAAATGATGATTCCCAATAATCTCATAAGACCTGATCTTGTGCATGCATTTAAATCAAGAATTTAGACTTCAGCCGGGCGGTGGTGGCATACGCCATTAATCCCAGCACTCAGGAGGCAGAGGCAGGTGGATCATTGTGAGTTTGAGGCCAGCCTGGTCTACAGAGCGAGATCCAGGAAAGGTGCAAAGCTACACAGAGAAACCCTGTCTCGAAACACCCCCCCCCCAAAAAAAATTAGACTTCTTTCTACAGGATTAGTCAGTCTCTCAACAAATTCAGGAAGGATAGCAGTTTTACTGTGTATTTTGTTTTAGGGACAGATTTTTTGTTTTTGTTTTTGTTTTTTAGCTGTCCTCAGTTTGGGTCATAAAATGCCTCTTGTTGCATTGTCTTATTGTTGAACAATAGCCACATACATTGCTTCTTCTGAGTGATGTGTTTCTAAATTAAGAGCTTTGTATTCTTTCTTACCATAATCAGTCATGTAACAGATACTCTTGGGTAGTGATACCTTTTAAGGAGAATGGTTCTGTTATACTGTTTCATACTTTTATTCTCTTTCCCTATCCTTTGCTTAAAGGAATTGAACTCAGTGAAAACATTAAAAAGATGTGTAGAAATAAATAAAAACATATTACTTTAAGACTTTCAAGTTTGAGAACATGTCATATAGTAATATATCCCTGATACATTCTGACAATTATTTTTTGTTTGTTTGTTTGGAACAGGGTCTCACTATATAGTCTTGGTTAGCCTGGAACTTGCTGTAGAAACCAAACTGGCTTCAGACTCATAGAGATCCGAATGCCTTTGCCTTCTGAGTGATGAGATTAAAGGCATGTACTAGCATGCCCAGCTTAATTCTATTTTTAGGAATCCCTATATTCATAGTTTCTCAGAAAGTTTTGACTTCATTAAAGCTAAACTGTATTGCAGCCATTGTTTGTACAAGCCTCAAGATCATACATTCCCAAAGTCATTTGCATCAGAAGCAATTAATAAGGCTGCTGTGGGATAATGCTTTTGTACACTGGTTTAATAAAACACTGATTGGCCAGTAGCTAGGCAGGAAGTATAGGCAGGATAAGCAGACAAGGAGAATTGTGGGAAGAAGAAGGCTGAGTCAGAGATGCCATCCTGCCATCCAGGGAACAGCATGTAATGGCACATAAGTGAAGCCACACAACATGTGGTGACATAGATTAACAGAAATGGGCTGAGTTTAAGTGTAAGAGCTCGTCAGTGGTAGGCCTGAGTTAATGGCTGAGCAGTTTTAATTAATATAATCCTCTGTGTGTTTACTTGGGTCTGAGTGGCTGTGGACCAGGCAGGACACAGAAAAACTTACAGCTGCATAAGGCCTCTTGTTATATCAGACTACTCCTAGTTCATTTTTTTTTATTTGACAATGTGGTCAAGTGTTGTGTGACAATACTTTTCCTGGGTTAATGCATTACATATCTACTCAACCAAGATAGGGAGCCCATAACAGACCAGTATGGATACCACCGAAGTCCAACTTGTAAACCAAAGTCAAAGTAAACCAATGAGTTTTATTGTGGTTGTTACATGAATGTGAGTGAAGGGTTACTTACAGGAACAGAAATTTCTCAAAGACAGCTGCATCACCAAAGCCCACTACAACATGGTGACAGCTCACAAAGCTGGAGTCTTGTGGTATACTGCACAGTGTGCATGCAGCTCAGCAGGGTGGAGAGTGTCCTTTCTAAGTACTTCAGTTGGTGGGAACATCTTCCAGGAAGTTCACCTGATGTCTGCTTCTTCCAGGCAGCTGGTCTGAGAGCTTCTAATTTGTTTCAGGGATTTCCTGATGCTTTTTTGAGTTGTTTACCTTGTGGGTTAAGGAGATTCCCTTCAAGATGGAATGTTTCAATCTCAGAGAGAATGCTACAAGACATCAAGATATATTGCATTGGTAGTTTCTGTTTCCATTATGTAGTAATATTTGTATTTCAAAGACCGTAGTGCTTTCCATCAATTATCAATGATACGCATAGACAAACATGATTCCATCCAAATGAGAACTCATTATTTCCATTATAAAGATATGAACCCTCTGTAAAATAAATCTCAGAATCAGTGTACTTAGTCCAGTCATCCACAGATCAGAAACTTGAACTGTGTACCCTGCAGCTCAGAGCAGCAGAAATAGCTTTCTAGTTGAACTTTTCTTCAGAGCATCTCAGTCATGGACTGATGTAGCCCAGCCTAGAAGTATGGTACTGGGGCAGTGGCTTAGAATGGAGTACATGTTGAGACAATCTTCTCCTCACTGGGATTAGGGAATTGAAGACGTTGATCAAAATTAAAATGGATCTTTCACTGTAAATCTTGGGGTTGATGGCATTATATCCAAACTTACTATTATAAAACTTCTTTGTGTTTGTTATGTTAAAGAACTTTATTCTGCCGTAGTATGCACTCATATATTTCTACTGAAGAAGTGATGAAAAATTAGTTAGCTTCTAATGCTTAATATATTACATTACTTCTCTTATAAAAAGGCTTGAAGAAGATTTTAAGGGTTTTCATTATTCTGACAGACCATAATTATCCAAATATGGACTTTGTACATTTTACATATATTAAACTATTTTAGTTAATTTCTCCATAAAATGTCTGAAGTCACATGTTTCATTTTTATTTCCTTATAAATTTGCTTGGAGAATAGAACATAAAATAATAATCACTTTCATTTGGAACAGTCTCCCATAGCCTGTAAAATGTTGATGTATGTCAGAGTAATTTTTATGGCCATTGAGGATATAATTCTAGGCCAGAAGGATTAATGATACATTTTTTCATGAAATTTTTAGATCTTTTGTTTAATTTTAAAGTTCACATGATCACATTGAATATTATTTGTGTAAGTATGACTCTAGTGATGTCAGAAATATTCTGGTAATAATGTCAGAGCACCTTTGCTTTCTCATGGGATTATAGTGAAATGGCAAAGCCATAGAGAGAGGGAGACCTAGAGATGGAGAGGTCATGTCTCCGAGACGCTAATGGATGCTTTTGGTCTAATGAGCTATAAAATGTATACTTTAAAGCTTCTTAAAATTCAAGAGAACTTCTCCATTAGATCAGGTATTTTACTCAAGAGGAAACTTGTTGTTTTCTTGGCATCCAATCACTTTTCTTTTGGGCCTCCTCTTTGTGTTTTCTTCTGAGTCTCTGAAATATTTTGGGAATTCAATATGGTGCTTTTTGACTCTGGTGGTGAGAACCAAACTTGGTTACTCAACTGCTCTTCGCAGCTGAAACATCTTATTTTATTTATCCATTAATCTTTGTTCAAACATATAAGGAACTCATGTTACTTACTAGCAAAAGTGAATTGATTAGATAGACATAGTAGTATATGCATGTCATTTCACCACTAGGGATATAGAGACATGAGGACCAGATGTGTGAGGCCAGCTTGGGTTATGGAGCAAGTTCTAAGCCAGCCTGGATCTTGCAAGACCCTGTCTTAGTAAAATAAAATGAACTAATAAACAAACAACTGTTGGGGGATATTCAGTCACACTTTGAACCTCAAGTTTGCATTTGTGTTAATTAAATAAAATTAACCTTGGGTCAGGTGGCTGTATCAGCAGCTAGTTGACAGAAAGTAATCATAGAGCATCAGAGGGCATGGGGAAGAGATAGAGAGATACAGGTGTAGCTTGAGTTTTCCTGCCTGGCCCACAGTCAGGGCAAATCTCTCTCACCTGCCAGTCCCACAGCTGCTCAGACCCGACCAAGTAAACACAGAGACTTATATTGGTTACAAACTGTATGGCCATGGCAGGCTTCTTGCTAACTGTTCTTACAGCTTAAATTAATCCATTTCTATTAATCTATACCTTGGCACATGGCTCATGGCTTACCAGCATCTTCACATGCTGTTTGTCATTGTGGCACTGGCAGTGTCTCTCTGACTCAGCCTTCCACTTCCCAGCTTTATTCTCCTCCTTGTCCCGCCTATACTTCCTGCCTAGCCAATGGCCAATCAGTGTTTTATTTATTGATCAATCAACAACACATTTGCCATACAGACCATCCCACAGCATACAAGAAGTAGTGGGGTGGGGTTTGGAGTAGGGAAGCTTTTTCTGGTTGGGCAGAGGAGGGAAGGTTAGCTAATTGTGACCTAGCCTCTCTGAGCTAGCAGGATTTTACCCCAGCTGTTGAATCTTCAGTAGTATTTATAAATAGAATGATAGAGACTTAATTAAAGCTACCTTTAGAGGCAGCGACAGAGTCGTGACCTGCGGGAACAGGATTTGCACCACGCTGAGGCCAGGCCACTGCTAGAGAAGCAGGCCTGTAACCGAGGGTTAAGGCATAGCTACTGTGCAGAAGATAAAACAACAGTTAAATGAGAAATAAACTGGCTTTTAAAATGATCTCAAACCATATACATGTATTTCAGAAAAAAAAAACATCTGGGAAAAAGAATATGAGACTGTGTATATATCACAAGTCATCAGAGAAACGCAAATACAATGCAGAATTAATTCTATTGTTTTTGTAAAGTTCAAAAGGTTTTATTTTCTATTTTAAAATGTATTTTTAATTTAAATAGAATTACATTATTTTTCTTCCTTCTTTCCTCCATCCATTCCCAAATATCCTTCCTCTGACTCCTCCAATGACCCCCTCTCATCTCAACAAGCCCATGTATATGCACAAGTGTATAAATACTACCCACTGAGTCCATTTTTTGTAAGTTTTAATCACAGTGAGTGTAAAGGATGCTAGTTTATTAGCTGAGAAATTTTTAATTATTAATAATGATCAATGTAACCATAAAATTAAACTATATCCAACACACCTCTAGTAATTTTATGGTTGAAATAATGACCTTCATTGGTTTCTAGGTCCCAGGGCCTCATATTGTATAATTGTCAATACCTTAATTAATACAGTGACCTAATTAATTCAAAGGCAGGACATATCTGAAACATTTCATGCATCTCTTCATCCTGAATAAAATTACCTATTGATTATAAGTCTGGTTACATAGTGAACATACAGGAACATTAAAAAAAGCAAAGAATGGAATGTAAAGGTCATCATGCTTTGACAGTATTATATGACATTAATGATGCATGTACTGGTAGAAGGTTATGTCAGCCTACTCACATGTAAAAAAAAAATCTAGAGAAAAAGAGGGCTCAAAATCAGCTGATTCTAAAATGCCAACAGAAACCACTACAAGCTGTGTATGACTTTCATGTGGACAGAACACTATAGTTCTTGAGAAAAAAGGAAAGCTTAGGGCAATATATTGAGTAGTCATTAGACAAAATAAATAAATTGCATGGAGATGATTATGTTTCAAAGAGAATATGATTTTCAGTAAAAGTAAATTCTCCTTACCAAGACCCTATAAAATGCCCTTATTTTACTATCAACATGATAATATAATATCCATTTTTAATAGTAGTAAAAGAACAGAATAAAAATGATTGTATCCCATTTTAAATGTCATTAGTTTGTTTCATATATAAAATTATCATCTTACTCTGTCATAGAACAAAGTTATCATTTTTCTTTATTATTTTGTTTTGAAAGAAGAAAGAGTACAGGGTCTAATGTTCTTTATTAGACCTTGTCATGCTGCATGCATATCATTAAAATATAGTATTGTGGTAAGTCTTTATAAGGGCAAGAATATATTATCTTTCTGAATGCAGCTGTCTTGTGTTAATTTGGGAAATATTTTTACCATAAAGCATCATTAAAACAATATCTAACTGAAAGAAAAAATATATCTATGGATCTCTTTATATATACTATTATCTTATTCTGCAATGTTAGACACATTAATAAAACGAAACCCAGAAACTATAAATGTTTATTTTAAAAGACACAAGATATAAATTATCACATATATAGTCACTATACTAAGGAAAAACACTCTAACATAAAGTCATTTCAATGCTTTCCAAAGTTCTTAATCTGCCGTTCCTATAAATTTTGGGGATCATTCAATAGTAGCTTGAAAGATCCAGCTATCCTGCTTGTATTAATCTGCCAGCTGGGTTGTGTCTTATAGATTTTCCATCACAGTCAATCTGTGTTCCCTTACTTTGTTTTCTAGCTGGGAATCAAACTATGAACAATGACAACATATATCTTTCTGTACAGATTGGCAATTTGAGTTACTTTGTAAACTAGGCGCTCCTGAATTCTCCTTATGATTCACAGATCTGCTGAGAGAAGTGAGCAAAGAAACAATGGACTTACAGAAACACCATTGTACTTTTCTACATTGTAACTCAAAAAGTCTTACCAAACAAAGGGCAGAAAAGAGGCCATTTGCAGGGATGCAAACAGTGTCATTCAACAATCCAAAGCAATTAAATCATCTTAGGAAATGTCTTAATTAGGAACATAAAATTTGGTATGGCTGTCTCTGTAGGTTTCCCCATCATGATCTTGATACCCCTTGCTCATGAGCAGGCCTTTTGGAGCCCTCTTCTATGATGGGACACCTCGCACAGCCTTGAGGCAGCGGGAGGGTCTTGAACCTGCCTCTACTAAATGTGCCTCACCATGGGAGGTCTTACCTTCTTGTAGGAGGGAATGGGGGGAGGGCTGTGACGGGGAGGCTGGAGGGGGAGGAGGAGGGAAGAGGGGGATCTTTGGTATGTAAAATGAATTTAAAAAATTCTCAATAAAAAATAGAACATAAAATTTAATGAGCAAGTCCCCTTATCTATATTATTATTTGTCAAAATGTTTTGGACAGCCCCTTTTCTCCAGATATTTTCAAGTTTTATTTCTTCATTCCACTTGCTCCTCTTTATTTAGAATGAGCCTATGCTTGAATGATTGAATCAAATATAACATGAAATAACAATATAGCATATCTTACAATCTAAGGGAAACTGATAATAGTCATCACCAAACTGTATCAATTGAGTGAGATGAGTTCACTTCAATCCCCAAGTTTTATATCCTTTGGATAGTCTAAGTAATCAAGTATGAGGTACAAAGGCCTGTAAGTGAGACATGTATGTCTACTTTTGTGCTTAGCTCTTTATGTACATTCCATAATCCTTAGCAAGATTATGCCTCATCCTTTTACTTCCTCATCCTTCGATTAACCAAAACACTTTTTTTTTGTTGTTGTTGGTTTTTTGAGACAGGGTTTCTCTGTAGTTTTGCGCCTTTCCTGGAACTCACTTTGTAGACCAGGCTGGCCTCGAACTCACAGAGATCCTCCTGCCTCTGCCTCCCGAGTGCTGGGATTAAAGGTGTGCGCCACCACCGCCCGGCTAACCAAAACACTTTTTGTCTTAGTCAAATTACTATACTTAAATCATTTGTCTACCCATGTATAACATAAAGCTTATAGTAACATTTGTATGCCTCTTCAGGAATCATTCACTCTACTTTCATAAATGAAATGACAAATATTTTGTACTAATTGACTTAATTTGCTAATATAAAATACACTTACGGACTTAAGTAATGATGACATTAGAGTATAAACATTCGTATATCCTTTTTTCTTTATCACTTGAGTTTCAGAGCTTATTTGATAATATATGAATGGTGTAATAAATAGCTTTATGTCATTCTATGTGGTTACATATCCATTTATATTAAACATATACGGACACATCTGTACATACAAGTTAGTTTATTTATAGCAATCATGTGTTTAATTATTTTGAAATATAGGCATATAAATTGGCCTGGTGTATTTACCTTTACTAAATACATCTTTCTAATATACTCAGTTATGCTCTCCAAACCAATATATAGAACTGTTCTCCATGCAGGAACTACCACTGTAGGAATCGTCATACTTTTCTTATTTTTCTTGTGATGCATTTCTTTCTCATGACTTCTATGGTACTGTCCCCTGTGGTCATGGTTCTTTTGGTGTCTGTTCTAATGTTGTTGCTGGTCAACTTCTGTTCAGATAGAAGCAAAATAAACAGAGCAAGCATGGTGTCATTTGGAGGTCTTTTTACAATGTTTTTTTTTTTTTTTTTCTAGTCTGCCTCTAATTTAACTCCTTGAGAGTCACAGGGAAGTTTTGAACAACATAACTGGATTCTGTTTCCTAGAAACTGCAATGCCAGTATCTCTTCCTCATGTATTCTTTGTATTATTATGATGAGTGAAATAAAACTAAGCAGGAATATACTTTCATTATTTTTATGTTTTGTACTGTTGTATATATTTGATATGCATCCTTATAAATGAAAAAAGGAACTATAAGAGTTGAAGACTTGAAATAATTACTTTAATTTTACTATTATTTTCTTACCTGAGGAACATAGATTGGCAGGCAGCTATCTTAAACACTATCTTTCGTAAAATGACCACTTTTGTAATTTATTAGCTGTCTTTAAATGCTAATTATTGATTATTATAAAGTGTTTATGTGCATGGTGGCAAACAGTGGCCAAGTAAACTTCGCTGTGTTACTTATTAGCATTAAGACTATAGATATGTATTAAATAGACTCTAAGTCAAGTTAGAGTTGAAACAGAAGTATTGCATCATAGGGTACAACCTTAGAAACTCTCTGCTGGCAGTGAAGATCCCTGGCTCCCTGTGGGTATTTTAGGTATTGATACTACATAATGGGCCATTGAGGAAGGTGTTTAATTGAGACATGTCTAGGGGCTTCCTGCTTACAAGAGATCATTTCCAGACTTGTATTTTCTCACCTGTTTGGGTCCTACTGCGTGCTAACTATAGTGGATAAACAATGGTAAGATTGCTTGTATAATATTTTGAATCACAAAACATGGCACATTGTCTTTATAATCTGAAGAACTGAGTGTTTTAAATATATCACCCCCACACTCTTCTTTGATAGATTGTCAAGGAATTATCTTTGGACTTTGATATACCTTCTTAAGAATTACTAGAAAAGCAGGGTGAACTATAATCTCAACTTCTTGATCAAGATAGACAAGAAAGATTGAAAATTCAGGATCATAGTAGGATTCTATGTCTCCAAAATAAAATGTGTATGTATGCATGTATTTGTGTGTGTGTGTGTATGTGAGTGTGTGTGTGTGTAGGTCAGTATATATATATATATATATATATATATATATATATATATATATATATATATATATATATATAATAATGTCTGGAGATACACACTAGTAGTAGCACATTTGTCTACCAAATACAGTGTTTTAGGTTCACTCGGTAGTGGTGTACACACACACACACACACACACACACACACACACACCCCACATTCCATTTTTACAATAAACTTAATGCTATAACTTCTTTTGAAAATCAACTTATGAGAAATTTGTAAAGTATGAAATCAGTGTTTAAAATTCAAACCACTTGTGTGAAGATGATGTCTAAGACTGACTGCACATGGTAACTCAACCACAGGGAAACTATTGTGTATTAATTATCTCAGGAGCTGTACCTTCCCCTCTATTCTTCTTGGTTTTGAAAGTCTTCAAAAACAGTGAATGTCGATGTAGTCTCCTTACCTATGAAGAGTTGTGATGCAATTGATGTGTCCTCAATTTCTCTATTATTTTCCCTTTTCTTCTTTCTTGTGACTTTAATTTACTTCCCTTACTTAGAACCGGCTATTGTCTTTAGGAAAATTGTTTTAGAAACGGCTTGCTTTTCTTTTTAGTTCACAAAATCCACACTGTAGATTGACATGATTCCTGCTGTTTTGACTTTTAAAGATCTTTGTCCCCAGCAGAGGATATAATGTTTTCCCAACCTTGATTATGATGTCAGTTGCATGGACAATGATAGCATTTAGGAGTTCTCAGGAGGGAATATGATTAAGTTGGTTTTCAATCAAACTCTGAAATTGTGTTTTATGGCACAAATTGTATTTGGATATAATGTCATAGCTGTTAATAGTGACCTAATCAGGTAATTTGTTACAAAATTGCCAAAAGGTCCTTGAAGAGGACCAGTCCTTCCTAACCATAAACAATGATATTTACACATACACACACACACACACACACACACACACACACACACACACACACACACACACACACAAACAATGTTTTGTAACATGAATCTTAAATGGTCTTATTAATAAAACATTTGGGAGCCAGATATTGGGGTGAATGCTGAAAGATCAGAGAAACAGAACAAGCCACAGCTAACCTCACCTTACCAATTCCTCAGCTGATCTTGTTTCCTCAAACTGGAAGCCTCTGAGTCCTCATCCGAATGGATCTCAGCAGAACTGCTGCTAAAAACCTAAAAACTTAACAGAAGGCTCTAGTTCCTGGTCCTCAGGCTTTATATACCTTTCTGCTTCCTGCCATTGCTTCCTGGGATTAAAGGCGTGTGTCTCCATGCATGGCTGTTTCCAGTGTGGCTTTGAACTCACAGAGATCTGGATGGATCTCTGCCTCCCAAGTGATAGGATTAAAGGTGTATGTGCCACCATTTTCTGGCCTCTATGTCTGTCTAGTGGCTGTTCTGTTCCTTGACCCCAGATAAGTTTTTTAGGGTGCACAATATATTGGGGGACACAATATCACCATAATGTTTAAACATTTGAAGTTAATTTGGACTACTTACCAATTTGTATATTGATGTTAAAATAAGCATGAGAAAGTCACAGACGTATTCTCTTTTGAATATAGTTTCCTTATTTGCCATAACACTTGAGATAATTTTAGTTTCCATTGTAGGATGATTAATAACAGAATTAAAGTCATGGTCACTGGAATCATATTGATACATTTTAAAGTTCTTTCCAAACTTTTATTTGGGAATTATCATTTTTTTGTTATTTTTAACTTTTTCTGTAACTTATAAAGCACTTTGTTTGCTCCTGAGGATTTCCAAGATTATAGTTTCTAGGTTCCTTTACTAATGATGCCAATGGCTTGCTCCACACTCAGAGCAAGCAGGAATGAAATAGGTCTTTGGTATTAGAATCTGTGTAAATGAACTATATACATGCCTGATGTCAGATGGGACTTAATTCAGCAGGAAAGTTAGTGAGGCTTTCCACTTGTGATATGATTCTATGAAGCAGAATATTGCTTATTTCTTCTGGAGTTATTCCCTAGATCTTTATCACATTCTTACATGTAAATTAAATAGTAATTATGCCATGCTGAATGATCCATCCTATTTCCTAGGGGTGATGCTGAATCAGTATTTAACTGGACCTATGAAACCCAGTAGACAGAATAAACCTTAGGACTGTTCAGGCACAGATCTAGGCACTTTTTTTTTTAAACAATGAGACCTTGCTAAGTGTTCCAATATTTGTTTCTTAGTTTCTTCCCTTGCACTTAGGAATAAAATGCATCTTCCTATGGGATCATTATAAAGAGTAAGAATACTTTTTACAGTTCAAAACAATGAGTTAGTGTGTGAAGTATTTGCAGAACAGTGTTAGCATAAGAAGTGCTTTAAAAGGTTAGTTCTTATTAAGAGGACTTCTGTCTTTGTTGTTGTTGTTTTTGAGACAGGGTTTCCTTGTGTAGCTTTTGGAGCCTGTCCTGGAACTCACTCTGTAGACCAGATGGCCTCGAACTCACAGAGATCCACCTGCCTCTGCCTTCTGAGTGCTGGGATTAGAGGCGAGTGCCACCCCTGCCCGGAGACTTCTGTTGTTTTAACTCTACAGATTTTGTTTTATGTTCCTATTTTACATGAATTTAATCATTTGGAAAAGCTGTCTGTTATATTCTGAATGTCCCACCTGTAAGTTACTTGCCCCTCTTGATTTATGTTTCTCATGGAAACTTAGTACTATAGATGACATATCAAGAGAATTGATAATTTTTCTATGATTGTTTTAAATGATTGTTTCTCTCCTACAAGTATCTCTCAAAGTTCTGATAAAATTTGGAGATTATATTGAGTTCATTTGATGGTATGAGAATTGAACCTTCTGACCTCATAACACTTTACCATTGAGTGACCTCCCTGACCTCATATTTTTATTTGTAAAGACAAAGGGCTTATTTTGGATATTGTGAATGTATTATGACATCCATCCTTTTTAATTTTAAATTATCTGATTGTCGATAATTGAATTATTTCCTATAATATTTGCACAGGTTGTTTGTGTGTCTTTAGTTTAAAACCAGTTGCTTTGATTTAGGATTAAACATATCAATGGTGAAAGATCTTACCTTATTCAAATTCTCTTGGAAATAAGTTCCATCCTAGTGCCGGTTAGGATTTCAAGAAAGGTTAACTCCAGGGCAATTTCACAAGAAAGTGATCCTGTAGAAAACATCAGTCTATTTTTTGGATAAAAGATATACTGCCCTAATGCCTCCAATAGCAATATTTATTGTGTTCACACTTGCAAATATTAATAAACATTTACTAGATTATAACATTGTCAGAAAGACAATTAAAGGGGACCTTTATTCAAGAAAAGTTCTCATTCACATTGCCACCCTAGGTGATTTGCTTCCTCACAGACATAGGTGTGATTATTTAAAATGTAATTATGTGGAGATAGGCATCTGTCTTAACCAACCATACTTTCAAACTATAGACTTTGCCCAGCAGATGTTTCCATGTAACATTAAAATTAAGTCTAACATTAAAATCAATTGAAAGGAAATAAAATACAAATGAACTTGGAAATTCATTGACTTTGACTGTGATCTCCCTGGTCGAATGTGGAGTTACAGGGAAGAATGGAGGCATTACAGATACTAGCTAAATGCCATCATTTTCTTCAGCTTCTCTCCACCTTCCCAATTTTATGGTTTTCCTGTATCTTTCTTACCCATCCTAAACTTTGTTTGTTTTTCTCTTCTGATTTATTTTCTTCAACTCTGACAGAATACTATCAATAACAGTGATATTTCTCATTGTTCTTGGGGTCCTATATTCTGTATTTTAAAATTCCATTCAGGACTTGAAAGTCAAAATGAGGCCTCACCACACTAACTCTGGCAGATTGTCTTACTGACTCTTCTTGTCCAAGGAATTTTCTTTTCTCTGTTTTTTCTCTTCAGCATACCATGATCAGTTTAACCTTCTAAAAGCAATATGATTACACTGTAGCTTATGATTGAATTCCCCTTTCCACGCAGAAACTCCACAGCTCATACCAAATGCATTTCTAGCTTCCTGGCACACAACTGTGTTCTCCTTTGCCATTTATAACTCAGCTTTCAAATACAAATCCCATCATTAAGTGAGAACAAGGGCCTTTCTCATTTATTGAATTCCTGCTTTTGCCAGGAATCTTCATAGGTTCTTAATACAGATTACCTTTACTGAACTCCTAGACCACCTGTTAAAATACGTATTAGATTCAGATATGAACAATGAGGTACAGAAAGTATAGATAGTTTGGCAACTCCAATCCAGTGGACCTAAAATTGGCTCTTGCTCCTTCAGAACTTACAGAATGGCCTCCAGTTGGGCTGCTTCTTGTGTCTCAATTTTGTTTTTTGTTCATCATCCTTTGCAACAGTAGATTGGATTGATTTTAAAAAGGAAATTGGGACAATTTGAAGAGACAAAAACCAGAAAATAGGCTAACAACAGTTTTTGTTTGTTTGTTTTGTTTTTCGAGGCAGAGTTCTCTCTGTAATAGATCTGGCTGTCCTGGAACTCGTTTTGTAGACCAGGCTAGCCTGGAACTCCCAGAGATACACCAGCCTCTGCCTCCTGAGTTCTGGGATTAAAGGCATGTGCCACCATACCCAGCACTAGCATCAGTTTTAAATCAAGTCTGATGTATACTCATGATGGATTATACTTCTGCCATAATGTATTTGACTAGAATGTGTTATGAAGTATGTATCTATCAATATAAGGCATTACTGCTGAATGCATAATAATACCTTTATCTCAAGGTCTTGTTAATGTATCAGTTTTTGACCTTAAATAGCATCTCTCTGTAGGGCATATTGTGAAGCATTGCTACTGTGTGTGTCCTGATGACTCTGGAATAGTCATTAGCAATTCATAGGTGTCATGCAGGTTGTGATATAGGACTTAAAATATCCTTATTCTTATTATTGTTTCTGTGCATTGCTTTTGAACAGGATTGTTTTACAAAGGTTTCAATCAAAGTTTCATTTGTACAAAAAGGAGTTTATTTAGATAAGTTACTGATAACATATAAGTTGCAAAAATTGCCATAAAATTTTCATTCTTGAGGAACAAATATTCAGAGAGAAGACAGAGATTTATGTTCATGTAGATTATGAGCAACCCAGTCACAAAAATTTTTATGTATGTATTGTATACAAACATTTTATTTTAATTATATATTAATTTCATTGTATCAAATTTGGTGTGGAATTTTCCCCTTTCAGTGTCATGAAATGTTCAAAAAATTTTGGATTTTTAAACACTTTAAATTTGCAATTCTGTATTAATGGTGCTCTGCTAACCTATAATATATTCTTCATTAGATATATTTACTTTGAAAATTACTTTTTAAATATTTTACTGTTTTATACTCTGTATCTGAAAACTTTGAAAATACACTTGAATCATTAACCCTGAAAAAAAGGGGAAGAAATTTCAAATAAAAACCCAACTTCTACTAGATTGATCAGGTTTAAGGGTACTGACTCTGAAAACAGTACAATCAAATTTGGGATCATCTTTTTCCCTCAAATATTTTTTTTTTTATGGAAATCTGAGCAAACTTTTAAAAAGGGACAACTACAACAGTCTTGTTTGGCAAAGTGGCTTAAAGTTGTAGTGCCCTGTATACACAGAGAACATCTTTGTGAGGATTTCATGTTGTCTAAGGCTCTAGGAAACGGTTATATGGCTTACTAAAGAATGGTTAATGCTCTCTGTTCAGTGAATTGGCTCCATAATATAACCATGTTGAATTTTACCAATTCATTGTGTGTCTATTTGTTTATTTTAAAACAAAACCAAACAGGGATTAACCTGATGTGGTTGCCCGTAATCCCAGCACTTGAAGGTGGAGTCAGGAGAACCAAGGGCTTAAGGTCCTCCTCAGCTACATAGTGATTTTGAGGTCAGCATGAGCTGTGTAAGGACCTGTTTTAAAAAATGCCAAAATCAAAAACTGTTTAGAGTAACATAAAGAGAATACAATTTTAGGATTGAAGTCATCAAAATTGTGATTTAGACAGTTCTTCAAGTTGAATTTCAGTATTGAAGTTTTAGACAATGAACTATAAGAGTATCTTCTCATATAAATGTAAATATTGAATGATCTTATGAAATTATTAAAAGCAATGTATTTAATATTTAGAATACCATGATTTTCAAAACTCTTATTTTTTTTTAAAGATTTATTTATTATGTATACAGTGTTCTGTTTGCATGTATCCCTGTAGGCCAGAAGAGGGAGCCAGATCTCATTACAGATGGTTATGAGCCACCATGTGGGTGCTGGGAATTGAACTCAGGACCTCTGGAAGAACAGCCAGTGTTCTTAACCTCTGAGCCATCTCTCCAGCCCTCAAAACTCTTATTTTTAAAAATTATTTACACAAATGATGATATATGAAAACATTTGTTGTAATGCTAAGTAAACATTTTATTTGGGGAAAATGTTTAAACCAATCACCTCCCCCTGTGTAAATCTTCATTTACATATTAACATTAGAATATTTAAATTAATTTGTCCAGTAGAGACAGAATTATTTTACACATGCTTGAGGCTGGGATATAAACTGGTAAAACTGCATAAATAATGTCTTTTAGATTGGTTATTCATTTTGTATATGATATTGTTGCTCATTAAAATGAAGAAAGAAACATGTTTTAGGCACAAAATACAAGAATTATTCAAGAAACTAACATACAAATGTCTTCACTGGATAACCTACCCTTTCTTTTCCTTTTTTTTTCTTTTTTCTTTCTCTTTTGCAGGTTTCTGACTTGGAATATCAGTGTTTATTTTTGAGGAATTTTTCTTTCTCTTGTGTTTGTTTTTAATTATTGATATTGGAATACAGAAGAGGAACCAGAAACATACTCATTTGGTTTCCCTTCAGAGCACTCATTCTTGAGGCATTGTCGCCTGAGAACACAGCCATGTGGCCACCACAGCTGCTCATCCTCATGATGCTTTTAGCACCTGTAGTTCATGGTAAGTGCTGTTGATTTTGTGTAATCCTGTAGTCATTCTTTCTCATAAGAGACCCTTTCTTTGAAATCTTCTCTTTGGGATGAGGTAACTGTTTATTACCTTACATTAATATCAGGAAGTACCGTAACATATACTCTGAGCTACAAATTTTCAACTTTTCAGTAGAAATTCTTCAAGTCCCCACAGAAATCTGAAAGGAACCTAAAAGGTTTGTCTACTTTTCATTTTTAAATTGAGCCCCTTCATATTTTATGTTTTGATTTAACAAGATAGGGGCAAAATCACCTGGATAATTAATTACACTAATTATTTAGTATAAATTTAGTTTGCATTTTTTTTGTACTTAAAAACATTTTTACTGTAAGAAAATGAGCATTTAGGGGAGAACGGAGTTTGCTTTCCCATAAAAAGTAATCATTTGTTTTTGATCGTGTTTCTTACTATATATAACCTTTAATATACAAACCGCAAACTGTGATCTCTTGCTAGAAACATGTTGTTCTCATTACCCAACTTTCTCAATATAAAGGGAACAAAATGCCATTGTTTGGAGAAAAATAATTTTATAGAAAATACTGATGAAGGTCATGATAGACTTTCTCCTATTGTTCATGTAGACTTCCTGGTACTTACCTAACTAGAAGAATTTAAATAATACATATTTAAAAATTTTTATAAATTGTGTATTTATTCAACATGAAATCATCACCTATATTTTGTGCAACTTTCAATTCAACATTCATTGAATTTCACTAAAAACTAGTAAGTTGACCTTTCTATGTATGTTCCCTTTCACAGTTTAAAGTTTTCTGCTAATGATCATTGGTTTTATATTAAAATGAAAGTGTTAATCTCTCCATAGCCTCTTGCTTCTGATAGCAAAGTAAGTGGACACAGCTCTATGTGCCACTGCTTAGGGGGTTTCCGAATATTAGTGTAGTGAGCCCCTGGAATGAATTTTTAGTTTCATTAGCTCACCTTGTTTTCTGACTGACCCATTGTTTTAAGTATGGAAGTTTATCAGTAATTCAGTAATGCTTTTGTAATCCTGATCCAGCTCTTATACAGTCTTAACATTTTGTACTATCCAACAAGAAAAGGTCATTTTAAAACAGATTCCTTTTTTAATTATCCATATATCTAAAGTCATTTAAATTATATTTTTTTACTTAAAAATCAAAGCAAAAAATCATTTATTAGCTTGTTTTGAAGATTAAATAAATAACGTATATAAATAATCCAATGTCTGAAGTACAAGTCTTCAAACATTAATTCCCTTGTCTGTCCCACAGTTTATTTTTATTTTAGTAATTATATCAATGCAGAATTGGCTGACCATAAGAGATGCTTCAGTTAATGCTGATATTCAGAAAAAAATATAATGGTACATATTAATATACACAAATTAATGTTCTAAAGTCACTCTAAAACTACTCTGTTTGAGGAAGGTTATTTAAAATAATGAAACAGTGATATAAGGAATGTCATCATTTCATAACCAGTACCTCAGATTGTCTAAAACATATACCTCGTATGTACCAGTTAACCCTACACATGGACAACCCCAAAAGTCATGGGTCTTTTGGGGGGATCTGTAATCTGATTGAGCGTGCGCACGCGCGCACGCACTCACACACACGAGAGAGAGAGAGAGAGAGAGAGAGAGAGAGAGAGAGAGAGAGAGAGAGAGAGAGAGAAAGACAGAGAGACAGAGAGGAGAGGGAGACAGAGAGAGACTAAATGGCAGAGACAGAAAAGAGAGAATAAATACCTGAAACTCTGAGCAGTAAATAGTTTTAAAAAGTTGCTAGTATACTTACTTTATGTTTATTCTAAGAGCCAAAATAATATTGTTTTGTATTTATACTACCTAGATCACCTTAATGTTGTTTATCCTTAGCAGTCCAAATAATATTGAGGTTTTCTAAGGATAAACTTTATCTTTCCTACTTTTCCTGTTTTAAAACTTTGAACCATGGAAAAATATGATTCCATTTTTCTACCTTCTATAGAAAGCCTTCTCTTTAGTTAGTGTGATGCCATTTCTAACTTTGCAGAAAAGAAAGGCCTTTAATGGCCAGCTTTTGAGGCCCAGATTGCTCACTCAGAAATGGAGACATGTGCTGCTGTTTAGAGCTCAAATATAACAGGATAAAAATTATTGGTGTTCCTGCCAATCTAGGCTCAAAGAAATACTGCATAAGTTGAATCATCAGACAGTAGAACTAAAATGCATGTTACTTAATGAAGTCTTTTTTCAAAAAAAAAAAATCTTTGATGGTATCTCTTCTGTTCCCTTCTGATGTCCAGTGAAGTTGCCCTTTATAAAAATGGAGTCCACCTTTCTCAATAGTAACTTGATTGGAAGTCCCTCCTTCAGAGCAAATAATTAGTTGAGATGCCTACTGCTTCTGTGGCCATAAACACGATTATTTGGTTCAGATCTTCCTCAATACTTCCCTAGGTTTATTAGCATTACCTGTTCTTATTGACATCATTAGTTACAGATAAAAATATTGAGGTGCTGAATGGGAAAGTACCTTGAATGGTGTTAAATAACTATTAACAACACTCAAGAGAATGCTCACCAAGGACCTGCTTCATTGGCTGGAATGCTACTCCTAGCTGAACCCAAGTTCAATCAAGGCACTCCTCACAGCATACAGTATCGTCTCCACTGTCTTGGAAATTCTGGAGCAATTCTGGCAGACGCTTCACTCACCTGCCTGTCTATATTCTGAGAGCAGACTGATTAGGTTTTAAAGTCAGAAAGAAATGTTGAAAAAATCAGCTCTGCCACCTACTAGCTGTTAACCTTCTTCTCAGCAAATTAGTTAATATCATTCATCACATAGAGACTTTCCTTGATGCTGAAGATAACAGTGGTGTACAAAAGACTTGTATGTCTGCCCTTCAGATGCTTAAAGTACCTTAAAATACCTAGTTTTCATCTGGAAGAAGAAAATTATTACAGGGTTATATTCAGCAGTGGATAAATAATAAATATATAACTCCTAGGATAGTGATAGGCATTTCATAAACCTCCCATAATTTTCCTATGACCTATTTACCTTGAAGTAAATCTAAACTCCTAAGGAGTAGGCAAGCAACTACAGAATTATCCTTACCCATAACCTGAGTCTTGGAAAAACAAACAAACAAACAAACAAACAAACAAACAACAAAACTTTTTACTTGAACCTCGTTTTTCAAGGTTTGTAGGAAATTTATAAATATATATGTACAAAACTGTTATCAATATTGTTATCATTTATATAAAATTATTACCACTGTGCAGAGATACTTAAATCACTCCTATAATTAACAACCAATAATTGTCAAGTGATGGATTCTTATGTGATCTACACATAGATAAAATTAGGAACTAAGCTAAAGGACTAATCCCTATAATGTTGATGCTAGTTGAATAATCTTCACATTAACCTACGTTGTCTGGCCAGTGCTTTCCCTGGGAGACAAAAATAATCAGTGCATGAACATTATATATGTTTATACATATGCAGTTGTAAATAAGAAGTGTCTCTGGTTCTATGTTTATCTGTCCACAGTCTGTGTCTCCGTGCACCTCTGTACTCCTCCTTTCTGTTTTCCATGACTTCCTCAAGAGCTATAGGATCTATGTGTGTCATGAGGCAAGCCTAGAGAAATTGAAAAGTGATGTCCAGTTCATGGCTTTACTATGGTTGCACAAAAATAAATCTATTTTGTATCATTTTATAGATATGGTTCAGAGAAAGGAAAGGAAAGTTGGAGAATCAAAAGTAGTGGTAATTTGTGTGACTGGGGCTTTTTCAGGGTGAGAATGAACCAGAGAATTGAGCATACTAATCAATCCCTCTACGTCTTCAGCTATACACCAGCTCCCTGGAACTTTACAATGTGCTTTTAGACAGAGTCTCTAGGAGTTAGTAGTTAACCCAGGAATTTGCAATCCCCTTGCCTCAGTTTTCCTAGTAGATTACAGGATAGCAGCTCCTGGGATTCCTTCTGACTGTCAGTAAAAGGACATCAAAGTGTAATGTGGGACCTTAAAGTAGGAGATCTATTCCTGGTCTATAGCTGCTTTCAAGTGCCAAAGGTTTGAGATTTGAAAAGGTGACCATGGTTCTACGATATTTTAACTACTCCACTTATTCAGACTTTCTTTATAATTATACTGAGTTACAACCAAGAAGATGGAAAATGTGATCAATCAGCATACTGTGATGAACAGGAAATCATATTTTTATAGCATCTTCAAAGAGAGAGAAAAGGGATTAAAAAACTTTAGAAGTACTCTATACATGTTTTTCATCTGCATTGTTAAAAATAAGTCCCTAGTTATATATTTATGGATTTTATAGGCTAATGTGTTACATTATGTCTAAGTTACTTATAATGGACAGTTCTTAAGAATAAAAGACTGATCAGGTCTGTATATACTTATTTATGTTTCTCTATATTTTATTTCTATAAAAATAAATTTCATAGTTGTATGCTACTTAATATTATAGTGCTTTTATTAATCTATACATTCTTAAATTGCTAAAATGATACAAAGTTTGACAAGTCCAAAATGACATTTCACTACACATTTTATCTTATATCTTTCCTCTGAAGAGGGGCCTTACTGTTGGTGAAGAAGTTAGGTCGACAGCTCAGCTCTACTTCACTTTGCTGTTTTCAGAAATTAATTATCCTTGAAATATTTATGTTTGCCAGCATAGGTGATTTGTAAGAGTAGCAATGTTCTAAGTATTTTATGGTGAGATGCACTGTACAAAAAAATGTGTGTCATGATTTTGGTGTGTGAGTTCAATGCGAATGCATCCAGTATTATAATCCATATTAGTCAATTTTTAAAGAATTTTAAAATATATACATTGTAAGTCACTATGCTTTCTGAATACCAAAATGTTAAATACCAGTATGATTCTAACACCATGTTTTGTTTATAGCAGTTTATTTAAAACTTCTAATATGAAGTTTCACAACTGAAAAGATATTTTTGTTTGCATTTGTACCTGGGACTATATTATACGTGATTTATTCTGTAGTGATAATCTATGAGAAATGTGTATATGTTAAGAATGAAATAACACTTTCTTATATTCAAATTTTATATATTGTGACCGCTTTGTGGATTGAAGTATATCTTATTTTAAAGTCTTAGACTGGGTGTGGAATATAACTTCAATCGGGTATTTGGGTATTTAATGCTGATTGAATTATAAAGTATTTGAATATCTAATAGTCATTGGTTCTTTCTTCTTTAGACTGCTATTTTCTTTCTTTCTCAGTATTAGAATGCTGCTCGCATTTGTAATTTTATGTAAGCAGCCATAGTACCTATCACATACATTTGTTTCCTTTATTCTGATTGGCAAAATATCTCTAAGCCAATCAAATAGTTAATATTCAATAGCAACAGTGCACTGGTTTGATGGAGAGACCATTTCTATAACTGCAATTGTTCATAAGGAGGCCGCATTCAAAAGAAGAGGGAATTTATTCTACTTTTTCCAGGTTTTTAAATTGATAGATTGAGATTAAACTTTATATTTCACTATTAATTGCATTTTTGTTTTCACTTACCATTTCTGTTTTTACTGAAATTCTGTCAGAGTGCTCGAGGTAGAAGGGCATTTTTTGATTTTTTTTTGTTTGTTTGCTTATAAATTTTCTTCTTGTCAAAGAAAACCTATCAAAAATGTAAAGTGTTTTGTCAGGTAAGCTAGTCTAGTTGCAAGTTTCTATGAGTAATAGGTTAGCTACATTTTCAGAGTAATCAATGGTCTTCACACCAAAATACGAATAATGAGATTTGATTAGCCCTCTGTTTGATCTATACACATTTTGTGTAAATCTGAGTGCCTTGAAGTGGATGTTAAATATGATCAGTAATATGCAAGACCATAGTCAAGTATTTGTTTGCGTGTGTGTGTGTGTGTGTGTGTGTGTGTGTGTGTGTGTGTGTGTGTGTGTGTGTCTTTTGTTCCAGTTTAGTCTTGTGAATGTGGAGGTCAGAAGTCAACCCCTAGGTCCTTTCTCAGCGGATTCATGCTTGATTTTTTCAGATAAGGTCTTTCACTGGGACAGAGTTTGCTGATTTGGCTATACTGGCTGGCAATGGCGTCTTAGGGATCCTGCATATTGACCTTAGAGCTGTTATTACCAGCACATAACACCACATGTCGGCTTGTGTCTGTGGACGCCAGGGCTGTAAACCAGGTCGTCATGTTTCTGAAAAGCCCTTCCTGACTTCGTTGTTGATAGGATCTATTTGTTTGCCACTGCTGATGTAATCTATTTAGTTGTCAAAGTAATTCTCCTAATACAAATTGAAATCAGAATTCTAAATCTCGTCCCCAGACCTAGCTGTAAGTATATCATAAGTATATCATGTTAAGGCTTCCCACATACTCATGTATCTGTGAAAATATTTTTTTAAAAATTAGAAGATTTGGTATATTTACATTAATCATTTCAAATTAACACTAAATTTTACACCTTTGCTCTTATTTTAAAAATTAAATGTATTTGTCAAAGTAAAGGCAGTATGCCTTTTCAGTTCACATTTTATGGCTTAGCACTGAAGAACATAGCCATCTTACTTTTACATGTACCATTATAGAGAAACATAATAATGTATGCTTTGGATTCAGATAAAATGCGAGAAATTAAAATAATTACCCCTTTATGGTCTAATGAATATCTAGGAAAAGTAGGAATACATGAAAACTACAATTTCTCTCTTGTCACTACAATTGGTGTACAATAGTTCACAAATTTGGCAGGGTTTATTAATGAAAAAATATAAGTAGAACCCCAAATAAATAGTGAACTTTACAATATATTTGCAGCAGTGTAAGGAAGCATTTGGAAAAGTCAAGGTAGGACATTTGGTACTGGGATGGAGCTCAGAGGGTAGAGTGCTTGTCTAGCATGCACAAGACCCTAAGTTCAATGCCCTGACCACATAGTAACTGGACTTGGTGGAACATGCCTGGAGTCTCAGCAGTCCAAAGGTAGAGACAAGAATGTTCAGAAGTTCAAGTAACTTCAGCAGAACTTGAGTGAACCTGAAGTCAGCCTGTCCCCATGAGACAATTAATATATTATTAATATATGTTATAGTATATATGATACATATGCTATAATATACATTATAATATGATAATGATGATAATAATAATAAGAGGTTTTCCTCAGAATTAGTGGGCATCACTTTTATTCTAATATCACACACACACACACACACACACACACACACATACACACACACACACACACACACACACACACACACACACCCCACGGTCTTAGCAAACAGAAAAAAAAGTGTGTGGTATTGACAAAGTATCAGGATAGTGAAAATCAAAATGAATAAAATTCTTTAATTATCTGGGAATTATAAAACAGACATGCAAAGAAAAGCTTGAATTTTGCAAAACCATTAAATATTTTCTAATTAACCTACCTGGATTTTTTCATATAATATATTTCAAAATTCTCATGTAAGCATTTTTATGTATAAACACAACAAAAAAATTATCTTAGATATGTAAGGATTTTTTGTTGTTGTTTATTTTGTGTTTTGTTTTTTGAGACAGAGTTTCTCTATGTAAAAGTCCTGGCTGTCTTGGAACTTGCTCTGTAGACCAGGCTGGCCTCTATCTCAGAGATGCTGAGGTAGATCTGCCTCTGTCTCCCAAGGGCTGAGATTAAAGGTGTGTGCCACCACCCCCAGGCTAGATACATAAGATTTTAAAGAAAGAATAAATTAAGAAACGCAAGAGACCAATAGTAAGGTATTGCCTGGCTGAATACAAAGTCTCTTTATAAATGTACAGAATATGGAGTACTTAATATAGAGCCTGCAGAGTCAGCAGATGGATAAGTTGTAACACTCAGACACATAAGACTGATTTACAGATTACCATTGACCTGTAAAGTCATGAGTAGACACGCAGAAAATCACGTACCTAAGCAAAGAGTAAAGTCAAGCAAAGATCAAGTAAAGTTGAAATGAGGGTGGCAGGAAGAATATTGTTTTAATTATATAATACAAATTTCCTTAAAGAAAATAGCTTTGCATTATCTCTCTTCAGCTCCGTTTTTAGAAATGTGTTGACCACAAAGGCTAAGGATGTAATAGACTCTCAAACTGATAACAGCTTTTAAAGTATTCTTGTGTGTGTTCGTGTGTGAGTGGCTGTGTGTGCTCTGGTGTGTTCTTGTTGTGGTTGTTCGGCTTTGAGATAAGGTCTGTCACTGGGTAGGAGCTCGCTGAGTAGGCCAACCTGACTCTCCAGGACACCTGGGAGTCCCCTTTGTCTCTGCGTTCTCAGAGCTAGGACTGCAAGTCTAGGTCACCCATTCCCACGTGGATTGTGAGAATTTGCTCCAGGTACGCAGGCTTGCACAGTATGCAGTTTATTATGACTGAGCCATCTCCCTTCTTCCAAGCATTCCAGATGTTTGCTGGAGTTTCTTGAGTGGACACTTACTCACTGTTTGGTGGTATAGCCCTTCTCAGACAGTATTGAGAAAGTCCTTGTGAAGGATCTCATGGACAGTTTGTACGAATTTGCTTTGAGTTGATGGGCACTAACTTTTATTCCCATTTCTGTGAAAGAAAATTCAGTCTCAGAGTTATGGCTATAAAAAAAGATTTAAAAATGTAGAGCTTTCATGATAAAGAAGTAAGACATCAATTCATAAAAGATAGCACAGTTTTTAAAACCCGGACATATTTAATGTAATAATCCCTTTCAAAAATGTCATGGAAGGCACTCCGTTTTTATTGAGTATATTTTATATACCATAGAACTAACTTAAGGTTCAGTATATTTAAATGATGCATAAATTGTCACAATTGATTTAATCTTATTATAATAAGTATTCCAGAAAGAAACCCTTGCCTAGTAAAGGCACCCCTGTGCCTTTTACCTTTTGACCCTTGGAAGCCAATAAAAAACAATCTGTTTTCTCTCCTTATGGGTTAATCTTTCCCAGACTTTTCATATAAATTGCTCATATAATGCATGTCTCTTGTGATTCCCATTTTCCCTTAGTCACTTAAAAGTTATTTATATCTAAAATGTATAATTACTTAATTATTTTTATCTCATAGTATTTATTTCATAATATTCTACTGTAGGCATGTACTGCGTTGTACTTGTCAGTTGATAGAAATGTAAATTATTTCCATTCTTTGGCTGCTTGTCGTCATGCTGCATGAACATTTGTGTAGCATGTTTTATTTGGGTGTCCTTTCATTTCCCCCTGATGTTTATGTAGGAGTGGGAATGCTGAGCCACCTCATCATTCTATCTTGCATTTGGAAGGACCATTGAACTCCTTAACGAAGGAGAGTTAACAGGTCCACGTTTTCAGGGTTCTTGAGCCTTTTCCTGTCTGCAGGGTCTTGCATAGCTCATACCTAGCCCATCTGGTGGAGCCATAGCAGTCACTGTGATCTGAGTTTTCCTCAGGGTTGGGAACTGCTTCTCATATGCTCTTTACCATACCTTTTACTGAATTCTTAATTTTAGGTTGTTTTTTCCTCTGTTATTAAATTAAAAATATTTTATTAGAGAAATCTTTTAAAAGGAGAAAAGAAGATATTTTTATCCCAGAAGATACAAGTTTGGTGATTTTCTACTTTTTTTAGACTGACTATTCTGAGTGAATTTTTGCTCAGATTCACCCAATTAAGTCTTACCAATTTTATTTTATTTAGAATTCTAAATCATTTTTCTCTACTCCCTCTTTACTTATGCAATTGATTCAGAAGGAATTCATCATTTCAAGATTGCCTTATGTTGACAAAACTGAAGATTGGCAATTATTAAAGCTTCAGCCTCAGGAGTCTTGTACAGTGAGACAGTACATTGACTAGTTTCCAAATCCTCCTTCCTAGGAAAATGTTCATCTCATATCGCAAAAAGTTTCTTCTTTGGCAGAGACTCAATTATTTACCTTCCTGATTTTGAAAATCTTGTCTTTTGTTAATCACAGATGTAAATGTAATTAGCTGTAATTTTCAAGCTATATTCCATTTCCATAGACTTTTTTTCTCTATCATGTCCTGCAACCTTATTGAATTCCTAATTTTTTCATGTCCTTTTGTCACTGTGACTAATACCTGGGACATAAACTGTATAGGAGGAACAATTTAATTTGGCTCAGAGGATTCAAATTTGGTTGAATCCATTATTTTGGGTAAAGGTGAGACACTATCATGGCAGAGCAAGCATACTGCTGGCGGATCACATATGGTGTTCATGAAGGAGAGGGAAAGGGTGGGGCCAGAGAAGAATAGAGGGAGGAAGGGAGAGACGGAAGAGAGAGAGAGAGAGAGAGAGAGAGAGAGAGAGAGAGAGAGAGAGAGAGAGAGAGAGAGAGAGAAGAGAGTGACAGGAAGAGAGAAACAGAGAGAGAGAATCTGAGACATAGCCCCCCCCCCCCCCCCCCCCACTGAATGCCAGGCCTTTAACCACTGAGCCTGTGGCTGACACTACGTATTGGAACTATAACAATATCTCCTTTGTTCATCCCAAGGAAATTATGTAAAGTCATAATTTCATGTTTACCTGTGAAAGCTATGTATTGGATATTAGTGTCCTTTGGTTTCACCTTGCACCTGCTAACAAGCAAAGAGAGGGAATCCAGCAGAAAAGATTTAGACCTCAGGGTGGTGCGGACTGAGCACACTCTTATGATTTCAGCCTGCTGTGTTTACTACATAGGAAAAGCATTATTAGGGAAGAGAGGATTGAGAGCTAAAGATAGTAAGTGACTAATAGATGCTGGCTGTGACTTGCTCCTGTCCTTTAAGGAACCACAAAAGATATTAGTTTATTTAGAAGGTGCTGCTTTCATGAAGCCTTAAAATAAAGCTAATAGCATTGGCTACTCTAAGCTGGCTTCATGTTTAAAATAGCAGTGTTTTGTTGAATGATATCTGAAACTCTCTAGCTTTAGACTCTGGTTCAAATTTCATTATGTTCAAGATGCATTACCCGAACCGTTTAAATCACAGTGTTCTTACTTGATAAAGGGGTAATTAGGCCAACATTGTTATAGTTTGAGGACTAAACACAATGATGTATAGAAAGGCCCTCACACAAAACGTCATGCATTTAATCCTGAGAGAATGAACTCATTAAAAAATACCTTTAGGAATTAAATGAAAAACAAATGACCTGGAGAGTAAGCAAATTTAAAATACAGTACCATCTTGGGGTCACTTGCTTTCAACAGTATTTTTCAAAGACCACATTGTATGTTCTTAATCCCTGACTGTGACAGTTTCTCTAATTACGTGTCTACACATTTGCACACACATTCAGCCCATCATTATATTCAAGATACACCCGCTGGACTGTAGCTAAGTCCTTAATGAGTTACTAATGAACATCTTAAGCTTAGATCAGCATTCAGAACCATCCTAAAGAGTGTTGAAAAGCCATTCCAATTACAAAGCTGTGGCTTTTAATTAGACCATAGGCCCAATAAAATTTCCTGTTTTCACTCTTCCTACTTTGAGGATATCGCATAGCAAGTGACAGCTGTCCCCTCATTTTGATATCATTAGCCATATATGAAGTTAAAAGGACTGAATTCAATCAGCTAAATTTGAGAAATCGTTGCATTGATCAAATAAAATGACAAAACAACATGCAGACATTACAATAGTACTCTTCATCGTTTCATTCTTTTTTCTTGGACTTAGATGGCTTTAAAACAGATTGATTTTGTTGTTGCATCAGAGAATAACAGATGACAGGAGGTAAAAAGATCCAGATACAATTAGCTCATGTAGGTGAAAAAAATAAAAATAAAAAACAAAAAAACCCTCCTCAAACTTATAAAAAGAACACACAGTCTGCTTTCACACATTCCCAATTCTCTACAAGCTGTTAGAGGCACTGCAGAAATAGTAGTTATAAATATTACCTGAATTAGATCAAGAGTACTCTTTACTGGCGCTCTCCATAAAAGTCAACAGTGGTGCTATTTAGCAGTGATCCTTTTTGCTCCATTTTGCTCCTTTTCCCTCGATACTTTTAATAGTGGGTGAGACCATGCAAAACTTAGGGGCATAAAGAAGGAGAACAATAGGGAAAATATGAAGCAACAGGCCGGTATGCAGCCCTCCCTCCAGGAACACTGCACAATAGCTTGAAAGAGGCCTTTCAGGTTAGTCACAATAGCTGGTAGTTGGAACTACTGTGATAGCCCTGTTGTGTAGGCTGCCGATGGGTGTCAGCAAGCTTAGGTTGAGCCTCTGCAAGAGATAAAATTATATAGAGGTATATTCAATTTTTTATATATTGTATACTTATATATAATTTCAAATATATATATATATATATATATATATTTGAAAGTAGGTATCCAATAATAGACATAGTATGAATGTACCACCAACATGACATCATCAATCATTGTGACATTTTAGCTTGTTAGCGTATCTTCTGTGTTGTTAGGCAGCTTTTAGGCACTCATTTTGTGTTTGTGTTGACCATGGGGATGAGAAGCAGGTGGGGAAAATCTCTTGCTACCCTAAGGGGGAGGAAAAGGAGAATAAAGAGATTTGTACTTTTCTCAACTGTTTTCAAAGATGCCAGTTTTGATTAACTTAGCAAAGACAGAAGTCACTAACAAGACTGAGCTCCGTGAAGATATGCATCGTTTTTGCTTATTTTGCCCACACATCAAGGCTAAATGGCAGTGTGATTGAAGAGGAGTGCCCTATTACCACAGCTGTACAGAATTTTAAAGAAATGGTTGCCATAAAGCATTCTGAACACACAGCTTCCATAACATTGAGAATTAATATTCCTGAAGAGGGTAGCAGGTGAAAGAAGTCAGTATTCTAGAGAAAAAAAAATTCAAAGCTTGAGTTTTGTTACCAGGAATTACAATCTGTTTGTGTTTTGTTTGCAAAGAGCAGGTGTTTTTAGTTGGAAAAGATACATTTACAGTTAGATGCCATTCCTTTAGTGAGTAAGATACTTAATAAGCATTTTGTTTAATTTGAATGAAAATAAGTCTGTCTTTTGGGAAAAAGCCAATTTATAAAAAAAAAAAATTAACAGAAATTGCCTATTTACTCATTCACAAGTATTTGAGATCTGTATTATAGCATTACAATTTAGACAGTCAATACAATAAGTCAGAGCTCTCACCTACTTACATACCTTATTGCATTAACAAAATTAAACTGGAAAGCCAATTATAAAATAATCTCTAGAAGTTGTCTTCCAGCTCTGCAGAATAATTTTGCTGTTAGCTTCATTCACAGAGGACCATGTGACTCTATCACTCTCTTCCTGTCTTATACAGTCTTGGCAACTTTTTTTCACTCAGTCTTCAGGCAAAACTTCATTTTACTTCATTTTACTGGCAAAAGCTAGATTGTTGAGAAGTGTCAGGAAATGAGTCTGGAAGGAAAATAGTTCTCCACACAGGGCATATCTATACTGTGTGGAACGATTCCATCTAGTGAAAGGATCTAATATGTGAGATGGACTTACACTCAGGGTTACCATAAAAGTTGCTTCATCATACAATGGGGGACAAATCACCACTACTGAACTATTTTCTCTAAGAATGTACAATTAAAATACATTTTCCATGTCACAAGTTCTATATTGTAATTTCTGCTTATGGCATCCTTAGGTAGCTGGTTGAGTTGGAGCTTTTGTGACGACATTTAGATATTCCTATGAGGCCTATAGAGAAACTCTACAGCAATTACATACACCTTAGGGAGAAAGTAAGGAAAAGTAAATCTTTCATGTGGGCAGCAGCATGGTGCTGGGGGAACAAGTACCTTTCAGGTTTACATGAGAAAGCAGAAATGATCAATAGCCATTGTTTACACAAAAAGAAATGAAGTAAAAGTCCACTCCACCTGGTGGGAGAGGGGAAATTCAGGAACAAGTAAGCATTGCTATTCCATCTATTTCAATATATTTTTAAATATATAGTTAGTCATTTCAACTTAGCCAAATAGTTCTACTCGTAATAGTTTAGTGAATATTCTTAAGAAGTTACTAAATGCAAAAAAAAAAAAAAAAAAAAAAAAAAAAAAAAAAAAAAAAAAAAAAAAAACTGTTGGCAATTTTAAGGTGAAAAAATGGGCCAAACAGCATTCTACAGATGCAATGATATAGTCAGATAGTCAAGTGAAGGGAGATTTGAGTCAGGACCACACAAATGCTTTCTTACAGGCTTCCTTGATGGGTACTTTTATAGCATGTTGATACTTCATTTGGTAGACGAGTTAAACTACAATCAAAGTGATGAAAACAGAGTGCTGAGAATGTGATAGCATATGATGTCAACAGTAGAAATTATAATCAGAGATCTTTTCATTTAGTGTGGGGGGGAGGAGGGGATTGAATCTTGAAGATCAAATTTTAAAAGAGGCTTTGAATGAAATTTTAGAAGAAAACAGAAGAAAAATATGATGACTTCCAATGTTGCTTTCAGATATGTAATGAATAATCTGGAAGATTTGCAGGAAGACCAAAATTTGAGTCCAGTATGAATTCAAGGAAGCTTGAAGAGTAGGGGAGATTTCCTATAAGCCGATAGGGAAGGGAAGAGTTAGACAGGTATGAGAAAGAGTTCACACATGATACTTCCAAGAGATAGTAAGGAGAGCCAAAGAGTGTACAGGTTGCTAATAAAATGTATTAGCATCCATTTTAAATTCTGTATGACCATACTTAATTTACTAGTAAAATGACTCATAAAATATAACCCAAAACCAAGAAACAAATGACTTGCATAAAGTATCCTTAGTTTGAGAAAGCTAATTCACTTTGAACCCTGGTAGTCTCTTATGTGTTAGTGCCATCAAACTCTTCTAGAAGTATATCCATTGCTTTACATTATTTTATTCAGGTTCCAAGCTCATTTTTATGATCGATATTTCTTTAGAAGAAGCAACTACCATAAGCCACTAAACTGAGGAGAAAAAAAGCAGAAGTAGCCAAACTTCTTTGGAAACAATGGATATATATTTACAATTTTTATTGATTCTTTTGTTTTTGAAATCATAATATAATTATATTATTTCTCCCTCTCCTTTCCTTCCAACACACTCTCCCAGATATCCCTCCTTGCTCTCTCTGAAACTCATGGCAGCCTTCTTTTTATTAATTGTTGTTTCATGCATATATGCGTATGTATATACACATTTAGTCCTACATATGTAAATCCAAACTGCTCAGTCTGCATAATGTTATTTGTATGTATTTTGCAAGTCAGTGTTGATTTTTGAAAGTATATTTCAATGAGTACTCATATTTTGTTTCCAACTCCCTTTGTCCATGCTGTCTCCCTCCTTTCATTCCCTCTTTTCTTTCCGTTCTTATTGTTATTTTGGAAAAGATTCTTGTCATGTAGTCTGCTCTTTCCATGAACTCACAATCTTCCTGATTCCTCCTCTGAATTGCTAATATTGCAGAATTATATACCATGCCAACTCTTGTGATTATTTCAACTGTATATTCTGTATATAATATAAAAATGATGGCACTGCTATCAAAAACATTTTATTTCTTTAATGCTTACTTTATTTCCTTTCCTTTCTTCTGATTTCTTGTCTACATACAAACAACACCATGAAATTTTCATATGGCAGAGTACTTTGATTGAGAGAGTAAACATAGACGTGGCATAAATAATTTAATAAATCCAGTGTAGTACAGACTAATAATTTTAATATTTCCACTATCCACTATCTGGCGATTATTTACTAGGAAAGCAGAATCAAAGTTCTTAAATGATGAAAGCCTCTGCCTAAGAAGTACTGAGTGACAGAGATCTAGCAAGAAAAAGTTGCTTATAATGAATATTAAATATCATTCATGACTGCAGCAATTCACATTTGAAAGCAGCAGATGCACCATTTTGTACCAATGACTCCTTTATCAGAGGTATCTGATGTTTTAATAATTAAAATGAAATTCCTGTTTCTGTGAAGGTTACAAAGAAAGGTTGGTGCACTTACTTTATAAGAATGTCAGAAACTATAGTCTCAAATTCATGTAGGAGGGGGAATTCTAAAAGAGAAGGTTGTTGAGGACCAAACCTGTTAACGTCACATGGTGCAGTGTTTTTCATCAGGACTTTGAAAAAGTACCTGTTCTTTTAAGAATTTAGACAAGACAAAGGACACCAAGAATGTGAAGCATGTCTTCAAGTATCCAAAGTCACCTCGTTTCTAAGGAGGACTGAGTGGTTTTTTCAGCCATGTATAGAATTTATACAAGTGGGTGGAGAGTGCAAGTATAGAGATCACCTTACTTCACAGGAAGAATCTCTCTTCTTCAAATACAGTTGTGCCCCAAGGACATCAGAAGCTTCTAATTACAGCTTCTTCCCCATGAATTCTGGTGGAGTTTTTGCAAGGGTTATTAATAGCATGTGAGTTAAGGAGTCTTTTTATATGTAAGTTTCTAGGGGTTTACTAGACTTTTAAACTGTGGTTGTTATTTTGATGATTAAATATTACGATAGTTCTGAGGATCACAAATTGGATATATGGTTATACATCCTTGGAAGTTCTGCAATGCCTTAATCCTAGTATGTGCAATATTTTTTAAGATAAAAATTAAAAATTTGGGGCTTTGCTGCCACTCTTCGGTGACTCTGAAATGTGGTGAATTTAAGTGAGTGTGAACTATATTGCATGACACAACCCAGGTTTCATTTCCTCCAACTTTAGAGGCATATAAATTTAACTTCCTGTTTCTTTTTTTTTTTTATTCTTTTGACTTTGTCCATAAAATCAGGTTCTTTCCCTCAAGCAAATGTGAGGAAATCTGATTGTTTCCTGCTTAGCTCTGGGACATGTTCTTTTAAGTTCATGTGGAGAGAAACGTTCAGGTAGATCCTGACACACTGGTGTTTGTCACCTCATGTCTATTGCATATGCATTTTGATCAGTTGTCCATTTTCTTCTTGCTGTAGAATTGGCTTTTTTTTTTTCAAATAATTGATTGCTACTTCAGAGAAAATCCTTGTTTATTTTTTTGTTTTTGTTTGTATATTTCCCAGTCACGTCATTCTCTTTTCTCTCAATGATTTGTCCTAGATAGAAACTTAAAAAATGACTGTGACATACAGAGCCTTCTGACTGTTGCTTACTCTCTGGTATTCAAAACTATTGAGCTGGCTGTGCTAACTCCTGAACAGTTCAAAAGCTTTTCCACACAAGAGACCTCTGCCATAGCCCCAAGTTCTTTTTGCTTCCAATTTGTATGACTTTTGTCATAGTTTGATGTGATTTCTTTTTTTTTTAAGTTCAGATCTTAACCAAAAAAAAAATCTTAGTTTGAGTATTACCCCCATGAGTGTCTTCCTTAAGGATTCAAATACACCCTCTATAGCTCACCACATACATGTTTTCTGAGGACTGGCCATATATCTATATCACATTCTTTTCTTCTTTATGTGTTACGTCTCAGTGGCCCTAGCAAGGTGAGTGGTTCATTTGCACTCCCTTGTAATCTACTTTGTCCATGACACTCTTCTGTACCTTAAAGAGAAGCTGACACTTGATGAGAACTCCATACTTACATGTGAAATGAATGAAATCAAACAAGCTCACATCCCATCATTCCAAATGAGCCAGGATGTTAACTTGGCACGGAATAAAATCTTTCACCATCACTATAACAGAAGCTTTTCGTATAGCATATTATATAACACACTTCACAAGTGTCTTGACACAGAATGGCTGTAAAGATGGTCAGAGACATGTATTTGCAAATAATTCCATAAAATATACACAGTTAGTTTTATTATCACTGGGAGTATAGAGGAGAGGGACTTGAGAAATTTGAAACATGCTTTTTGACACATTCCATTTATATAGCTGATCAGAATGGTGTTTGAACTGTATTTATGTATATATATATATATATGTGTATATTTATATATACAATGCTATATTATGTTGTTTAATTGTAAATCATTATTTCATATCAGTTTTATAGGCATTAAATTTAGAGCTTTCTATCAGGTGGAATTTCTGATTTTTTAATCATTACTTTTTTTCTGTAAAGGTTTTATTTCATGTGATGGAGTGATACGATTTTAGTTTTTATTTACAAATAACACAATGATTACCACAAAGTGCTTTTTCTTCATTGATTAATTTTTTCTTCACTGCTTAATGTCAGCCATATAGAATAACAATATGTCTTTAAACATTCAGCTGTAATAGTTAAAATTGTATGTATCAAGAATGATGTATGTATTGAGAATGGTGTTTTCCTTTGTAAATCTGTTGCTTTCTGTTGAGAAGTAGATTTCATTATCTTTCTTATTGAATAAACTCTTATTGAGTAAACTATAGTTAGAGTAGAGAATTGTATATCTCGCTTATCACACCATAAAGAAGTCATGTACTTAGGTAGCTCTATTTTTTCATAGCATATAATATATGATTGTTGTGTCAATTTTTTTAAATTATCATATGTGTATAATTTTATTTTATCATTATTGTCTTGGTCTTCCATATTTATTCATTTATGTAATATGCAACATTTGTCAGTAAAAATCACTGTGTATATAAGTGGCAAAAATATATGTATATCTTTTCACAATAATGTCCATCATAGCTCTTAATAAGTATCTTTCAAAAATGTTAGCAAAATGACCAGAAAACATATAAATAAATACAAAACAATCATTTAACTCTGCACCAGAACAAAACAAAATAAAAAGAATAAATAACAAGATCCCTTTATATTGTCAAGCTTTTTTATGTAAAAACTGAGTTTGGTAGCCAATACTTCATACTGGATAAATTAGTGCCAATACTTTGTATCCTAAAGCTATGAGATTATTAAATACATAGTGCCCATAGTTTGTTTCTTAAAACTATGAGACTATTAAATATAGAGAACTATTACATTTTATAGGTAACTAGCTTATTCAGTTTCTGTAATTATGTCTAATTTTCTGATCATATTAGGAATGGGGATAAGAAGTTTTTCCTAATAAGGATAGTGTTTATAATCTAGAGGCTAGAAAATTCTTTGCTCAGTCCCAGGATTGTTTGAGTAGGACTTGGGGTGGCTGGTCCTAAGCCATATAGAATAACAATATGTCTGCAATACAGGGCTGCCTTGGGGATGGCCTCTACTGGGCTCCTCTGAGGCCTGAGTAAGCAGGGGTCTGTCTGATGGTGCGCCCTGCGGTCCCCGCAGGTGGCAAGCACAATGAGAGACATCCAGCCCTTGCTGCTCCACTGCGACATGCTGAGCGCAGCCCAGGAGGCGCTCTACCTCCCAGACATCTTCTTCAGCAGCCAGCTGCAGAGCGCGCCACTGCTCATCGAGGACAAGGCTCACGTGGAGCTGCCAGAGGAGTTCGTGGACCCGGTGCCCCAGGAGCACAGATTGCAGCCCAAGGTGCGGCCAGCGGGGGAATGGGGCTGGGGTGGCAGGGCAGGAGCTGATGGGAGACTCAGTCCCAAGCAGCTCTCCTCATGTTGCATTCCACATTTTCTGGTGGCCTATGTTTCTGCGTTAACAGAGCATGCCCAGTCACATCCTTATTTTGAAATATTTTATTTAGAATTTATAGTTGTGATGGAAACCAGGGATTGTGACAAACACTTGCCATCCCAACACTTTGGAGGTGGAAATGGAAGGATCAGTGTTCAAGACAAGACTAAGCTATGTAGTAAATTTTCAGACCAGCCTGGACTACCTGAGACCCTATCTAAAAAGACAAAGAAAAGCCAAAACAAACAAAGAAAAAATAATATGATTGAGTTAGAAATACTATTTTGCATTATTGAAGGACACTTGAAGTGACCTTTTTAGTAAAGCATTTAACTAACTGTTAAATTCCTAATACTATGAAGGATAAGCTTTAACATTTCTGATCATCTGGTTTGGGAAAGAAGTCTCATCAATAGAAACTAACAAGGTTTTGAAAAGATTATGATTAAAGCATCTTGGTAAGGAATTATGCATAGTCATTTAAAGCATAAAACCTCATGAAAAACTAGTAATCTCATGAAAATGTTGGAATGTACTGTGATCTTGCTTCCCAGCTGGTAACTCTAATGTGCAACTCTATTGAGTCCAGCTATTGAAACACCACTGAAGAACACTATAGAATATTTCAACAAAATTCAGTACTATTTCCCCCAATACTATATACTATCAATTTTCTTTTTCTTTCCTCACAAAACTCCATCGGGTAGTCTTATCCCTGTAATTTCCCTGGGGGAACATAACATTCACAACTTTGTATGCTTCAACATGGGAAATATTTGGCTGAAAACCATGAATTTCAAGTTACCCTGCCCACTCTGTAATTTTTTGGAGGGGTAAAATGTAAGAAATGCAGGGGGGAGGTGAACATCACTGTATTGGTTGTGCTTATTGTTTTAAGTCCCATTGTGGCAAAATAAAATAGAAGGCTTTATTTCAATACTAGGCTTGAAAGAGGTGCATCATGAATCCATTTCAGGTTTAAGAGACTCGGAGACTTAAAGCCAGTTTTTCAGTTCTGTTGAGCACATGAGAAGAGGGAAGGGTATAGGGAACATGGTGCTCACCGTGCCTTTGTGGCCTTAGTCATCCTGTTCCATCAATGCTCTTCAATCTGTTCATTCAAATGATCATTTCTTCTTTGATGAAGATGATGATGATGAGTGGGGGCTATGGTGACGGTGGTGTCCACAGCAAGAGACCATGGAGATGTGTCTCTCGTGTGTTGCAAAGATTCAAGGGTAGTGTAGAGTACCCATTTTTCCTGTTTTGCTATGTCTCTTTCAGATATGACATGCTCCAAAGAAGGCACATTTTCATATATTCACACAATGTGTTTCAGTGGTCATAGAAATTCCGAGGTGATTTTGACTTGAATTGTATTGTAGTATAATGTTTCAAATAAATATCTTTTAAGTTACTCCAGTGAAGCAGTATTCATGGGAATTTATAGAAAACATGAAGGAGAAATCCAGAAATGGTGTTTAATTTATATTATTAAAACTTAGAAATGTTTAAAACAATACATACACACACACACACACACACACACACACACACACACACACACAGATACACACTGTTGTTTGCAATTTTGTCTTCTGATGAAAATTCAGAATATAGGATATTTTCCTAACTCTTAGAAGTTATTGATATTTAGATAGATTCCAATTTTTTTTTGTCTCATAACACTCTTCTGTATCACTAGCTTTTAAATCCTGCCACATATATGTCATAATGCAAGGTAGTGGTGAGTTTTAAATCACATATTTCTATAATAGTTAAAAAAAAAGCGTAATTATATTGGATTTTATTTTAAACAGAGATGAAAGTGGAAGTGCTCGGTTGTCTGGAAGCTCACAAACGGAGGGTAAAGGCTGTGTGATGCAAAGGAACTGAAAGAACCATAAAAATCTGTTATCACTGTGATACGCTTAAAAAGTTGCTGTCCCGTGAAAGTAATTTTTCAGCGAGACAGCGAGACTGAAGGTCATTTGAGATTGTTTCCCACAGAAAGAGTAAAGAGGAATAAGTAAATATTACAGGAGAATAATCCTTCCCCGTAGTGAAGAGAGGGCACACAGCTAGAGTGCTTAGATTGGTATTAAAAATGTAATTGAAGTAAGAGAATCATATTGTCTTGAAGTCTTTAAGTTGAAAAGACACAGCAGAATTCAAACAAGACAATGTCAGGGAATTCAAGTTCTTTCATGACCGCCTTATGTTTCTCAAAGGAAAAGAAACAGCTGTAAACATGTAGTTAGTCCTCAGAACACAGATTAAATAGTGAAGGACAGTATTAATGTGATCAACCTGTGGCTTAAAAGTAAACTTCATCTTGCCTTAAAACTATCCTAAGTTTTATTCTATAAATAATCAAAGAATAAGTAAAGACCCAACAAACCCAGCCATGGCAAGAGAACAAAGTCCTTTTCATCCTTTTCAAGTGGCGTTTTGACATGTCTATCCTCGAATTTATTTAACTTTTTAGAGATAATAGAAGTTAAGAGCTAATGAATGTTTGGATTCACAGAAACCAGAGATTCACTGCATAATAAGAAAATCTCTCTCTCTCTCACACACACACACACACACACACACACACACACAATCCCGGTTCTCTGAAGCGCTTTCAGTCACGGGAAAGCTTTAAGTCAATCCCAGCCCAAATCCAAATATCTAAATATTCCCTAGAGGATAGAGGAAGGCCAACAGGTTTTAAAATACTTTTATCAGTTCCTTGGTAATTTCAGATAATATACTCTGATAACGTTCACCCCCTCTACAACTCCCCTAACCCCTCCCATGTCTGCCCCCACTGTCCTTCCCCAATTCACAGTTAGCTCAGCATAGAGGTAAAGGAAGACACTACTATAAACACAAGGATTTAAGTTCAGTGTAGTTGGAGCATCCAGTGCAAATGATAGTTTCCTAACACCATTCTAGAAATAATCTAGAGAAAAATGAGCTAGGATCTGATCAGAAAAAGCATGATATTATATTGCAAGGAATTTGGCATTTTTCCGATGGCAGTGAGGGAAAAAAAAAAGTCGATATTAGAATGAATCAGGGAATGGCACATTAAGAAAAAGACAAAGGACAACAAGACAAAACAACAAAAAAACACTAGAGACTTCAAGACAAGATGGAGAGTTATATTGACTCACAGGAAATAGGAGTTAGCTGTGTTGGTGGCTCTGATTCCAGGAGGGAATGTCTGAGGAGAGAATGTTCATAGTAATGGGGAAGGGGATGAGCTCAGTGCAGAGCATCCAGGAAGCCCTAAGAGTTATCTCGGCATCCCTGGTACCCCAAACCTTGACAATCAGGCCCAATCAGTGAGATTTAAAGATTCATTGTGTATAGAAGTCAGAGAAAATACAAGGAAGAAGACCACTATGGTTGAACCCTTTAAGTAGGAATAGTTCTCCATTTTACTGAAATAAAGGAGTCAAGGATAGACGGTAACGTTAATAAGGCATGATGGAGTTGCTGGCCAAACAAAGTCAGTCTCATTAAAAAAGAGAAGAAAGGCAGGATTATTCTTTAATAGCACTGTCCCAGCCAGGAATGATAAGATAGCCTGAAACACAAGAACATCTGCTGGGATTTCACTCAGCCCTTCCTGTACTCCCCTGTAACACCTGGCAGGGATACAAGGGAGCCAAGATTAGGTTGAAATTTTGAGCTATTCTGCCTTCTCTTCAGTATATTTAGTCCCCCCCCCCTCGTGTGTGTGTGTGTGTGTGTGTGTGTGTGTGTGTGTGTGTGTGTGTGTACAGAGTTCAAAGTCAAAATCTGGAGAGAACAGGAGACGCTTCTACTCCTATTTGCTCTCATTTAGCATGTAACATAGCACTCACTTCAGTAGAGTAATAACCAAAAGTAATCTCCACATGTCTTTTGAGAATTCCTCAGAAATGAACCTTGATTAATCTCTTGCCTAATTAAAACTGATTATTAAAATAGCTTATCCCTTGACTACAGTGTAAATTGGTGCTTTATCTTAAAGAAATGGTTAATGTTCTTGTTGGTTAAGAGTTTTGAAAAGAAAACCTCTGCTCACAAAGGCAATGCCTTCAGAGCTGTTAGTCCATGACTATGCTTGCAAAGCTCACATAATTTTGCATGTGAGATGCTAAGATAATTGAAGCTCTCATGGTAAGGACAGAAGTTCATTTGCTGGGTTGCATGTAACACCATGATTTGGGAATCAAGCCAGTTCCTTTGTATATCACAAAGTCACTAAATTTGATAGGGCAAGTCACAGATACTGTGAAACCTACAAAAGCCAGAATGCTAATGAGAAAAGGCTTATAGTCAGACAGCACTATTTTTCTTATCTTAGATCACATCCCAACAGCTACATTCCTCAGTCACGTGTATGCCTAGCTTTGATGGCTTAGGGGTATTCTTGAAGATGAAATGGCATCTGTGCAGGCAGAATGACATTCATCTTAATTAGCCAAGCACAAAGAAAGAAGAATTTCATTACTTTTTTATACCAGCCATAACCTCTTATACCATACCTTTGGCAGACATCACCTCTCTTTGGTTGGAAGGTCCTGCATTATGAGTTCCTTTTAGTTCAGCAGCTAAACTTGATAGGCAATGGAATTAACATACTTTCCTCTGTTTGTAATTATCCTTACTGATACTCATTTTTTAGGGAGGGCCCCAGAGAGGATCTTGCCATATACCTCGTCATTATGCAACTTTGGTTGATCTCAAACTCAAGCTAGCAGTCCCTCTGCCTTAATCTCTTGAGTGCTAAGATTGCAGACGTGTGCCACCATTTCTGACTAAAGCCAAGGAATGTTATTGTTTTGTTTCACCTGTATCATGACCCATGATTAGTCTGTGCTTCACCAGTGAGACATGTCATCAGCCTGACCACTATTCTTGACAAAATGATTTCTGTCCTCCTGCTTTTGTATCAGAGTAGTTTGAAAGTGTGTGTGTGTGTGTGTGTGTGTGTGTGTGTAGTCAGACTTTTTCGTCAGGACCGTTGGCTCCCCAATAATGACATGGGAACTTATTATTAATTATGACAGCTCAGCTGCTAGCTTAGGCTTATTTATAACTGGCTCTTATAACTTAACACATTTCTGTTAATATACTTTCTGCTTCGTGGCTTTATTATCTCATCTCCATAGTGCCCATCCTGCTTGCTCTGCATCTCCTGGGATCTCCATCCTTCTTCACAGCATCCTCTGTTCCTGGAAATCCTGCCTAGCCATTGGCCATTCAGCTTCTTATTAAACCAATCAGAGTGACACATCTTCACAGTGAACAAAAGATTATTGCACAACATTTGTGTATGTGTGAGAGAGAGCAGAGGGTGGGGGAGCAGAGGAAAGTAGGGAGAGAGAGAAAGAGAAATCACATCTCTTGGGTAAACAATGTCTCTTCATTGTCTCCCGGTTTTTAAATTTTCATCCGATACAATCATCTGAATAACTGAAACTTTGTTACTGTCATTACCGGTTGATTACTGTTATTTATCCTGACAGCAATGAGGTATCCTTCTAGCATGCTCTCACTTCCCATAAGCCTAAATTTAAAATGCAGAAACACTAAAACCAAAACCAAAAGATCTTCCTCAGAGTTTGTTATGATATTATAGTTAAATCCAGCCTGTCTAAGCAAAGTCCATGGGGAGATAGAAGAGGTCAGAAATAGTAAGAGGAGAACAGAGATAAATGTTGTCATGGCAATGGAAAACATTCTGTTTTAACACCTCAGCCTGTAGAATATATAACTCCTGCTATAGGAGAATAATATAATGTGGCTCTCAAAGTGTTCTGTTAGCTTTCTTGTTTTATATGACACTCTAATATTAATTTCAGGTAAAGCCCCTATTCACATTCACGTGTGTCTTCTGGAAAGGCTCGAGTTTAGAGGAGACTTCGACTGTAATTGATATGCAAAATGTGTTCTTTGCACATTGCTCTTCAGAATCCTCTTGTGTACCTATCGTGATATCTTTATGTTGGAAGAAGAGGAAAACGTCCCTAGAGAAATAGAAGAGGTGTTAAAATTGATACAAAATGTGTTCAGGCCCTAAACATAATTTGGAGGAATTTCTTTAGGACCTTATTTCTTTTTCATTAGTCTAAACATTGAAGTGATATATCCTATTGAAAATATTGGTGTCGGTGAGCACGGACTTCAATATTTTTATAAAAATGCTAGAAATAACATGTTTCATTTGTTTTGCCGTTATGTGTACTTATTTTCTCTTTCTAGGAGAGTAGGTTTCAAACTGTTTAATGATGCTTTTATTTCTGATTCATTATTTTTATTATAAAAATTGAATAATAGGAGGCAGAGGCAGGCAGATCTATGAGTTCTAGGCAACTTGGTCTACAAAGTGAGTTTCAGGATAGCCTGGGCTACACAGACAACCTTGTCCCAAAAAACTATACACGCACACACATTGGAAATTTGTCCTAGCCTTTAATATGTGGGCCTCAAGAAGTTTTATGTCTAAAACCTGATCAGATGTATACTTTTCATTCTTTCATTAATTGGTTGAGTGTCTACCACGTTTTAAGAATTGTAGGTATGTTCCAAAGAAGCAAATTATATACTTAATAATGACTGATTTTTGTCATTATTGTGTTAGGATCAGGTTAGCAGTTACTTGGAAACCTTTTGTCTTACTGAAGTATCTCTCTTATTCAAACAACGTGTCGTAGTACAGGAGGTCTAAAGTGTATCTTACACCGAGGAAGTAAGCATCCACTGTATTTATAGCACATGTATTCGAAATTGAAATGGCAAGGAAGGGCAGGGCAACCCAGGGCATGGCAGGTAGTACGAAAAGGACAGAATATTGGTATTCCTTGTTTTGTGAATGTATTTTTGTCTCTGCATTTTTCTTTTGTAGAGATAACCAGCACATGTATGCAGAACTAATAATACAGTATTTCTGATGTGTTACTTTATATATGGAGTTTGTTAAATTGATCATTTTCCCAAATACCAGAGATATATAATGGAAGACCCATGAAGAATTCTCAAATAAATAGTTTATTTGAAAATATTTTTGTTTAGGTTGAGGTGAAACAACAAAGTAAAATCTAAAAGAATGATTTTGTCTGATGTATGTTCATGGGTTATGGCTAGAATAACTGCACATTGAATACAACTGTTATTCAGTTTGCTTCACTCATTTGCTGTGTCCATGGCATATGAAGTGTGTCTCTAATTCTGTTCCTGTCATTGCTAATAACATAGTTGATTTTAAAAGAGAGACTAGGTAAGCAAGGTGCGAGTTGGCTCAATGATTTTGGAATAGGTGTCATTTAAATGAACTGATACACCCTTGGTATATTAAAAAGCTTTATCTCCCTGCTCCCATGTCCTTAGGACAATTTGTAAGCAGAGCTGGAAAATAGTAGAGGAGGCTATTCTGGTGAACTGGGTGCTGTGAACAAAGTTACAGCAGGTGAAAATGAGCAGGTTTTTATGTAATTGGGGATACTAGAGCAGAGTGGAAAAGAATCTGGGGGAAGAAATAATGGGAGAGAAAGTAAGGCCCTCTTGTAGAGGAGTGTCTCCCATGCCAGGGGAAGCTTTCTATATCATTTTGTCTATGATGGAGATTCTTCAGAAGCTCCTAATTAGATTCCTAGTTTAGGACCAGCCGGGGTTGTGGGAAAAATTCCGATAGAGAACTGGAAAGTAAAAATTAGTTATGTTGTTGCCGTAGGACAGAAGGGAATGATGTTAGGAAGGGCAGTAGCCATGGTAATGGAAAGAAGAGGAGTAAAGAGAAAGGCTTAGACTTTGAATCTGCAGTGCTGGGCTACTAATTGGACATAGGAGCTAAGGCTGGAGAACAATCAAAAGTGCCTAGGTGACTGGGTGTTACCATTCACAGAGTTGGGCCTTCAAGAGGCACACTTGGCTTTTCACAATGGAATGTGGATTCAACCCTAAAAGTATTGAGATGGAGGTGCCAATAGGAAGCTGGTATAGAGCACATGAATCTGAGTATCAGGAGGAAACTTCATCCTTGTAATAAATGTTGGGAAGGTCTGATAGAAACCATTACAGTCATCGAAGTTGAGGGTGCCAAAGCTGAGCACAGGCATGAACAGCTCCTGTGGATGTGTTCTGTAAGGGGGGAAAGTATTGAAGGCAACAATGCAGGAAGCAATTAGTTAATTAAAGGGGAATCCCAGATTCTCTAATGCTCGACACCCCCTGGCAACTTCTGCTAATGCTAATCCAAAGGAAGGCCATACATATGGATGAGGATGATGATGGAGCCTGAGCTAGATGGTTGAGGAAACAAGAGTGGTTTTGATTCTCACCGATAAATTACTGTCTCGGTGAACTTTCTCAAATGCCCTATATATATGTAAGAGGAGCAAACAGTGGACGATTAGGTTTGCAAGCATCAGTGACAGACATGAGGTAGTTAGACCACAGCGGTGATTGGCTTCCTTTTGTAATGTCCTGCTTCTCAGTTTTTATCATCGATGAAAGAGCAAGTTTTAAGGGCAGAGATCAAATGGATATATGTGAAAATAATTCAATAAAGTGTTAAAGTCGTCATTGTGAGAATGTTTTAATATTTAAAAAAAAAAAGAGACACACTAGAATAATTGTAACTAGGGGTAGAAATTAGCAGTTTAGTGACAGGTTATATTGTGCCATAAGATATGAGTGAATGATTTAAAATATTTTATGTAGTCTGTAGTAGCATCTAAAACCAAACAACTATGCATACAAACACATACACACTCACAGAAACACACACACACACACACAAACACACACACACACACACACACACACGTACACACAAATACATACAAACACACAAATACACACACTCCAGAAACACACACACATACATACATAAGCACGCAGACAAACACATACTCACAGAAATACAGACACATAGATACACAAACACACACATAAGATAAACACAAACACAAACACTTTAAAAGATAATTTTTTTTTTTTTTTTTTTTTTTTTTTTTTTTTTTTTTTTTGGTTTTTCGAGACAGGGTTTCTCTGTGTAGCTTTGCGCCTTTCCTGGAACTCACTTGGTAGTCCAGGCTGGCCTCGAACTCGCAGAGATCCGCCTGGCTCTGCCTCCCGAGTGCTGGGATTAAAGGCGTGCGCCACCACCGCCCGGCTAAAAGATAATTTTAAACTTTAAGAATTAAACCATGACAAAACTATATAATACAAGCATTTATCATAACTAACCTAGGGGGCTTAGGGTATAGAACAGTGGTAGACTGTTCACATAGCATGTACAAGTTGATTCTAGCACCATAAAAAATCAAACTAAAAATGAGCCAAAAATATGAAAAATAGTTACATATTCTCATACATAACATATTTATATCTACCATTATTTCTGTATTTAATAGTACATACACTAACCCTCTTATTCTGTAAAAATCCCAGATATTTACAAACTACAATGAAAGACATGGATTCTGTTTGATAGTGTTTTATTTTCTCCCGAGAGGACCCCACTTTGTAGCTCAAGTTGGCCTTGAACTTGTGATTTCCTGCTTCTGCCTCCCTAGGACAATGGCTGCCAGTATTAGCCACTATGCTCATTTAAAGTTTGATTTTACCTATAAAAATAATTTTATTGATTTTTTTTTTGAAAATTTCTACCTACTCCTCTATATGGGGCCATCCACTGAAGCATGGTGAACCTACCAGGGCCAGGCTCTTTTTTTTTTTTTCTTTTCTTATATGATTAAGAGGTTTTCTATTCATTTTTTACACACCAACCACAGATTCCCCTCTCCTCCCTCCTCCTGTCCCCCAGCCTTCCCTCCCAACCCACCCTCCATTCCCACCTCCTCCAAGGCAAGGTCTCCCATAGGGAGTCAGCAGAGCCTGATACACTCAGTTGAGGCAGGTCCGAGCCCCTCCCCCTGCATCAAGGCTGTGCAAAGTGTCTCACCATAACAGGGCTATACTCTTTAATAAAACAGGCTCTCCCGTTGTCAGCTCTCAACTAATTATTGCATATTTACACTGTAGGTGGTTAGACATTGATGAATAGAACCATAGATAAAGCATAAATGCCACATAAATCTCCATATAAGTTCAAGAGATTATCCAGGTGAAATATTCCTTTTTATTTGTTTACTTTTTGCACTCTTAAAAAATACTTTTGCTAATTTAAAACCTTAAGAGTTAAAGATAACTTTTGTTTCGTTTTTTGATGTTACAAAATGTGTCCCTCTGATAAGACCACAATATATCCATTTTCCGTAAGTTGATTTTTTTCTGTTCTTTTTCTTTTTTCTTTCTTTCTTTTTTCGTGTTGTTGGTTTTTCAAGACAGGGTTTCTCTGTGTAGCCTTGGCTGTCCTGGAATTCTTTTCTGTTGACCAGGCTGGCCTTGAACTCACAGAGATCCACCTGCCTCTGCCTCCCAAGTTCTGGGATTAAAGGCATGCACCACTACTGCCTAGCAAGTTGATTCTTCTTTATGGCTTCAGAAAGGTCCCTTGTGTGTGTATGTTCTGCCACATTGTCCTTATCTAGTTCTGTCTGCTGAGGAACTCTTATGATGGTTCCATAACTTGGCTGTTGTGAATAGTTTTAAGATATACTTTGATGTGTAGGTATCTCTGAAATATGCAGACTTAGAGAGATTGCAGTAGATGCCCAGGAGTAGTTGAACTGGCTATGGTAGATCTCTTCCTAGTTTTTTGTTTTGTTTTGTTTTTCAGAAACTTCCATGGTGATTTTCACAGAGCCTGAATGTCTTAACACTCACATCAGCATGATAATAAGCTTCACTTGGGTTCATATGTGTCAACTTTTGTTGTTTTTTTGTTTTGTTAATGACTGACATTCTAACTGAAGATGGGATTTTAATGTCATTTTTGATGTGAATTTCTCTGATGGTTTCTTAGGTAGAATTTTTGTATATGTGCACTATTGGCCATGTGGTGTTTATCTTTTTTGAACTGTTGGTTGATTTCATTAGTCCATTCATTAATTGGGTTGTTTGTTTTCTTGTTGCTTAGTTTTATATGTATTCTAGATATTAACTTTTTGTCAGATGTTTAGCTCACCGAAGTATTTTTTCCTATTTTGTAGGCTGTTCCATTTATTCTATATAATCTCTACACGTTACTTACTCTTTTTGCCCCTTTTTACAGAGTTAGAGAACAAACTCAGGGCTTATTACATTATTGAAAAGAACCTTACCCACGTATGCTCAGCCATTACTCTTTATTCTCAACATATTTCATTAATTCTATGTATGTCCCCCAAACTACATGACTACCCAGTAAATAATTCAACACATATGCTTTGTCTACCAATTTTGCATCTTTTGTTAGATATTCTCGATTACAACAGCAACAACATACTGCATGCATCATAAGCTAACTGCTTGTACTAGTTTGTGCACAGTAATTACAGTCACTTTAAATATAATTCATTGTTTGCTACCTACAAAACTATGAAGTAAGGTAAATTGTAGAATTTGTTATCTATAACATTAGTGGATAGAAGAGACTATATGTGAAGTCTTTACCCAATCTAATATTATTTGGTATTTGTAGAAATATAAAGCTTTTATTTCTTTGGAGGTTGATAAGACTCTTACATTTAATAGAGTGATTTTTACTTGTTTGTTAAAAAAATGTTCTAAGTGTGAGTTTTATGTAAATATATGCACATACTAACTGCACTTAAATGTATAAAATTGGCCGGGCGGTGGTGGCGCACGCCTTTAATCCCAGCACTCGGGAGGCAGAGACAGGCGGATCTCTGTGAGTTCGAGGCCAGCCTGGGCTACCAAGTGAGTTCCAGGAAAGGCGCAAAGCTACACAGAGAAACCCTGTCTCGAAAAACCAAAAAAAAAAAAAAAAAAAGTATAAAATTGAAGCTTAATTTATACTTAGGGCAAGATATTTGAGAAATTATGAATATAAACTTTAAAAGTTTGAAGTTAAAAGCATGTTTGTTAATTTTAATGGAGTATCTCATACAAAAGACTGCATTTATGAAACGTCTCGTGACTGAATTCAATCTATGCACATTTTCTTTATATGTACATTAAATTAAACAGTTGGCAAAGATATTTCTGTGGAAATTAATAACTTTAGTTTTCAATTTGACATATTTTCTAGAGACCATAAGGTGGTACTGTAGACATTTTGAAAACAATAGGAGTTAAATTAAATCAGACTTTCAGATACTGGTTGATATCACCTGTACATAAAGAAATTACACATGTTCAGGAATTGTCCCAAGAGTTTGAGTGTAGGTGCAGACGGGTAGCAAAAATGTCACGTGCATATCATTGCTCTCTCTGCTGGTCAGTTGTTCCCTGGGGCTCATTCTAGATTTATAAGGAATCGTTTACCATAGGGCTGGGATATATAGCTCAGTAATAAATACTTGTGAGGGCGCAGGAGATCCTTGGTTTCTCTCTCTCTGTCTCTGTCTCTGTCTCTGTCTCTGTCTCTCTCTCTCTCTCTCTCTCTCTCTCACACACACACACACACACACAAAAGGCAGTACTTGAAAAGATAGCATTTCCATTTTTGTGTGAGGCATATTATTTTGAAAACATCAGGAAATGTTGGTGACTAAATTATTGGGGTTTGGTAGAAACATTCTCATTTTAATAAAGTGATGGAAATTTATCTCTCTTGCCTATTACTGGCAGCATATATCAACTAGTATAAATGTGGATGGCATCACATAGCCCTTGAATTTACTGAGCAATTTAGAATGCTCGTGGATATGTATATATGTAGTTGGTTTACTTATATCTTTGTAAAATCTTTGAAGTAAATCAGATACACACACACACGAGCGTAATTTATGAAATTAAGTCCATAAATGTATATTTATTATCATAAAGTAAATAATTATTTGTTCTTTAGAGGTTACCACCTCTGAAAGCACCAAGATGCATTTAAAATATGGGCATGGTTCTATTGGTGTATAACCCATGAAGGAAAACAAGTGTTTGCATGTATATCTTTTCTCCAGACCTGAATATCAGTAAAATAATTAGATGCTCTGCTACCACCTCAACCTGCTGGTGTTCTCCTGGCCTGAGCTGCACTTGACTCAAGGGCTACACTTCTGATTTCAGTTGTTTGCTTCTGGGCTTTTGGGGAGCTGCTTGGCAGTCCCTTGGGATTACAAAGGGGGAGGGAAGGAGAGAGGCTTGCATCATGCTGTGGCAGCCTCAGGGGTTCATTCAAGTACCTTAGCGGCTTGCTGTGGTGAGCACCATAGACAGCCTTCCAGTTGAAATGACATTGTAATTAAAGTGCTTGATTTCAGTCAGCCAGCAAGTATTCCTTGTGAATCAAGTCTCTGTGTAAATCAATGACCATATCTAGATTCATGATAGAAAATTGAAGATTTAACCCCTACTTGGGAAGAAATTGCAAATCAAAAGAGAAAATATAAAAGGGTAAAGCAACACTGATTTATCTCATCACTGAGGTTGGGAAGGTGGGATAGCTTGGATGATAGAATTTCCATGAACACCGTGCCTCTAATTTTCAAATAATAGCCTTTGTATTTCTTCATGTCTGCATTGTTCCACCCTAGAACTTCTCAAAAAAAAGGCAAGACGTTCTTTTTAGCATCCAGCACACTTCTTTTAGCCTGTGGAAATATTATTTTCACCTCCCACAACCCAACTTTATAGAGTATATAATAGAGTGTCTCTGTGTGTTGTACCATGGACATATAAAGGAGGCAAAGGATCCATTTGGCTCAGAGTAAATTATGTATTTGATTCCATTCAGCCAGTTTTACAATAGAAAGCAGTCAAGAAGCCAAAACATAATATTTAGTGGAGTTGACGATCTCTTCCCTTAGGAGTGATCTCGGAATCCGAAGTCCTGCATCAATTTAAATGAGGGTCACCGTTTTATCCTGGCACTGTGAGGAAGGGGCCGCTGGCTGTGCAGTACTGCTCTCAGCCAACAGAAGTCTCCCAGTTGTAGCAGAGCACTTTTTCGTTATCTTCCAAGTTGGAATAAAAGCTTGCTTGACTAGGAGTGAGGAAAAAAAAAAAAACACTTTATCGGCAAGATCATTAATAACTCGGGACTCAGCTTTTCAAGTTACAATTAGCTGCTCAACAGCTGTGACCTTCAAGAGCTACTCATTATTGTGGGCTGTGATTGTTCGCTCCCACTCCAGAGCTCTTTTCAGAAATAGTTTCTCTGACATCATTGACCCCAGGGGTCAGTGTGAGAGATGAGTCTTCAGGCACTCATTTGTAAGTCTTGTTCCTACAGTGTGCTGTGTGTCCGCGTGTGTGTGCCTGCGTGTATGGTTAAAGAATTCAGCTGATGATTAGTGAATGTCTCATTGTGAAACCAGCTGTTTGGTCAGATCCCTGTTAGGATGACGCCTGTCAGAGGAAGGGGCCCTCCTGGGAGCAGCAAGGCGATTGAGTGGCCTGGAGTCCAGAGTAGAACCGATGGTAATATCCCAGACTCTGTTTTATTTTGATGTGTTTTTAAAGGTCTCCACACGCATGCTTGCCAAACTCTGTCATGCACGGCACCGCATCTCAATGGATCAGCAGGGATTAGAAACCTGCTGTGAGTTTGGCGCATACAGCAACCCAAAGAGAAAGCGGGGATTAGCAGACTGTAGTCAAGTATGAAATGAAAGCTCAGTTGGAAAAGGAGGACTGGATTATTTTCAACTTCTTGCCTCAGTTCCTTTATATATGAGGAACATAGGACTCCTAAGAGAAAGGGATTTGCTTTCTCCAGACAAGGTGTGACGCATAATCTTTCTGTTCAGAAAGGAGACTTAATTAGGGAAAAGCTAACCACCATAGCACGAAAGCATAAGCCCATTGGCAGGAAGAGGGATACAGTTTGTTATTGATAACAAGTTTTCTGGCCAATACAAATCTAGAATTAAGTCTTGAACCCCCAGAGCATCTTGTTAAGTCAAATGGACGTGTGGTGAAGGTTTGACATATGAGCCCTTGGCAGTATCTGAAGCCATTGTAGCAAGGCAAATGGGATCTGTAGAATGATAAAGGTGGGGACTGGAGAGATGGCTTAGAGGTTAAGAGCACTGACTGTTCTTCCACAGGTCCTGAGTTCAATTCCCAGCAACCACATGGTGGTTCACAACCATCTATAATAAGGTCTGTTGCTCTCTTCTGGTCATACATGCTGTATACATAATAAATAAATAAATCTTAAAAAAAATGATAAAGGTGGACTCACCTTTTGCTGTGATACATTTCCAAACCATATAGGCCTGGATGGTGCTTGGAGAGTTCTCATTTGTTCAAGCAAGTAGGCCAGGTAGACCTGGTGGTATAGACAATTCCTGGGGAACTGCCGTATATTTCTGTCTCACTCTCATGACAACTGTTTTAACTGTTTTCCTCATCTTAGCAGCAGGGAGGAGAAACCTGAGGGAGACAGAGCTGCTGTCTTCAGTTGTGTATCCATGGAGAGGCCACAGAGCTCCATTGAGTAGCTCCAAAACCCATGGTCACAGCCATCCCTGGTTAAACTCAGTGGATCACAAAAAAAAAAAAAAAAGGAAAAGGCTTGGATGCAGGAAGAACCCTGTAGGAACTGGCCAAGGGCTGGAGATGTTGATAAATTTTGTAGCATTGTTATTTCAAATAAGACTTTACTTAAAGAATCATTTCAAATTTAATATTATTGAGGACATAGCAGAAAAATACAAATTATCAACTATGTCAATATCATTATAGGCCTTTTTTTCAATAGGGATATTAGAGAATTAACGACCCACACCACAGTTCCATAGTCAATTTGAGCTTGGATTTATGGTGTCCATAGATTAACCTAAGTTTAATGTTCAGGTGAACACTCTTTAAGAGTTGAAATCTGTAGACGTTGAGTGTAGATGTATCCAACCTTCTTATTAAATAAGAAACACAGAACCAATGCAAAGAAGAAAGCCAAGAGGTCAGAGCTAAGAGCTAAAACCTTACCCTTCCTCCTGCGGTGGTCCTACCTCTCCGAACCAGAGCTACCCCTGTGTTAAAGTCTTTATATAGAGTTCCTGTCCTGCCTTCTCATTGGTTGTAAACCCAACCACATGACCGCCTCCTCACGGCCTGTCTGTATAGGCCTCCAGGTTTTCCATGATTGGTATTAAGATTAAAGGCATGTGTATCCAATAATGGCTGTATCCCTGAACACACAGAGACTTACCCAGCTCTGCCTACCAAGTGCTGGGATTACCAGCGTATGCCACCAGTGCCCCGCTTTCCTATGGCTTGCTAATAGCTCTGACCCCCGGGCAATTTTATTTATTGACATACAAATAACATTTTAATACAAATAAAATATCACCATAGTTGAGTACTTAGTAATTACTATAACTTAGTAGGAACAGAAGCAGGCATATTTGATAAATACAGAAAACAGTTAAGTTAAAATATACATTAAAGTATGCATTAACCCTATGAGAAAAGTACTGCAGGAAATATTCCCAAAGCGGAGGTGGGGCGGGGATGACTATGAAGTAATGATGCGACTTTGTGAGTTTGTGTTGATTCTTGGGCTGTAATGAGCCAGAAGACTGATGAGGGCGCAGTAGTTACTGGATGGAGTTAGAGGGGTTCTGCTAGCCCTCGAGAGAATTATAGAAAATGAAAGGTTCAGGGCAAGGCAGGTAAGAGGGAGTTCATGGCCTCAGCAGTGAGGAAAAATAAAAAAATAAAAAAAAAAAAAAAAAAAAAAAAAAAAAAAAAAAAAAAAAAAAAAGAAAAAAGAAAGTTCCTGAAACAGCTTTACTCTGCAGTCTTGGCTGTCTTTATTTGCTTCACCCCCAGTGAGAGAGTTCATCCTGAGAGAACATGGCCGGCAGGTGAGAATAACAGAAAACAGCTGGCTGGTACTGCAGGCAGCAGATGCTGTTTTCCAGTAGGTTTTTTTTTTTTTTTTTTTTTTTTTTTAAACTGACAGCTGGGCTCAAGTCACATGTAGTGTCTTCTAGCTAGACTCTGCCATGGTCCTTTCTGTATCCCCATGCCCATGTCCTTGAAGGCTTTGTTTGTCAAGGCAACGCAAAAGAGGGAACAGATTGGAGATGAAGTGCCGACATTCCTCCATCAAGATGTTATTATGTTCCCATTTCCCAGCTCATCTCCAATGCTGCTCCCAAGGAGGAAGAAAGAAACGTGGGCCCTGTGTCCCCGGCTTGCCCAGAGAGCAGATCCTTGTTTCCTTTCCAGAGAGAGCTGTCTGCTAAAACATGAACTAGTTAGCTATACAAAGTTCCCCTGTGGCACTCAAGTGCCATGTCCCCTATTAAAGCAAATATTCTCTAAAGAATGATAGCCAAGCAGGCAGGAGGACTAACAGCCTAAACTCCATGAAGAAGTATGTGTGGCAATTTCCTGAGCCGGTTGTGGCTTTGAAACCACCCTACGTTGTGTTTTGCTCACTGTGCCTATGTCCTTAAGTAGCCACATTTATATGGGGTTGTGGGAAATTCATCTAAACATTTACTACTGTGTTATTTGCATCCCTATACTCTTTGACATGGAATTGTATAGTTTTCTATGTAGGTAGTGATAAACATGTGAAAGCAAAAATATAAGAAGTCTCAGTATTCTCATAAAGTGTTTGAGTTAAGAGGAACATTTGGGATCATCCCTTCCTTCCATAAGGGACTGTGGCCACAGGTTTTAAGATACTTCTGCAGTTGGTGGGCTGTGCTCCAGTTCCAGTCCCATTCATAATTGGTAGTATATCATGAGCAAGTGTATATTTTAGGTCAAATACTTGTATTCTGATTTTAGTTGTTGAAATTAAAATGTTTGGGGAACAGCTCTGTATCTAAAGATTCACTGATTATTATTAAAAAATGCATCTCTAAAATGAAAAATGGGAACTAAAGAAAAACTTAGAAAATATCATGCGTCCACCTGCCAAAAACAACCGCTGTAGAGGCTTTCATGTAATTTTGGTACTTTTATCTATTCATGTATTTTTTTAAATGTAGTTGTGATGGTAATGAGTAAATTTTACCTGTCTTTTTTTCAACTAAGATTCCGAAATCATCAGACTCTGAAAGTGTTTACAGCAGTTGTCTTTGCATGCTCTTCCATTAGGGAGAGAATGGCTGACTTTAATGTGAATCACTTGTCTGCAGCATTTCATTTCAAGTGGAAGATCTTTGCAGAGCAGAATTGCACGTCCTTGACATGACGTCATGGTGTGTCTTTATTTCCCTCTCTCCTCAGAGCCTCAACTCAGTCTATTTTAATCACTGCATTAACATCGGTTTTACTAAGATGACCTTGTATTTCTGTTTGTCCAAACCCAGTGTTCGTTCTGTCTTTAGCCTAATTTGCTTCTCAGCACACTTCAGCTCTTTTTTACACTCATGTAGTACCTGCATTCCTTTTCCCTGTTTCTGAATCTGTCTACACGTTTACAGAATTGAGTTGATTTTGATTTCTTATCCAGTGGCATACTATTTTAATTCTTGTTGGCATTTTTATTGTTATTACTATTATTTTGTGTTATCATTCCTTATGATAATCAAAATAGTGTTGCTGTCCCACAAGGACATCAATTTAAAAAAAATGTTTTAAATTTATTTTATGTGCATGAATGCTTTATCTGCATGTACAACTTTAAGCCAGAAGAGGACATCTGACCCCAACCCCAATACAGATGGTTGTGAGCCACTGTGTGGTTGCTGGGAATTGAACTAAGGACCTCTTAACTGCTGTACTATCTCTCCAGCCCCAAGGACATCCATTTTTGAATCGCTGAAAGTCAAGAGTATGTTATCATGTGAAAAAAAGGACAGGACCTTTAGGTAGATAGATTATCTTAGATTGTCTGGATGTGTTCAATGTAGTCACAAGGATTCTTTGAAGTGGAAACAGAAGTTAAACAAACAAACAAACAAAAAACAGCAACACCCCCACATGCATACAGTATTTACTGTCGTTGAGCATGAACAAGTGAGCCTCTAGAGGCTGAAATTTATTCTACTAGAGCAGAAAGAAACACAAACTCACTTACCTGTTGTTGTAGCTCAGTGAGATCCAAGCCAGATTTGACCAAATTAACTGTAAGACAAAATTTGTACAATGATAATTATTTATTATAGGGGTAATTTATTAATTCATCTAGTAGATGGGAGTAGAGACGTGGGTTAGCAGTTAAGAGCACGTTCTGTCTTTGTAAAGGACCCAAGTTTGATTCTTAGAAGCCGTGTAAGGAATCTCAATACTGCATTTAACTTCAGCTCCAGATCTGAAGATCCTGTGGTCTCTCTTGGTCCCTATGCCAAAATACACATACCTTGCTGTGTGTGTGCATGCACACCTCCCCCCTCACTCTTAAAAATAAACACTTTTCATCAAAAGAAGCCTAGTAATTGTTAATTCTTCTTTCTCCTCTTTACTTAATAGTTATTCTGTATTCTTTAGTCATAATTTTCTTAAACATACCCTGGTTCTTAGAATGATTGAACATGTTGTTTTCCTATGCATAAACACACAGATGATATATTTGTTATTTCTCTTGTTGATATTACTACAATAGTTGAACGAAACAGTTTATGAAAGGAAAGAGAGTTCAAACTACACAGGGTTCTGTCCATCATGAGGGGAAGCTGTAGTGGGACAGCTCATATTCTAACAGGAGGAAGCATGGACTAGAGAAATGCTGGTTCTCCCCCTGGATGTCTCTTTTCTCCTCCTTTATTGTCCATTCTCACAGAACATGAGAGTGTGTCTCCAGTATTCAGAGGTGGTCATCTCTCTTCAGTTAATCATCTCTACAAATAGCTACATAGACATGCATACAAGTGTGCCTCATTTGTCTTGTAGGTGTTTCTAAATATAGTCAATAAAGTTAACCATCATAAGTCTATCTCTTATCAATTTAACACCTAAATACATTACTTTAAAGGATAATGTTCTATTCCTAACTTCCAAAAGTCTTACACCCATCTTATGGTGAAAAATGGAATCAGTTCAACTTTGAGAGTCCTTATAAGCTTCAATTTTTAACATTGATCAAAATTCTAAGTTTAACATATTCTCTGTGACTCGGCTAGTGGGTTAATTGTTGGTGGTGAACTTTGAAAACTAATAAAGCTTTTATTCTCAATGTACAATTTCTTAGAGTAAACATTCCCATCCCAGACTGAGTAATAGAAAAGTATAGAGAGAAATGGGGGGGTGGTGTTCAAAACCAGACCAGAAAACCAAAGGGCAAACATTAGATCCTGTAGGTACTTGCTTCTTGTCTCGTATCAAGAAGAGGAATTTGGTATAGTGATGTGAGTTCCAATGGGTTTAGCAGCTTTACTTTGTGGTATGTTTTCCACCCATACTTCCTCACCCACTAACCAGTTTCAAAGGGCAAAAAATATCTTCACAAATTTAAACACTGTAACTCATTATTTCTAATACCAATTTGCTGTAATAATTACTTTGGTGGTACTACAACTGCAATTTCTGATGGAACCCACCTTCTAGAGAAATTATTTATTTGGCTCATGGATTCACGGAGTTTATTCCTTAATTGTTTCATTTCATTGACTTAGAGAAGGGGGGATGTAGGAAGAGGACAGGATGGATGGAGCCCCAACACTCGCAGTAACCTATGTCCTTCATTTAGGCCCTACCTTCTGTATTATACCAGTGCTCAATAATACAATCATATATTGATTCATTGCCTCTGAACATGCAGATGCAGACACACCCACAGTTGTGCCTCATCCCTCTCCTAGGAGACTATGAATCCAGTCAAGTTTACCTTGAATACTGATCCCTATAGATGGTGCTAATCATTTTCCTCTTTTTTATTACTGTTTTGGGAGTATAGGTGTGATTTTTATTTTATTTTGAATTTTGGCTTGGGAATCACAGGTCTTATATATTCTAAGGTCCCTCTTAAGCTGAGCTGTGCCCCCTCCTTTGCAGATGGCACCTATGAGCTCTATCCATAGTTTTAGAGCAGTTTAGTTCAGTAAGTCTAACAGTATCATATTCCATTATCTTATAGTTTCATTATTGAATCGTATTTTATCATCAGTTTTTTTTCATTACCTCCTCCTCTCACATCTGTGTGGCATAGAACAAGAGTTTATGTGAAGTTTGGATATTTTAAATCATAGTTGCTTAGTAGCCAAGATAGCTGCTTAAGCAGCACTCTCCAGATATACACCCAACTCTCTTCCTCTGCCCCCTCTTATACTAAGGTTTCCAAAATGTTCTTATGATCTATAAACAGAATGGACAGAGATTCTGTTGCTGTGAATGTGGTATGTAGAACCCCACAGTCTAAACAAGGATGCTACTGCTCCATCTCAGTCCACAGTAAGCCAGACACTCTACCTGCAGGTCAATCTCCCCACTAGACTATCCATTTCTAACTCAGATATATTCTTATTACATCTGATGCCTCGTTTATATTCCTTTACATCTAAATTAAGACAGTGTGCTGGGGCCTCTAAGAACCATATTTTGTGTTTCTGTTGTTAAACCCAATCATTATCCATACTCTTTTACCTTATAATGAAAGAAATTCATGTACAATCTTGCAGTGAAATAAAGGGAGTAAATTACATTGCAAAGAAAAGGTAGTAACATTCATCTTGCCTCTTAAATAGAAATCAAACTATGTATTTCAGAGCTCTTTCCTTTACCAAATACAACAGTTTAGTTTGGCTAGGGACACAAGAATTCTACAAAATTCAGTGAACGCGTTTGAAGAGGACCGATACATGGTGCAGAGTATACAGATGTATTGTATATTTCACTACTATTTAAAGTGGTGGGTCAGTACATTTACAGTAAACTTAACGTATGCTTCTGCATGCATCCTTTTTTTTCTGGACAGACCGTTGTGGCTGCTCTGCTCTCACCCATTACACCTCAGTCACACAGAAGTGGTTGTTTTTAAGGAAGCTCTCACTTGGGAGCACTGTGTTAGCTATTCCCTCTGTTAGCACTGTTCTTCCTCACCTTTCTGCGGGAAGTGCTTCTGCAAGTCTCTGTTTAATTGCCACCTTTGAATAGAGACTGTTTCTTTCGCAAAAGTACTCATCCATCCCTGACTCTTCCATCATCCTGTTCCAAGTCTCAGTGGAAGACAGGATGCTATTTTCAGGTAACTGAAAATGTTTACTCTTGAGTTGAACCTGGTGGCACATGCTTTTAATCTCCATACTCAGGAGGCTGAGGCAGGAGGACTGTGGTGAGTTTAGTTTCAGCCTAAAGTACATAACAAGTACCAGACCAGAGTAGGCTACAAGATAAAACTCTCCTTCAAAAAACTTAAAAAAGAAATATATATATATATATATATATATATATATATATATATATATATAATATACAGATTTATTCCCCCAGTTCTACTCATTTCCCTGTAAAGTATTATATATAATGATATATAAAACATTTTTCCTAGTTTAATGTTTACTACCCCTCACAAGACATTGAACAATACCTACAACTCATTAATTATAACCACACTTCAAAATAGTATTTCTGATTAGAACTGTAAAGTTCATCTAGTAACTTATAAACAACACTATCATCTAATAAGTTGATATAATTTTAGTTTCTATGCAATCTACTGATAACTTTAACCTCAGTAATAAAGTTTACTGGAAGGTCTGTTCTACCATGAGATTCACATGATATCTAGTATATTTTTTGAAAGGAAATCTCTTGTAAACATATGAAATATGTTTCTTTTTATTTTATGCTCATACTTTTACTTGGTCAAACACCAGAATTTTACCCAAATTCAAAGACTGCATGTCTTTGTGATCAAGCAAGATAGAGAAGACAGCAGAGTCTCAGAACTTGGATTTTGTGTTTCCTCTAATGATAAGGCCACCTGGAGGGTGTTGACAAGCTAGACAGTGCTGTTAATAAAAGAGTCAGTGTAACCAATTAAAATCATTTACTTCTTTTAGAAGAGAAATTTACAAACTTTGCAGGTTTCTTTCATGGCAACTTACATCTGCACATGAGCCTGTTCCTCCATCTTGTAATTGGGCATACCACATGATACTATGAGTATTCTGATTACTTTGATGTCTTTTGAATCATTTTCAATGGTTCAATACAGAAAACTTTCTAGAAATTTTGTTGTGGGTCATGCTGACTTGGTCATATTGGTAGTTAAGAGAATCATGAAGGAAAAATGTATATATGAGCCCAAAAGTATTCTTCTTTGTGAGGCTAATTGATTATAAGAGTCCGCTTAGAACTGAGCTTTAAAGCTGTGATATATTTATTAATTTATGGGTCATTAATCTAGGGAGCTGGCCCACTAAGTTGTTACCCTGTTAAATAATTGCTCTATAAATCCAGCTGATTCTTAAGTATCTCAGCATTTACATTGTATGTTGAGGCCTTCTCATTCTCTACTGTCAGCGTGGCATTGTGGAGTGAGTTGATGGTTAGATCTTGGTAGGGTGTACGCTTCTGTGTGTGTGTGTGTGTGTGTGTGTGTGTGTGTGTGTGTGTGTGTGTGCACGTGCATGTGTGTAATGGGGTCCATGTGCTTGTGTATGTATGAGTGTAGAGTTAAATTTATGTAAAACATTTGAAACTTTATCATTACATATTACTTACACTATTACTATTACATCTTTTCAAGTAACAGCTCATGTTTTATCATATTATAGGCATACACCTGACCCAAGGTGAGTGTCCATGTTCTTTTTAGTTTGAAAAGGATTCTAATTCTGTTTCTCTGGCATCTGCTTTTTTGTTACGATACAGTAATTCCTTAGACTCCTAAAGCTTAGGTTTTTTTTTTTTTTTAAATGAATTTGTATATCAGGCATTACCAAGTGCATAGTAATGAATTTTGAGTCAGTTATGTGATCAATTAAAATATTTCAAAATTCAAAATGTATCATTTTAGCCAGAGTTGTAAGTATTTATTTGTGGGTATCTTGGGAGCTAGGGAACAATACTTTTTATTCAACAGTGCCATGCTGGGCTAACTACAAGCTGTGACAGCGTTGATAGCAATAAATAAGGAATTGGATGTGGGATGTTTTGTTAAGATTTTTTCTTACCTCTTGGGCTATTTAACCCCTAATTATAAGGTAATATGCACAGATTACATATTGCATACATTAATCTCAAACAAATATAGTCATGCCTGGGTTACTACGTGGATTCACAGAGAGAAAATACTGGAGAATGAATCAAATCTCAGGGCATGCATGAATTTCAAGAACAAAAACCTATGCCAGCAATTACAGTGTGAAAAAGCTACTAATATTCTGAAAAAGCTAAGTTCGAGATTTTTAAATGGATCTCCATATTATGTGCACGCTATATAGCATACTTTTACGTGTGTGTCTATACAAGTTCAAATTAGATTTTATTGCTTTGCCCCAATTCAAAATGATATACATTCACTAGAAACCATGCTCTAAGTTGTGAATTTTGATCTTTTCCTTAGTCTAGCAATAAGAGGTCCTGCTCTTCCAGTGTTGGGATATCTGCACCCTGAAGTTAGCTATCAGCCACTAAGTCTCACTGGTAAACATTGTTACTTTTCATTGTATTGTGTTTCTAGTGTTTGGAAGGTTAGAAATATCAATCATATTTTCAACTTAGCAACTTCTTTATAAGCTACAGCTTTATAATTAATCTTGAAATATTTGTACATAGACTAATACTTAATGTGCTAAAATGTAGAGGTTACCTCTCTACAACATATAGCTCTTTATTAGACAAATTTAATTATTTTAACAGTGCCAGTTTTACCAGTTTGGTAACTAGGTATTTATGCATCCAAAGTATATCTTGAGGGAACTAGAAGTATGGCTTGGTGTTTGAATGCTTGCCTGGCAGTTTTGAAGCACTGGCTTGTTTACTTAGCACTAGGTTGATATCTATGCACACATTGTCTGCTTTGATTATAGGTCTGATATATATATATATATATATATATATATATATATATATATATATATATATATATATATATATATCTGTGTAAATACATGTGAGTACAGGCGACTTCCCAGGACACAAGAGGGAATCTAATCTCCTGGAGTTGAAGTTAAAGGTGGTTGTGAGCTAACTGGGATGGGGCAAGGAATGAGCTGGTGGGTGGGAAAAGGGATGTGCTGGAAGGGGGGGGGGCGGCAAGGGATGAGCTGGTGGGTCTACTTGGCCCAACCAGGTGTGCAGGTGCCACCTCTCAGTTTCTGTCATGGAGTCACTCAGTTGTAGCTTTCAGACATAGGTATTCATTTACTTAGGACAGAGGTTCTCAACAGTTGGTCCCAACCCCTTCAGGGGTCAGTCAAATGACTTTCACACAAGTCACCTAAGACCATAGGAAAATACAGATATTTACATCACAATTCATAATAGTAGCAAAATTACATTTTTAAAGTAGCAACAAATAACTTTATGGTTGAGAGTTACCACAGCTTGAGGGATTGGGTTAAGGGATCACAGCATTAGGAAGGCTGAGAACTACTGACTTAGAAGAAACAGGATCTAGAGCTGCTTTCTGTATGCCTGCCTCTACCTAAGACCTACTAAAAATTGCTGTTTTGGGGTCTCTGCTTGATTTGACTGGTTTTTATCTCCTGTTGTTATCAAAGCAACGTATGATAACAAATGGATTTTGATCCATATAAAATATCATTTACTTGTTCCTTAATCGCACAAGTTAAGCTTTAAACCTTAAATTATAAGCTGACTCCTGTCACTTTTACAAATGGGCAGAAATCATAAGCATGTGTTTCACATGAGATGTTAGTGAATTGGCTAGCCAGACTCATATCACATTTTATATAAATATGAAGGAAAGAAGGTGTATTGAGCATAAGTATCACTGTACTTATAATTAAGATTAAAAAAAAGTTACAAAACTTGGATAAAATGACACAGGAGATGTGAAATATGGACATGCTGGTGGGGGGAGGCTACAGAAGTGGTTGGGGGTAGCAGAATGTAGAGGGATAGAGGACAGGACATTCACTAAAATATACTTTGCTGGAAAAATCTCTTAATTGTATCTGGACCATTCTATGCTAATTTAAAGAAGACAGAAACTGGAAAGGATTTGTACGGAAGAGGAGTCTTGTAAGAGTGATGGAAAAGAGATAAGAGGTGTGACAGTAATCAGAATGAACTATACAGATGTATGAAATTGTCAAAGAACAAATTTAATAGGAATTTAAGAAAATAAAATGTATAGAAACAAAATTTCAGTATTCGAACCTGGACAAATATAATTTGAGTCAGAGGAGCAAGGGAGATGTTTCCTTTCTTTAGCTGGCTTAATATGTAACAATTATTCTCCCACAAAGAAATAATACTTTCCAGAATACCGAGTAAAGCTAAACAACTGAAGCTATTTAGCATTAAAATACACTCTGCCTCCCACATTGCTTACACAACTGGTTGGATGAGCTATATGACTTTCTTTTTTTTTTTCTTCCCACAAAGAAATATTGATTACTAGATATCCTGAACATACAGAGATAGGAATGATTACAATTTCTGCTATAACAAGTGCAGATGAAAGGACATTTCAATTATCTAATTTCATTGTGCATGCTTTTCTCAAGTGCTTATCCTTTTCCCAATGTCTTGCCTGGTGGAAGTGCTAGGCTAATCAGTGTCTAGGCAACAGGATGTTTTGTAGACTTGGCCCAAGCTCTCTAAACTTCTCAATTAACTCCTAGGATTGACATCTTGGGGCTTCCACTTTCTGAAGCCAGGAGCAGAGTTAACAGCCCATTTTTAAATTAGCTTATGCAAATGAAGAGTGGTTGAGTTGAAGCAATCTAAATTTACATATCAATGTTATGTGGAATTCTCTTTAAATTACTGCTGAACAGTGCCTCCACAGGAAGGGAGAGTGTTTGAGTGAAAGCTGTTAAAAGGGGGGAAAGAAATCCAATGACCATTCTTTCAATTTTTTGGTTTGGAATACCATGTAACCCACTTAATTTATAAGATTTTAAGGAACTAGCTACTCTTAGCTTTCTCAAGTTTGGAATTGTAGCTCTTTAATGATAATTTATATTACAGTAGCTACAGACATTTACTATGAAACAGACTTGGGTCTTTCTCAAAAATCTGCTTAGTTGTGCATTTTAAGTGAAAATATTTGCTTCTAAAAGCCTTCTCTCCCAAAGGAGTGTCTGGTTCTTGTTTTTATTTGTGCTTTCTCTTACTCATTTCTTGACCACCATCAGAAAGGAGAGAGAGACAGAGAGACAGAGAGAGAGACAGAGACAAACAGAAACAGAGAGACAGAGACAAACAGTGACAGACACAGAGAGAGAGAGAGAGAGAGAGAGAGAGAGAGAGAGAGAGAGAGAGAGAGAGAGAAAGAGAGATGACTAAAAACCATGATGATAGGAGTTATTTTGTACAGTGTGCTGTTATGGCTCTTAAATCCAAGTGCTCAGGAGGCCAAGGCAGATTACTTTGAGGCTAGCCTCGTCTTAATGAGTTAGAGGCCAGTCCAGGCTTCTTAATAAGATCCTGAATTTTGCCTCTCTGAGGCCAAATAATTCTCCCTGCCTTGGTAGGGAAGAGGAGGATGTCTTCACACATGTACATTTATTTCCTTTATGAAATACAAAGTTATTGCCTACTTTTACACTAAAAGGAGGAGAGGGCTCTTACATATTTTACTTTTACATATTATGTACTTGGCCCTCTAAATGGAAGTAGAACTCTAGCCTTAAGTGTGTGAGAAGGACATGAAACTCTTAAGAAAATAGAGCCTGCAATATATGTGTGTTCAGCCTTTGTTTCAAAAAGTATTTGTGTTCCAAATGCTGAGAATAATATAGTGGAGGTGGGGGGTGGACGGCAGACAAAATACACCCGTGTGGAAAACATTTTGTGAAAGCAGACAGAACAGAAATAAATGAAAATTTGGTTCAGAGGTAGAGATATGGTTCAGCAGTTGTGATTATTTGTTGCTTTTGCAGAGGACCTGGGTTTGGTTTTTGACACCCACATCCACCACCAATTCCAAGCTGATGCCCTCTGCTGGCACTTACATATGCATGTTGCATACAGATAAGTAGGATCATGCATACACATAAATGAATATATATATATATATATATATATAAAATTTAAAAGAGAATTGTGTTAAAAAAATATCTCATATGGGGGTTGGAGAGATGGCTCAGAGGTTAAGAGCACGGGCACCTCTTCCAGAGGTCCTGAGTTCAATTCCCAACAACCATGTGGTGGCTCCCAGCCAGTTGTAGTGGGATCTGGAGCCCTATTCCAGCCTTCAAGCATACATGCAGGCATAACACTGTATACATAATAAATAAATAAATCTTTTTTAAAAAGTCTCTCTTTTTACCTGTGAAATAGAGAAAACAGTAAGATAGGCAGATGGAAGTGGGATCCCTAGGAAACATACTCAGAGAAGATCTCAATGACGAAGTGACTTTAGAACAATATGAGGAACAGGATTAAGTATCAAAGTCTGTGGGACAGAATTGAATTTGAGGATAATGGGCCAGGGGAGATTTAGGTTGACCAAGGCAGAGTGAGAAAGGAGTGTGGAGAACGTGCCCTGAGTTAAGTGGGAATTAGGATTCAGTGTTAGTTGGAAAAAAGTAAGGACTTAGGATCTCTTGAAAATAGCAGATCTTTGAACAAAGCAGTAACATAACTGTTTAAAGACTGGCCTGCCCTAACCAGAATATTGGTAGTCACTTTCAGAAGGGAAGACCTTCCTAATGATAAAACTTGGGTTCTAAACCCACAAAGCTGAGTGTGACCTTGTCAGATGCTCAGTAGGCCCAGAGACAGTGTGACTAAAGCCACCTGAATAAGGTGGCTGGATGCAAGATGTCGAAAACAGCAGGGATGATGATCCCTGGAGGAGTAGCTAAGAGCACACTGGGAGGGCATGCCTTTCTCATTGCCAGTTTTTATAATGTGATAACATGAGCTCAACTGTGGCGATGCCTTCAGATCCTTTAAGAATAGCCAAAAATAGTGTATTCTCTGTTGACTCAAGAGTTATAGAAACACAGGCACTAACTTTTACAAAACAGACATCAGTCCAAAAACACCTGACCTACCCGAAAGCCTTCAATCTGTCTCTGGCTCAAAATGAGATAAAACATAATTTCATCATTGGTAAATAATAGGTGTGAGGTTAAAGGGGATGAAACTGGAAGTGGTCTCAAAGTTTAAATCATTTCAGCTGTACCAGTATTTTCTTCTGAAAAAATATTTATTCATAAGCACATAATTATTTTGGCCTAATTTAAAGCATTGTTTGCTGTAATGATTTTTGATGTGCTCACAGTTAAAATGATTCTTAACACAGACGCACATTAGACTACTTCATCCTTAAATAGCAGAAATACTCATGCACATATATAATCTAAAACAAATTTCCATTATGGATTCTTAATGGATGCATGGGTCAGTTGCTTTTATTACAAATATGTCATTGATTCACAGACCTCGGGCTCCAGGAATTGCTGGAGTCCATAGATTCACAATGTAGTTTTAGTGGAAATAAAACAGTAAAAGTCGATAACCCATTTATTATCAATGTATGCCACTATAGCACTGGGCATTTTAATGATGGCGTTGCTGTTCTAGCGGATAGAGCTGCCTTTCAGTGGCATTTATAAGTCATTACTAATGTAAGTTATCCACCAGGCTGACTGCTTGTCTTTCACTCTTTAATGCTAAAGTGCTTCAGGTCCCCAGAGTCACAATTAATAAGAACACTCAAAAATAACCGGAGGACTCTCCCACAGGGTGTGGTTTCTTCACAGTGGAAGTCTACTCTTGGCATCTTTGGCTCTGAGTCATCATTGATCAGGGTTTGGTATCTGCATTTTCATTCATTGCTTTTTCTTTGTTCTTATTCTTTTTACAAAGCTTGGTAGAGATCTATAAGGGCTCCAGCTATTTGGTCAGAAAGAAATTCAGATTGCCTGAATGAAAGTATTTATAAAATCAAAGAGGAACTAGGTTGCAACCCAACAAGTAACTGTTGCACAGGTCAGTTGTGTGTTAAGAGCATGTCAAATGTCATTGCTGAAGTGTCACAGGTTTTGAGATAATTAAGAAGTACGTTTCATATTTTAGTAGATGTGTAGGGTTCATCCACCATGAAGCTTTTATTTCTCTTTGACATTCTTATATGTATATATTCACATCTCTCTTCCCATATTGTAACCCAAATTACCTACTATAAATTTCCCTAATTGAATCGTAGTTTTATAGAGTTATACTTTAAAAACCTTTGCCTGCTAAGAAGCCAGGAGTGATGCTGTGCGCCTTTAATACCAGCACTCAGGAGGCAGAGACAGGCAGATCTCTGAGTTGGAAACCAACCTGGTCTACAGTGTGAATTTTAGGGCAGCCAGGGCTATACAGAGAAGCCCTGTCTTGAAAAAGCAAACAAACAAACAAAAAAATTGCCTGGGCCACTTTCGTGATTATATTTTTATAGTCTGCATTTTAAAGGTAAAAAGGACAAAAAAATGACAGTATTACTGATATTTGGTAAAACTCTGGGGTATGAATTTTGTGCCTGTAGTCCACTGTCTTTTACTAAATAAGGAGATGAAGTATTAATAAGCCATTTCTGCTTTTTAGATATTCACCTACTTCTCATCCTATGTCACTCTTTTCTATCTCCTAACTTCTGTCTGCCTGTACATATCATCTGTTTATCATTTATCTATCCATCTTCCTGTCTATCTCTATCATTTATCTAGATTCATATCTCCTGTCTTTAAAATAGCTGGGCACACATCCTGGTTATTACTCAGTTGTTTTTCTCAGAATCTCTTAGGATTCCTACAATGGGCCTATTTTACTTTAAAGAGGAATCTTATTAGGCTTCTGGCAGTAATCAGCACCACTTCCTAGACTCCTAAGAACATATCTATTATATCCAAATCCTTGTTAATGTTCCAAAGTGCTACTAAACAATGGACTTGAACTTTCTTTTTGCTTTATTGGAAATGGGAAAGTATACAACTATTGCCTTAAGAAGTAAAAGATAACATTGTGGTAAAATCATTTTAATGAGGATTAATGAGAATAATCCCTAGCAGAGGTATGGGTACAGAATGAGAGCTTAGTCATACTTGAGGATTATGATTTTCATCACACATTGTTCTATGTAAGGGATAAATGAGAGTTTACATAATACACTTAGCACTGTGCTTGGCCCAGAGTAAGCACTCAGTAGGGTAGCTACTTAATTCTTGCTGTCATCACCACCACTATCCCGAACCCTTTCCACCCCCTCACCACATAGCATTCCAGCCTTTGTTGTCTGAACCATAAATGAACTGATTTATTTGCGGAGAGATGACTCAATGCTTATGAATTTTATTTCTATCCCTGTTCATTTTTGTCTGGTGAGTTGGATATCTTCATGGAGTTGTCCATCATCTGCCAGTCTGAGCTGCCCTTTGTTTATCGCTTTGATGGATAGTTAAATAAAAATTAGAAAATGGAAAAGTTTAAAATTAAAAGCTTGGATTGGACCCACCATGGCATGCAGTGTGATTAGGCTGCATTCGGTTTCGTCTTGTTCGCTCATAGTCAGTGACTCTGACATACTGTCAATCGGTATTCCCAGCACAAATGTTCATGCTTTATAATATTTTGTACTTAGAGTGTTGACATATTTGTTATGTGTTACTTTTTTCTTACCAGTGCCATAAGGGGAAGAAAGTGTGACTCAAAAAAATGTAGGCAACAAGAAAATCGAGAGTAAAAGGTTTATGCCTTTTCTCCCTATTGCTTAAGTCCCTATCAGTGTGTATAGCTTGCTACCTGAAGAGAAAAGGATATAATATTTTTGCATCATTATGTAAATTTTAGTCTGGTATTATATATACCTTACAAAAGAAAAAAAATTACTTTTGGGTCTGGTGGGATGGTTCAGGAAAAAAAAAAATCTTTATGTGTGAATCAGGTGACCTGAGTTTGATACCTGGCACCTGGTAGCCTTAGTTTGATGCTTGCAAGCCCTATAGAGAGGTGGGAGAGAACTGCCCAACAGAGTTGCCATCTCCTCTTCACTCTCTTGGTTGTGGTGGATGGAGGTACAGGCCACACGATAACCAATAAATAACGTTGTAGAAGTAATTTTGAATAACAGAGTCTGACACACTGTACTTGATGCTCCCTGAGTGTTCTGTCTTTAATAATGCCTTCCTCCTCCACAAGGCATTCTTTAATTTCCTTTTGATTTGTAGCTACCCTGCACTGATTTACAGAGTGGGATCCTAGTAAACTCTTCCAGATGCCGTCTCCATACCTACATTGCCTGCTAAGGAAGCACTTCCAATGCTGTTAGTCTTCTCCCTAACCAGGCCGGGCTGATGAGACCTTCCCTGCTGCCGTGGCCCTCCATAAGTCTGTTACAGTAACTACCACTCAGCCATTAGTCACTTGACTGGAAAGAAAGGAGAAAGAGAAGCTAAGGAACACTGCTAGATGTGCCTTTCGGCAACATTTAAACCCTTGGTCGGTAACTCCCTGGATTTATGTAATAGAAGTCATTTAAAAAAAAACAAAAACAAAAACATGAGATAATTCATGTTGGTCACAACAGTTAATGAAGCCTCTTTAATGTAGCCATTCAAGCACCTCCCCCACTCCCATCTTGGGATGTAGTGCTTGCATTTTTAAACACCTTCTTTGTTAGGAAAGAAAGAAAAAAACGCAGTTCTGCTCATCTGTCATCGTTTTAAAGTGCTATTTTAAAATAATTTGAAAGACTAGATTGTATTTCTCATCCTATGGCATAAGAACATTGTTGAGAAAACAGCATGTGTTATGGAGGAGGACAGACCTTTTATTCATCAAGATGTAACTATTCAAATTGTGTCTCATTCATAATCTCATTTAGCTCTGGATGTGTTACAAGTAACAGATTTCCTGATGTGCCTTATTTTCCACACCAATAAATATATGTAATTTACTGATTAAAACAAAACAAAACAGATGACTAAGGAAGCAGAGGAGAGAGAAGAGAAAAAAAAAATCTCTTGGAAGTATTTGACCTACTGGCTCTATCTTCTTAGAGTAGCAGACATTCCTCTAGCCTTCTGCTGGATCAATATTCGACACCATTTTAGAGAACAAGTGTCGCTGCCCATTTTTCTCTTCATTATAAAACACAGTTTTCTATATCTATCTCATAAATATTTGTAAACTACAGCCAATCAACCTTATGCAAGCCACTCACATAAGTGATTAGTTTAATTCTCAGTGAAGTTGACTTTGGAAGTTGTCTTGAACTGGAACAGCAGCTTCAGTCGCTCCCTCACAATAAACTGGTTCTTATTTTTCACATAATATTTAACCTGTTGTTGGTTAGTTTTGTAAAACTCGCATTTCCATCTTTAGGCATAATTAAATATAATGCCTCAACTCTGCATATGATGTTTAAAGCCATCTTATAATGTACATTTAATGATGCACCATTTGGACAGCATTGATTCTGATATAAGAAAATCTTGGGGTGGTGGGAAAAAAAAAAAGAAAATCTTGTTGAAGTGACAAAAAATTGTAACTTGAATAGCACTACAAGGCAGTGGGACTTGGACGTATCTTAATGACTTGGATTATGGTTAATGACTCGGATGCTTTGGTTTGGAGGATCTATTAATGTAGATTAACTATGTTATTCTTGAAAACAGTCTTCCTCTGTAATTTGCTGGTGCTTCCATGGATTTCTAGACTATGTGTTATGAGGATTTATGATTTCAAATTCGTGATTATGAAAAGTCCAAAGCTATTTTGATCCTAGCGTGGAGCAATGAGGGAATTTGCCCAGAGCTCAGCATCACAGGAGATTATTAATTTGTTAGGGCTGCTGTGGCCAAGAGTGACAGCTTAGGCAGCTTAACCACAGAATTGATTTCCTGCAGCTCTGAGGTCTGGGAATGTGAGGTGAAGGTTTTTCGGTTGGTTCTTGCTCAAGGCTGTGAAGTCTCTGTCCAGCCTTCTCTCTTTGGTTGCAAATGACCATCTCTTCTCTATGTGTATATGTGCATCCCAAGTTTCTCTTTCTAAGAACAAGTGGACCACTCTAATGCTTTAACTAGTACTGTCCTGATAGAGCTGTTTCTAAGTAAGATATCATTTTGAGTTAAGACTGAGTAGGACTCAATAAGAACATTTGAGGAATGAGGATCTAACATGTGACCGGAAAGGTTGAATCTTAATAAATATTTGAAATAGTCATTTCTTTTTTTTCTCCCTATCAAAAATGTACTTATATTTTTATTTACTTGGCCATTGCTTTTATTTTCTTTTTAAATTTCTTCATCATTTTTATCCTAGGAATGAAACTTGGCATGAGTGCATACTAAACAAAACTTTAATATTGATTTCATTCCAGTATTTATTCTGAGGTTTTTTTTGGGGGGGTAGGGAAGGGGGCGTTACAGGGTTTTGAAACTAGGGCCTTATGAATGCTAGATAAGTGCTCTTAACTTTGAACCTTATCATTAGATCTAAATTAGTTTCATTATAAATCTTGTATTAGTGTCTGTGTTATATGTTACAAGAACTTATGTTACAAGAACTTAAATTTTTTTTTCATGGGTGGTGAGGAGAAGGCATTTTGGCATAGTCTTGATAGTTCTATATTTGTGAGGAAAATGATTGCATAATATTAAAAGCAAAAATTATGAATTGAATATCACAGTTTATGTCAGAAAGTTTTTTTTTTTTTTTTTTTTTCCGTTTTTCGAGACAGGGTTTCTCTGTGTAGCTTTGCGCCTTTCCTGGGACTCGCTTGGTAGCCCAGGCTGGCCTCGAACTCACAGAGATCCACCTGGCTCTGCCTCCCGAGTGCTGGGATTAAAGGCGTGCGCCACCACCGCCCGGCCCAGAAAGTTTTTTTAACTTGCTATGATAACAATTAGCAGTTTCCTACTATATTTATTTTTATTAAAAATGCACATGTATTTTTTTAATTTATTCCCTGTGTCTATTTTGAGGGGAAGATTCCATTGTTTTCTTTTTTTCTTTTTGACAAAAATCTAACCTATTTATAATACTAAGATATAACATCCCAACTTACGTGACATGGAATTACCCATATTGTATCATCAATCACATTCAACTTGGACTGTGAGCTTTAACAGTGTTATTAATCACTTCCTTCACTTTCCACATTTTATGATAAGGAAATAGATGTCTAAAGCAGGAAAGAAATTACTAAACACTGTGTAATTAGTGGAAATTGAAGGACAAGAACCTAAGTGCCATAGAGTAAAAAATGATTCTTGTAAGTTTAAAGCACCCTGGAGCTGATCAACTCTAATTTTCCAGATAAAAGAATAAGGCACCAAGAAGGCATATGGCTAGCTGAGATCATGAAGTTAGACAAATTGGGGACATGCACAATTATACTTAAAACGTATTTGTTTTGTGAGTATATGTGTGGATTTGTGAATAGGGCATGAGGCACTTGGAGGTCAGAGGGCAGCTTGAAGAGTTGTTTCTCTGTTTGTGCCATGTGCATTAAGTGGGGGTTGAACTCAGTTGATCAAGCTTGGCAGTAGGTGTCTTTATTCACTGAATCAGCTCTCAGTCCTGAGATTTCTAATGATGCAAGAATGTTAAAATCAGTCAAGGACAAGTCAGAGACAACTGTTTTGACAGTTCAGCCAAGGTAAGTACAAGAGTTTTAGGGACTTCAGTGGTCTGGATGTTTGTCTCCCTTCATTTACATATGTACATCATATTTACAATTATCACCTGAGGTGATATTAAGAGGTGGAGTTGGGGGAGGTAATTAGATCAAGAGACTTTAAATTTAATGGATAGGATGAAGACTCTCATTAAAAAGACATAGGAGATGCCTTTCTCTCTCTAACTTGTGAGGACCAAAGGATAGTCTAGGAGCAAAGAAATATGACTAGACACAATATTTGCCAATGCTTTTATCTTAGACTCTACAACCTCCAGAAATGTCGTAATTATAAATGGTTGTTTATGTGCCACCAGATTACAGTAATTTATAGTAGCCACCAAACAGACTCAGTAAAAGTTGATAGGTCTATATCCCGATTTCTATGTCTTTCACCCAAAATAATTTTGGCTACCCTAACAAGTTAGTAAAAGAATTTGTTAAGAATATGTAACAGTGGCCACTAGAGAGTCTGACTTTTTAGAAGTTACATCTCATTTCTACCACTTTCAGAATACCTTGCTAGTGGTTATTAAGTAACAGAAGCATAGGAAAGGTTAAGGAAAAATCTCTGTCTTCCCACTGTGTTTTTTTTTTTTTTTAATGTTTAAACAGAATGTGTTCTTTTATTATTTATTTTTTTATTTTATTTATTTATTTTTTTAATTTTTCTTTATTAAGAAATTTTCTACTCCTCATGCTATTCACAGACACCCTCTCCTCCCTCCTCCTACCCTCCAGCACTCTTTCCCAAGCCACCCCGCATTCCCACATCCCCCAAATCAAGGTCTCTCATGGGGAGTCAGCAGAGCCCAGCTCACTAGTCTTAAGTATTCCATCTAGGTTCAGTTCCTTAGCAATCTTACCAATACCCTTTTACATTTACTTCCATCCTTTCTTCTATCCTTCCTTCCTTGTTTCTTTCTTATTTCTTTTTTTCTGTTTATGTATTTTGTGTGACTGTTTATTTGTTGGTATATGGCATGGAACACGTATGGAGGTTAGAGGACATCTAATGGAGTCACTTCTCTTTTTTCGTCATGTGAGTCCAGTGGATGGAACTTAGGTTGTCAAGGTTGGTACCAAGAATCATTACAGGCTCCATATCTCACTGAACCCTTTTATTTTTCTTGTCAAGGCAGGCAATAAAGTAATTCTGATTATCTGTTTGTTGGATGATAGTCTTTCCAATTGTTCTGATACCTTAGATTTTCTACATTCAAGTTTCATTTATCTTTTAATATAATAATCATGTGATTACTGTATTATCTGATGTCATTTAAAATATTTGTCTTCCTTGATGTCCAATTTTACCTCTTTTCAATTTAATTTTCTTTTTATCTAGTCTCACACAGATTACCTATAAGCATTTTGAGGGCTACTCCAGCTTAAATACTCTATTCTCTCCCTGTTCTCTTCTGATTCTCTTACTTGCAATTATATGAATTCTTAGACCCTGAGTTTAATCTCTATTATTAATGGATCCAAATTCTTTTTTCCTTTTCTTGCCTCCAGGTAGTTTAGAGTCTACTGGGCAATGCTGTAGAAGCATCCATTAGTAACTGAGAGCACTGGAAGGAAGCATCAGGAAAAAGTACTTACACTTATAGCCAGTGCTCTGAAATTTGAGAAATGTATATGCCTGTACATGTAATAACTGTTCATGTGTATGTGGGGGCCAAGCATCAAAATATGGTGTCTTCCTCTGTTGCTCTCCAGGGTCACTGAAGCTGGTGTTCACTGACTGGCTAGATTGGCTGGTAAACAAGGTCCCAGCATCCCTCTGTCTCTCCCTCCCCAACACTGAGGTTAGGGATGTGTGAAACCACACCCAGCTGATTACTTAGGTTCTAAAGATCAAGACTCAGGGCCTCACGTTTGCAGGGCAAGCACCACACTCAGTGAGATTTTTCTGGAGCCGAATATAAATGTTTTATAGTCACTGACAAGCCTAGCAGTATATAAATGACCTAGATGTATGTTGCTGGATGACCACTGTGTTTTGTTACTGTGCTTTAGAATTGATTTAATTCCTTGGAGGGAGGTTCAAATTAGTAGCCTCATTTAATCCATTACTACTTATATAAAGTTTGCAAAAGTTGCTTAAAAATTAATAGCTTTTGGACAGGAATGATAGCATTCATATTCATTACATTCATATTCATCTCCTAGAGAATAGAGCTCATTTCTTGGCATATAATAAAACTCAACAGCTGTTTTTCGAGTGAATGGTTGAGTAGATAGATAAATAAATTGTATTAGCTTACAAATAATAAGAGGTTCACATCAGATGATTTTTTTCCCAAATGAACTGTTTATGTGTTTTTGAAGATTTTAATAACATTTGTTAAGAGAGTGTTTGAAAATTCTGCTGGCTTCTTTTAAATCCCTTTCTTGGCAAAACTTGCCTTAATAGATTTACTGTTAAGGAAAACAAGACCATAAACCATACAAAACAGTATAATCATGCAATTTATCACTTTAAAAACACGGATATTATTCCAGCATGTTTACAATGCTTCTGCAGAAGCTTACAAGTGATCTTAAAGTACTGAAGAAACTTTAACACATGTAAATATTATGTGGGTATTTATTCTTTTTCTGCGTCATTTTGTGCTTCATTGAAAACCACAATTTTCTCAGCTTACCATGTTCTTTTATATTCTTCTCTGTGAACCAGTTTATAGCATAGTATATCATTAGATTTAAAAGTTAAAGCTCAGGATACCCACATGCATTGTGAAAAGAAACTCAATATTATATGCATGTGAATTTTTAAAAAGAATAATTTATGAGACAGTTATAAATTAACAAAACGACTATGATAGAATCTATTGTTTAATCTATCTCAGATGAAAAATATATCTTTCTATCCTCAATAAATTTAAAGTATATATCTTTGATTAGTGGTTTTTGTAGCAATGTAACATCTCAAAATACTATCAATTATATAATAACAACTCATGATTAAAATAAACCTCCATTATTTATGTAACAATTTGTTTTTTCCATGAATAATTCTGCATTGTTTTGTGTCATATGAAAGTAAATGCCACAGAGATTTATAATTATTCCAGATGTAGAAGTTCCTTATGGTTGCTAGACTCCATTGTGTTATCTGGCCTCACTTGAGACCACCCAAACAACAAATTATAGTATATTGGATTCCTAAAGCTCATCTTTTAACAAAAACCCTGTAGTTTTTCATGCCCAATGTTTAGAAAATTTCTGAAATAAAACTATGTGGGTCAATTTAGCCTTATGAACTAAATAACAATTATTTATTGTGCAGAAAATTGAAGACATGAAGACACTGTGTGTGTGTTTGTGTGTGTGTGTGTGTGTGTGTGTGTGTGTGTGTGTGTGTGTGTGTGTGCTGTATGTATTTGTTCTGGGGTTTGTGCAGAGGTACATGTCAGTGCATATGTATGTCTGTGCATGTGGAAGTTAGGCATTGAGATCACATGTCCTCATAGAGCCCATTCTACCTTATTTTTTGAGACAAGGTATTTCCCTGAAACTCATTTTGCCTAGGCTAGTTGGCTCTTGCACCTTGAGGATCTGTCAATAACTGTTCCCTCCAAGGTTGGCTACTGTTACAGAACAGGACTTGGGTCCTCAAGGCTGTGCGTCAGGCATCTCACTGATTAAGCCATAAAATGAGCATCAACGTTTTATTAAATATAATAGATTGTGCTAGTATATGGCAGGATCTGTTTTGTATTTGAGGGATAAAACCTACCTAAAATAAAGATATAATATATATATGACTTAAAGACAACAAAAATAAAGATAATATATGTATTATTTAAAGAAAACCTACCTGAAATAAAGGTGAAATATATAATATATATAAAAATATATATAAAACTTGTAATGGCATATATGATGTATATGCATAACATATTATATAAAACTTGTAATGGTACTAATTTTTTGAAATCTTGAATATGTTGATTGTTATTTTCCTTCATTCTTTATTTCCCTTCAAACTGATTTTTAGTTTTACTTCATTGAAGTGCACAATTTTAGATACATCTGGACATATCTTAGGTATAGTTCCCTGGAGTGAAAAATACAGTTTTATGTCCAATTTTTTAAGTCTCTAAAATATTTCATTATATGGTGAAAAATGTGTAAGAACCATAAATACTCTCATTGATTAAATGACCATGTTTCTCCATTCTAATATTTAATTTACTATTCTCCCCTATAGAAGAATCTTATATACTTATTATTTGGTGCAAGTTTTCCTCCTGAAAATTGATACTCCTTTAATGTTAATACTATTTGTGAAATGGGAGTCTATCAATTTGTATTCTTTTCAACCCATGAGTTAGTCTCTCTTGTTCAGAAAGGATTGGGAAAAATCTGGTCCAGTAAAATTGATAAATATTAAGAGAAAACGAACAAAATGCTTCCACCGAATTATCTATTTTTTAAGCCTACTGAATTTTATTCACTATTCTATATACTTGGCTTTGTCATATAAACAGAGAAAACATATTAGACCTGAAATACTAGATATTGTCTACATTTTATTATAAACAGTAATTGATTTTCACAATGACCAATCTCTCTTCCTTCTGGGAAGCTCAAACAATGCAAAAACTATAGATGTAGAAAGTGTACTTAAAAAGAAAAAAAAATGTTCAAAAGTGTATTGAAACTTTCTGCTGAACTGTGGTGGTGCACTCCTTTAATCTCAACACTCGGGAGGCAGAGGGAGGTGAATCTCTGTGAGTTCAAGGCCAGCTTGGTCTACAGAGCGAGTTCCAAGACAGCCAGAGCTACACAGAGAAACCCTGTCTCAAAACCCACCTCCACCCCCAAATGTATTAAAGCTTTTTAACAAAAGCTGTTCAAAGTGAAATAGTTTATCAAAATAAGTGGCCTCCCTAAGTCACCCACCCTAAAAGAGGCTGTGACTAGGGCCTTGGTATATATTTAATTATCATGAAAATACATTTGCAGTTAAAGTAAAAGAAATAGTATAATTTTATTGTATACTAAAGTAAACTTAAAATAAACCAACACTAGTAGAAAAATAACTTGAAAGACACTTTCCATAAGACAATTGTATATACATTTTTGTGTGTTTACATGTGCAAACATAACATATGTCCATCAATACCTTATATGCAGTAAAAGTCAGTATTAATGAAGAGAATCAATGAAAGAATTCATACATATATAAATATCACTTCAAACTATTAGCATATCAAAATATAATAATTTTATCAAAATATAAGAATTTTAATTTTGAAATAGAATCTTGGCTAATGCCATCAGAACTAACTGCTTAAATGTTGTGAGCAGGAAAATTTAAGAAAAAAATCTCCTATGTCCAATAGTCAGACTTAAGTCAGAGAGGAGAGGGAAATCCATCAACATCAAATGAGGATCTTGGAAATACTGGAGGACAGCAAAATGTCAGGAAGAAAATAATCAATGAGAACATGAAAAGTAAAGCTCCACTCATGAAACCAGTGTAGGCCAGGAGCAAGATGCATCAACATAGGAAATAACTTTTAATTGACTGATTTCGAAGGCTGATTTTATTTCTTACAGGTTATAGTACAATTCAAGGAATAAAGATTATTTTTTCAATAAAAAACAAAACAATAAAGCTCTGCACCTTATCCTCCTGAGATGATAACTTGGGATCTTACCAAAATTGTAACTATGTTTGCTTGTAGAAAATTTGAGTAATAGCTCAGTCAATTCACAATAAAATTCCATACATTATTGTTTATTACTATTGCAGTACCCCAACCTACCATTATTATTGGGGTTTTTGTGAGATGAAGACGCTTTTCAACATTCCTGTTCCCTGCCTTCAACTTCCGATGCTTCATATCTTTTTTTATAACTGCTTTTTTGAGAATATTTCTGATGTTTTATCTGGATTACACCACAGATCTGAAAATCTTCCCAGTAGTCAGTTGATATGCTTTAATACTCCTGTTTGCATATTCTTGCAACATGAAATAGTGACATTGAAGTGGGTAAAGGAATTTCCCTTTGTATTTCTGATATGTAACCCCTGAAGGCGATTGTGAAATTAACTGTCCTTTCTACCCCACCTGTTCACAACATAATGACTCAATATTTTTAATACTTGTTCTCATATTCCTATGCTGTCAGTTTTAGTAAAACTTGGTACACTTTTTCAGATTAGCATAGTCAAAAGATGCTTTATCACATTAATTTAAAAAAGATCCTTTTGGACATTTCTGCCCTCATGGGGTTCAGATCAGCTCCTTCTGATATATAAACTGCTATTTTGCCTTAGGATTTTGCATTTTGTTCTATGGAACTCGAGGAAAATCACTGAATTTTCCCCTCATTCCTTCCTTGGAGTTCTCTACTCCCACATTCTTACCACCTTAGTGTAGGACAGAGTTTCCTGGTGTAATAAGTGGGAAATGACGATGCTCTAACTCTTTATTGCTGAAGTTCATATTGGAGTGATACTTTCTAACACTTGAAAGCCAACTAAGAAGTGTTAACAATTTTCATTGTTTTATTCCTTAATGTGTTACAATATATTCTCATTAATTGTGCTTATTCCTTATTCTGATATTTTGGAATAAGATGTAGAACAGTGCTTTAAAATTGATTTATTAATTTTTATACTTTTATGTTGTAATATGCCATAATCTAGATCTTTAAATTTTTTGAATATATTCTGAATCTAATTTTAAAGCCCTTTCTTATTTCACTGCTTTCTCACTTACATTTTCTCCACTCTGTCGGGAATATCGTGTAATCACTTTACTTGCATCCATGCATGTTGTTTGTGTTTATGAACCAATGCAAGTTCACTTCATTGGAGACAAAACACATGTTAATTATTGTATTCTCCTAAAGATATTTCACAGACTTTACAGACCAAGTTTCTTGCCTTATCTCAAGTAGATGAAGAAATTTCCGTTTCTTGTGTTCTCAGTCTTAAGACCATATTCTCTTTCCTGCTTTGAATTTTCTAACATCCCATCATCCTATCCTATAACTGATTTTTATTAATACTACCTTTGAGACTTTGTCACACTCACATGAAGTTGAATCACTTTCTTGACTCCATCCTGTAACTCTGAATCTTCTACAGACTGTTCAGCCACTGTTCTATATAAGACCAATGGAGACCTGAGCTAATACTTAAGTGGAGGGAGATTTTAGACAACATTCATCTCTTATGTTTAAGGGCTTCAAGCAGCCACCTTGTGTGCGATCACTATACATGTAGAACCAAAGTGGCGTATCTCTTAAAAAGTTTCTTTTGAAATATGTAATCATTTTTCTGAATTCTTGTTTATCATGAAATTATAATTCTTATTCTTTTATTCTTTTTTTTTTTGGTTTTTCGAGACAGGGTTTCTCTGTGTAGCTTTGCGCCTTTCCTGGAACTCACTTGGTAGCCCAGGCTGGCCTCGAACTCGCAGAGATCCGCCGGCCTCTGCCTCCCCAGTTTAGATTTTTTGACATTTAAAAGATTGGGGAAATTATGATAATGTGAAATTTGATACAATTTGGGACATTTTCCCCCTTGTGAATTTAATTAGAAGAAAATGCAGAATAGAATTTAGTAATTGTTCAAAGAGTGTAGCAACTACACGCGAATTCACTCATTCCAATACTTGCTACTTTTGAGACAGCCTCCGCATAACTATTTCTGTTAACGTCCACAGCTTTTATTTGTATTCCTAAGCCAAAACACTAACTGAAGATAGTTTTATAATTTTTTTCATTAGAAATCTTTCTTTTACATGTAATTCTTTTACATTGTGTCTTCTAAATTTCATGCTCTGTTTTTGATTACAGAACTTAATAGACTTTTTCTTCTTTATTGTGTCAAATGTAATTATTGGGGTGTTTCACTTAACTAAGTACTGAAATGTCATTAAAATTACTTTTGGTGGGCTGGAGAGATGGCTCAGTGGTTAAGAGCACCGACTGCTCTTCCAGAGGTCCTGAGTTCAATTCCCAGCAACCTCATGGTGGCTCACAACCACTTGTAATGAGATCTGGTGCCCTCTTCTGGCCTGCAGGGACACATGCAGGCATGCTGTATACATAATAAATAAATAAATGTTAAAATAAAAAAAAGAAAAAAAGATTTAAAAAAATTATTTTTGGTAAAGTGCTCTTGTTTAAATTCAGGGTATTAGAATAGTGCTAGTACTAGTAAGTGCACCTTTAAGGTAGATGTGGAGTTGATATTCCTTTGGGCTTCTAATGAAACTTTCACGGCCAACCATTTTGGACTGGATCCTTGAACGCATATTTATAGCTTAGATCAATGTGTTGGCATGTATCAATAGCACCGAGGAGACATAGATATTTAAGAAAATTGTATCAAAGGCTCTGTTGAAGATGAAAATTGGTAACAACTGCTTTAGGCAAAAATTTTAGGAATGAAGTATTTTCCAAAGTCATTGTCAATGCATAGAGACATGTCCCTTTTAGCACCACATCCCATCTGTAATTAAGAAATACATTAAATAGTCCTTGGTCTTCATATACAAAGAGTTAATTAACTTCTTCCTCAGAAGTCACTGGATGGGAATCATTTTTATCTTTTAATTTTCAAAAGATCATTTTTCCTTTATAATCCCTGGGATGCAAGGAAGAAATCCATTCTTATCATCTTCTTAGTGTTGTTTCCATATAGATTATATTCAGTCCATGTAATATCTATTGAACTAATTTTTTTCTCTATGGAAGGGAAAGTAATATTAGACCATCTGCATGGGCTGTTCCTAATACTTTTCTTTCACTGGGTTGACCATTATTTGATATCCAATCACTTAAATGTCAATTCTAAATATTCCTTAAGGCTTAGCTCTGAGCTTTGCTTTGTAGCTCAAAGCTCAGTCAATTAAAACCAAAACGCCCGCTCTTTGACAATTTCTGTGGATTAGGAATATGAGAATAGCTTCATTAGATGCAGGTGATTGAAAGATTCTGATAGTGTTGCAATTAAACAAGGGCAGTTTGTGGGCGGGCGTGGAGACTTCCAGAGTCCCTCACGGATGCCTTGTAAGTTCCCATGGCTGTCAGCTGGGGGTGTCAGTTCCTCAGGCCCTTCCTCCACTCCATTGGGCTGACTGAGTGCCACCAATTTAGGTTATTAACTAATTATACCGGGAACTTATCCAAGAGGTAGGCTGAAATTACCTTGTGATTTCATTGAACTCTCTGGGAAACCCTGTAGTCATGGCTTCCACACCATATCCATCAGAAGCGAGTCACTAAGTGTAGCCACAGACAAGGAGAAAAAGGGGTAGAGTGGAAGAGTAGCAGAGACTCATAGGTGTATTAAAAAACCACAGCATAATGTTCTTTGAAAGCAACAAAGCAACTTATACTCCCTATCCGTGTTATCTTATTGCTGAAATGTGTAAAAATCTCTATATATGCAGCTCCTACCAGATTTTGCTCACAGCAGCGTCTATCAACCCATTTATCTATGCCAGAATCCTGGTCATCATTTATTTCTCTGTCTCTTACCCTGTGACTTTAATTACCAAGTCCTAACAATGCTTTGGAGACCTGAAGTGTTCTTTATTGTTACCCTTTTAAAGGAATGATCTTTTCTCATTTAATGACTATAAAATAGCTTTCTAATCTGCATTTCTTCTACATTCTTACCCAAAAGAAATTCTTTGGGAGAATTATTTATTTTTGTAAATCTATAAACAAAGTATAAAGGGATAAACAGCATAAAGAGGGAATGAAAAATAAGTATAAATGTGGACTGTTAAACTCTTTCTTTTTCAGTTATAACAAATAGCACAGAATACAGATCCTATCTGTTTTATTGACAGTTATTTTTACATTTACAACCACTTTTCATTTCATTGAATCATTGCCTATGGAGAAGACATTAAAATGTTTTCTTCTCTCCTGGAACCGTCTAAGATGCCATCTCTGATGTCATCACAAGAGGTTAAGTTCATCTACTCCGAATAGTTCTAGAGTAGATAGTACCCTTGGTTTTGTCTCTCTAGTGAAGAAGTAGAAAATTACTTCAAATCTTCCATGACCACTGCTGACTCCAACTTTGCTGTTTTCATCCCTTTTCCCTTACTCAATAGTGATCCATGTTACTATGGTTGTAGTCTTATACTGCTCCCGAATTCTAGACTTTTGATATAACAATTGTCCACATACAGGTGTTATTCTTACAGCTTGCATTCAGTGTGTATAAAGCTGAATTATTTATATTATTTTCCTCAACTAATTCATTGCTGGCCTCTTAATCGGTTGTTTTGTTTTGTTTTGTTTTTTTTACTTCTTAATGATGATCTTCCTCAATTCACACACTATGTGCTACATAATACTTCTTTATTTGAAAGTCCCCTTTCACACCCTAGGGTTAGCCTGGAAAGTTTCTAACCATTGTACTTCGAGGTCAGGAAATAAAAAAATCTGACTTGTGTTTGGTTACTGTCTTCCAGCCTCCTCGCTCCCCATATGTAGTTATCAAACACACAGGCCCAGCAAAGTGTGTATCAGCAGGCTGTGTTGGTCTGACCTGGTGGTGATAGAGTTCAAAGAGGGACTCACAAAAAAGGAGAGACGTTAGCAAAGGATGGCTGAAGGTCCTAAAAGTGAGAAGAATGATGAAAATGAGAGTTAATTCTTTTATCATTTAACCTTATACAGAAGATATTTTTTGTTTTGTTTTGTTTGAGACAGGGTTTCTCAGGGTGGTTTTGGTGCCTGTCCTGGATCTCACTCTGTAGCCCAGGCTGGTCTCGAACTTACAGAGATCTGCCTGGCTCTGCCTCCCGAGTGCTAGGTTTAAAGGCGTGCGCCACCACCGCCTGGCTTGAAGATATTTTCATTATCTTTGCAAAGGTGTATTTGACATGGAATTTGAGGCACATTGTGAGATTGCTCTCTGCGTGTCTGTCTGTCTCTCCCTCTTGTCTTGCCCTGTGTGTGTGTGTGTGTGTGTGTGTGTGTGTGTGTGTGTGTGTGTGTGTGTGTCAGAGGTAGAAATCACAAATCTTCCTTGATAGTTCTCTGCTTTATTACTTTTTTTTTTTTTTTTTAAAGACAGGAGCTCTAAACCTGGAGCTTATCAATTTGGCTAGAATGCCTGTTCACGGTAACCAAGGGAACTACCTGGGTATGTTCCAAATATAAACCCTGGGATTAGAAACACCCACTTCTTTTCTAGACTTACGTGAGGGTTCTGGAGACCCTAACTCAGGTCTTCAGGCTTGTAACACATATATACTACTGAATGAGCAAACTTGCTGTCTCCCTCTGGCCGTCTTTTGTAGAGAAGTTTAACTCGATCCGCTATTCCCTCAGTCTCAGAACCAGTGTCTAGGACTAAAGTACAGTATTGAAGCAGACATCACCAGATTTCACATCTACGCTTTCCAGTTTGTTCAGAAAGTACATGTGTGTCTAATAGATTACAGTGGTGTGTGCCTTACTAAAATAGATTTGTCTCATGGAATACAAGTGGAAACAAATTAAAGAGAGCACACACAAGAGCCCATGCCAGCTTGCCACTTCACAGTGCTCAAAGTAGTGTTACCCTGAAATATATGTAGTAGACAATTTCACTACCTATCCTTGGGTTGTTGGAGTTGTCCTTCTTGGTATTTTGTAACCAAAGCCTTTCAATTGGTAGCATAATCATTAAAAAGGAACAAAAAAGAAAACCTTTTTTTTTTTTTTTTAAACTTAAATCACTCTCCCTCTTTGGAAGTGTGTGTGTGTGTGTGTGTGTGTGTGTGTGTGTGTGTGTGTGTGTGTGTGTGTGTGTTTGTGTGTGTCTAAGTCTAAAAGATAAGGTAAATAAAAGGAAAAATAAACAAAAAAATTTAAAGCAGCTCTCATGGAATTAGCACAATGCAGCTAGAAATACTTTTTTCATAATTGTGAAGACATTTAACATTACACTAAGAAGTTATTTGAATAGCTAACTCGGTAATGCTATAGTCTCCAGGAATGTATTCCTTTAAACAATGCATACATCATTTGTGTTTTGTCACTGGGTTACCGAAATGGATGAATTTTATGTTAAAAGGAAAAAAGTTTCTACAATTGAACTTGGAGCTTTGTACAAAATATCACAGAGGTGTGGGGGGGGTCATCTTTATAGGTCCAAAATAGATAACATGGAAAATTTGGGCCTCCACATTTTAGTTGACTTTGCATCTGTCTAGTGTTTGGTTCTTAATGATATTTTTGACAGTGACAACCCAGATTAAAGCTATGTCAGTGTTTTGACAAAAATGACTGATGAGTTTAATCAGCCAAATTGTCCACTTAGACCAACATGGGCTCTGTTGGTGTGGTTTGCTTATGTGTTGTTTCTTTGTTAAATTTACTTGATTTCAACTGAATTGACTAAATCAGCATAGTATTAACCAGATAAATACGGCATCCAGAACAGCTACAAAATAATTCTCCTTAAATAGCTGTATCAAGGTTAAGGAATAAATTGTCTCTTAACAAATGTTCAAAATTTATTTTAAGGCATTCTAAAATTTATGTGTTTAAATATGTTTTCTGAAAAAGAACACATCCATGTGATTCCATTAACAGACAAAAGTCATGAAACTGGTTTCATGAACTGGAGCATTTTTTAATCATTCATGTTTTTACTTTTAAATTCAAATAAGCAAAACTGTCTTTATTCTTGAAGGTAAAATCTTGATATCAGAAAAGTGTGCATGTTTGACTGCTATGCAGATTTCTGAATGGTAAACAGGAATATTTTATTTTAGGAACAGTAGGAATTAAATTTCTTCTTTGTGATAATACCCTGCCAAAATGTGACCCAAAGTAAACTAAGAAAATAACATTATAATAAGACTTCGTGATGCTAATGTCATGAGGATCATGATGTCTGTGATCAATGTTACGGGTGTGCTACATTTGTGTGTGTGTGTGTGTGTGTGTGTGTGTGTGTGTGTGTGTGTGGAAGAGAAGGAAAATAGAGCATAAAGGAAATATAAATGGGACCAAGTGAACAATGCAGCCAGAAGTACTTTTTCTTATTTTTTAAAGATCTTTAAAAAATTTTTCTTACTTATATGTAAACATGTGTGCCTGTGTCTGGGTACATATGCATAAGTGTAGATGCCCAAAAAGGCCAGAAGAAAATGTCAGATCCTCAGTATCTGGAGTTGCAGACAGTTGTGAGCCCCCTGATATGGGTCTTGGCAGCTAAACTTGGATCCTATACAAGAGTAGTATGTACTCCGGAACTCTGAGTCCTCACGCTAGCCCTAGCCACAACGACTTTAGGTAACATGTGTAGCATAAATCTTAGAAGGTCTTATTAATAAAATCAAACCTGAAGCCAGTTATTGGGGTGAATACTGGAAGATCAGAGAGACAGAACAAGCCACAGCTAACCTCACCTGGCCAACTTCTCAGCTGATCTTGTTTCCTCAGACTGGAAGCTTCTGTGTCCTCATATCCGAATGGCTCTCAGCTGAACTGTGCTGCTCAAAACCTAAAAGCTTAACCAGCCAAATGCTTCTAGTTTCTGGTCTTCACGCCTTATATATCTTTCCTTTCTACCATCACTCCCTGGGATTAAAGGTGTGAGTCACCATGCTTGGCTGTATCCTTGAAGAGATGGATTTATGCCTCTGGAATGCTAGGATTAAAGGCGTGTGCTATTAATGCCTATCCTAAATATCTAGTGACTTTTCTCTTCTCTGACCCCAGATAAGTTTATTGGGGTACACAACATTTTGCGGAACACAATACCACCACAAACATGATCAGTAGTTTTACAAAGAGTCTATGACACAAACATAGAAATATGATAAGTCTATCTTTTTTTTTTTTTTTTTTTTTTTTTTTTTTTTTTTTTTTGGTTTTTCGAGACAGGGTTTCTCTGTGTAGCTTTGCGCCTTTCCTGAATCTCGCGCTGTAGACCAGGCTGGCCTCGAACTCACAGAGATCCGCCTGCCTCTGCCTCCCGAGTGCTGGGATTAAAGGCGTGCGCCACCACCGCCCGGCAAGTCTATCATTTTAAAATTTGAAAGAACAGATGTTTTCAAAGCAACCATTGTTTCTGAGGTCAAAATTGTTAGAACATTAACCTTGTTCTGCTGCATCTTTTCACATCCCCATCTCCTCACAGCCTTTTCTTCCACATTTCGTGCTTAGAAAGCAATGGAAAGATCCACTATTGTAAATACTATTATTATGGATGCACTCATTACGGAATTAACCAACTGTGCAAATTTAATCTGTCCCTTATGTTTACCCACGACTATGTCTCTTATTTTTAAATCTACTTCTTTAAAGGTTGGTAAATACTTCAGCTATAATTTCAGTTATATGTTTTAAGGGAGACTTGGTCAGTTTTTATGACAATTAAACATTTAACTTTCTTCCAATGATATCCTGGAAAGGGAAAGGGAAAATGTTAAAATTGGCATGAACCGAAATCTTCTGCAGCAAAATTAAGTATATATATATACACCAATCACTTAAAATGTGAGAATCTGAACATTTGCTTGTAACAGCCGTAGAGGATTCATGTGGATATTTTGTGATATTACAATATTTTTACAATATACCATGTATAAACTTGGGCACATAAGTCACAAAAAAAGAAATAATATAGGCAAAAAATGAAAACTTTTTTTTTATAGAAATAAGGTAGTAAATGAAAATAGACACCATATGCTATTGTTTGTTTATAATATTGGCTAAATTTATATGAATTGGTTATATTTAATTTTGAAAAGTAGTATGGAATTGGTGAACTATATTTTTTAAATGTTTTTCAAAACAGTTATCTACATTTGGCATATGCTTCTCTTAGACAATCAATTTCACATTAAAAATTCAGAGTTTCTTTTTTGCCACTGTTCTGTAGAAACAAATTTAGGATTTAAGAATTTATTGTTAGATTAGGGGAGGTTGTGATTTGTTGTTACTAAGAGGAGAAATATTCTGTATTACTTTAAATGATGAATCCTAGCTGTGTTAGCCCTTGTTCAGGTTAACCCAGATGCTGGGGAAGCAAATGCACGTAATGTCCTTGCATATACAGTGATGATGATGATGATGATGATGATGTCTTTTCTCCCTCTTCCTCCTCCTCCAGCTTTCAGCCGTGCCCCAATTCCCATGGCAGTGGTCCGCAGAGAGCTCTCCTGTGAGAGCTACCCCATTGAGCTCCGCTGTCCTGGCACAGACGTCATCATGATCGAGAGTGCCAACTACGGGAGGACAGATGACAAGATCTGTGACTCTGACCCTGCTCAGATGGAGAATATCCGATGTTATCTGCCAGATGCCTATAAGATTATGTCTCAAAGGTACGGTGCCTCCAGCCTCCAGACTTCTTCCTTGCACATATATCAAGATTCAACATAAATCTGCTTGATAGACTGAGTGTGGATAAGACTATAAAGTGGCGCATGTTTTAGAAGAATTTGGCAGTTTCCACTGTAGATCACTCCTCCTGTCTCTGGAATGGTTGGTGCTGTAATCCCCACCATGGCACTTGGGCAATAGAAAACTTATTAACACTATTAGTAAGTTTAATGATGCACTCTGCCTGGTGTTATGTTCCGACAGTGTTCTTTAAAAATGATTTGGTTATCTAAGAGAAAAAAATTCATATTTTTTCCAGAATTTTCACTAAAATACAAGTGCAGAAATAGTCTTATTCATAATTATTTCCTAATTATGTAAGAATAATAGAGAAAACAGAAAGCTGGGTCAGGGTCCAGAGATACTGCCTAGTGATTTAGAGCAGTCGGTGCTCTTACAGAGAACCCACACGGGAACCAAACACCAGCTACTGTCTGTGACTCCAGTTCCAGGGTCTCTGACCTCCTCTTCTGACCTCTATTGACACCTGGACACACGTGGTGCACATGCAGATAAGCCAACACACACATACACATAAATAAAAATAAAATAATCAAATAAATGGGTAATTTATATAATCATTAACAAAAACACAGTAAAAGATCATTGATGAAGGATTATTTGACCTTGGAAAACAATGAAGAAAATACTAATTTACAATATGTTACTTGAAATGTATTTAATACTGTTGTCTATTTAAATTATTACCATGTTGAAATACATGAAGTAAGGTAGCATATAATTTCATGAGACAAGGGAAAATGTTTGATTTGGAGGGGATACGTTTATTTTCATACAAAGAAGATTTAAGATTTATCATAATAAAAATTCTTTATAAATAAAGTTAATTATTTATAGAGAGACATATACATATATACATATACACACACACACACATATATATATCTATATAGAGTGAAAGAGAGAGATACATACATTAAACATTTGTTCACTATTTCGATGATTTCTCAGAAATAAATTGTTATGCACTTTGTATATATATCCATGCTTCCTACTTTGTCGGCATGATTAGTTATTAAGTAATGCATCAGTAAGTGATAACTTTTCTGAATAATTTTATAATTGGATAGGGTCACTTTTTCATAAGGATTTTTACTCAGATAATTTTTATTATTCCATTAAGGAATTATTTTAAATGAGCAGAAATTAAAATACACAGAAAACTCACCAAATTGAAGACTAGACACAAACAGAAAGCAATGCCCACTACTCTGTCCCTAACCTCAGAGGTAAATAGTAAGACATGCAGCAGAGTTGGAATCATCTCTATTTTGGCTTACAAAAACTATCCTTATTTTAACCATTTTTCTGCTCTTAAAATAATTTACTGTTGTTTGTGTGTCCACTGTGCAGGAAGTACACACATGTCATTGTGGATGCATAGGGGTCAAAGGACCATTTTATGGAGTTGGCTTCCTCCTTCCAGCTTTACCCGAGTCCAGGGATTAAATTAAAATCTCCAGCTTTGGGAGGCAAGCTTCTTTATCCACCGAGCTGTCTCACTGGCCTCATTTTATCTTAATATTTAAAATTTTGTGTATTTTTGTGTGTGGTTCGTACACTATTAGAATCAATGTCTTTAGGCTAATGATAGATGTATAAATTACTAGAAGAAATTATAACTTACATGTCCAATGAGCAGGCCATTTGAAAGATGTTGAAGGATACTTCTCTTCACACATGTCATGGGATTTGGTTTGTCTGTTGCTAAAACAGATGCTGGAAAAACATAAAATTTTGAAATTAAGGGTCCATTTGATAAGAGTTGGATACATTGTTTACTTGTGTGTCTGTCTGTATTATAAAACTGACAAACTTCTATCTAATTTAAATAATATGTTATATTTAAGAGGATTTAAGTCCTTTTTTACTCATGCTGGTGTAATGTTCCCCCTGGAAAGGTTTATGATGAGTAGCATAGTGGCTAATAGTCATTTATTTCAGTTATGTAATCAAACATAAGATTGAATAGATTCCATAGTAAGTGTACTAAATGAAGGATCCTAGTTTTTTATGTTTATGTAAATGAAGTATATATCAGAAGCATTAACTTGAAATTGTTTTAGTGTATTCATTAATACCGTTTAAAAACAATCCATTAATCTTGTAATTACTACAAAAATTATTAGTAATGGATCCTCTCAATAAACTGAAGTATGTAGGTTATATACACATAGTGGCAAATCTGTAATGGAAGCCTGCCTTCAGCACTAACTAAATCCTTTGAGTAAATCCTCCTAGTAAGTTCTGAATAGAGATTTTTCAAGCTGTCAGATGACTGTGGCCATTCACCTTTGGACTGTTAGGTCTACTGCATTTTCAGTTTGCAAAATAAATATTTTGATCCTCATAGAGAGAAGTTTGAGACCCTCTGGTCAGATGGCCAAGGCTACCCATCTCCTTTATAATAAACTGCTACAATGTCATGCCAGCCAGAGCATGTTAAATGATGGTGATAGGGATACTGTGCTAATAACATGGATATGTTAAGTAGGTGAATACATTAAAATGAAATAAAAATGACAAGTAACATTTCTGAAGTATATATTAGATAAATGGATTTTTTCGTTGTCAAATTTAAGCATTTAAAAAAAGATTGTCTCAGTGTATAAATATTAAGTATGTCTTGAGGGAAGATTATTACAAAGTACAAAAGTACAAAATATTACAAAGTATTATAAGTAAAAATTATTGTTATTATATCCTTGCATAAACTTGTGAAAAAAAAAAAACCCTTCTAACTTACTCACTTAAATGTAGCCTTTATACAGATGAGACAAAGACACATAAAATGCATTTTATGTAAATTTTGGAAAAGTTACATAAATTGAAATTTGAACTAACTTTTAAATTAAGTATGAAAAATTTGAGCATTGAATTAAAAGAGATATGACAAGATGTCCACATTTGTCTGCAGTAGAGCTGTCCTATCTGGCATCCCATTTGTTCAGAGTCCTCAGAATTGCCTAGACTTGAGCCTGGGATGGCTTTGAGCTCTGGGTTTGATCTGCAGGGAATACACACACACACACACACACACACACACACACACACACACACACACACACTGTACCTACTTTTACCAAATCTAAATGATCATGACATTGTTCTCATCTGCTTAGCCTCCTTAATATTCTATATTTATTGCTCTATCCTTTTCATACTGAAGGATTAGTTCAAATGACATTGTACATTTATTTATCCTTCTGAAACTTCACATTTCTCCTTATTGTATGTGTACATCAGGTAGTCCAAGTTACCACACAGCATGTTCTCTCTTTTTTCTGATTGTAAGTTTCAGGAATACCAAATCAATGTTTTTCAGTGCAACCAATTTTAGTGTCTAAATGGGTAAAGATGTAATGCTCTCTGATTTAGTTACGCTCATTAACAACTCCTTCAACTTTGATATTTCCATGCCTTCTATTCTTTGCATGTTGTGCTTAGGTATTTTAGAGACTCTTTTAGAAGAAATATCTGACATAGCTTTTGTGTCTTAGTGTGAACATAACTTTTAGCAACTGCATAACTTCTGGAAGGTTCCATGTGGACTTCAGCTAGAATTCAGTGTTGCTTTCAGCTATTAACTCTAATGTTTGAGTCATTAACTCAGCCAGCTCTTGAAAGTACCGAATGGGGTTCAGTATGACAGTTAGTCAGACTTGATGGATAAATAAGCTAGGCATGGTTCCTGCACATAAAATATCCTGGACAGATAAAAGGCAGCCAGCAGGATCATTTACTAAGCATTTTAGTCCTTCCTCATTTACATTTATTGAGGAGATGAAAAGAGGAAATTTCATTCTGGTAGGTAACATCAGAGAGCCTGTTGGGCGGGAAGGTGTTAGAGTTGGCTCATTTCTGTGCAAGCTGTGTAAGCAGAAGGACATGGAAGAGGCACAGGTGGAGTGGCCTCCTTCTTTTAGCTTCTCCTACTGTGGCTTCAAAACTTACTGTTGTTCAGCTCAGGATGTCCCTGCATTTCATTTGGCCCACTCCTCTCTAAAAATGCCAATGCTTGGAGTCAAACTCTTCCTTCAAATCCTTCCTTGTAAATCAGGAACACATGCTATTAAGATACCATACAAATGCTAGATCATACATGAGCTTGATAAATTCGCTTATTTTATTTTTGACTTGGAATCCTTCTTATAAATTGGACATCAAATCCCTTTAAGTATAAGAAATCTGAATGTCATATGTAATGATTTCTGTGCTTTCTTTTTTAGTATATATCATAGCATAACTAGTCTCATAATCTTAATATATGTATGCTTGCCTATAATTTTTTAAACTACAAAAGCACTTGCAGAGAGGCATGCGTATGTTTATGTGTGTGTTTAAGTGAACATGTAATTTCACTGACTTGTACATATAGAAAATTGCACAAATCAAATGTGTACAGCTCAAGGACTCTTTACACACTGAGCTCATGCATGTGTCCAACAAACTGTTGAAGACAGGGAACATTAGCCAGACCCCTCCCTAAGGACATCTCAGTTCTGACTTTGAACAACCTAAATTAGTTTTTGCTCATTTTGTAATTCAAACAATGACTTTGTATAAGATGTTCTTAAATGTAGCCTTTCTCATTCACTGTATTTGTTGCTTTCCTTTGTCACTGATGTTTTTTGTATGCCATATCTTTGTCATTTCAAGTATAATTATTTTCTAACACTTTTATAAAGCAGGGCAACCTTCAAAATGAGTTGGTTTCAGAATATTCGTTGCTGCTAATTTCCCTCTCTTCTCACAATACCATGACTTAACCTGTATTTTTAAAATATGTTTACCTTTGATACATATTTGAGGCTAAAAACATGTATTTAAAGTCAAGCTAACTTTACTTAACTTCTCATTGGGGTCATGGGAGAGAGACAGAAAAATAAATGAAGACAAAAATAAGTCTGTCGCTAGCATTTAAATTAACTTAGGATAACAGGTCGTGAAATGCATGCTATATATATTATATACATATATATTATATATACATATATATTTCTAATTAAAAACGAGAGCCCCAGATTTTATTATAGTTTTAGGAGTATCTTAGCAATATTATATTTTCAGATGTTGCAGTCACATAGGGAAGAGGAGAGGGAGAGAGAATTGTTTCTCACCTTTTGAAAGTTATACTGCAGTTGATATCAGCACCACAGGGGATTTTACGGCTCCTAAAAGATCTTGGTTTCTGTTGTACTCATTTCTAGAGTACTTGAAAAATATCTTCTGTAACAGCAGATGAAGAGGTGCCAGTGGCAGATTTTGTGTATATTTAGCCTAGTAAGTGTTTCAGACGGGACACATACACGAGCCACTTTTCCTCTGTGACTTTGATGGATCCCTTGCATGATGTTTCATGATTTCCTTCAAAATCAAAACAATGTCAACAAAAACAAACCTTTAAATACATGGATTTCCCAGATTTATTCAGAACCTATTTATTTTGCACATTGGATTGATATTTGTGTGTGTGTTTGTTTTAAGATTCATTTATTATGTATACAGTGTTCTGCCTATACACCAGATCTAATTATAGATGGTTGTGAGCCACCTTGTAGTTGCTGGGAATTGAACTCATGACCTCTGGAAGAGCAGCCAGTGCTCTTAACCTCTGAGCCATCTTTCCAGCCCTGCGTGTTTGTTTTAAAAGACAGAAAGGAGAGAACAGGTAGCCCATTTCCACAGCCCCAATATACAGAACACAGATATTCAGCAATGTTCTCATCTTGAAAGCACTGACATATTTTCCTACATTTTACTTTCTTTTGTATCTGAGAATCCATTATGACCAGTCTCCACGTATACTTCCATGTCCTCTTAGGTATTAATTTAGTTTAGAAAGAATTTATCTGTTAATTATGTATATGTATATATTTGCTTTTTAACAAAGTTTAAGGGAAAAGAAAATCTGTAATTCTTTCATGATATTATTCTAAACACAGAAGTATCAGAGGAGCTAAATGTATAGGTTTGTACTACTGGAAACTGTTTTTAATAAAGATTATTATTGATTTCATTCTTTTAAAAGCAAGTTTGTCATGTCATGACCCAACTTATTAAAATATGTCTTATGTTTTGAATTACAATATAATTATATCATTTCCCCTCCATTTTCCTTCCTCCAAACTCACCCTTGTACTCTGCTTGCTTGAGTTCAAATTCACAGCTTCCTTTTGTTGTTATTTACATATGTGTACATGTCCGCGTCTGTGTCCTTTTTCCCCTGAATACATAAATGCAATCTGCTTGTTCTGTATAACGTTACATGTATATACATGTTTTCAGGGCTGATCCTTGGTACTGGATAACAAATTGGTATCCTCTTCCCAGGAGAAGACTATTTTTTCCACTCTTCAGCATTCCTTAGCTACCTGTAGTTCTTTGTCTAGGGTTGAACATTGTGAGCTTTCTCTCTTCCATGGTAGCATGTCTATCGTTGCCTTTGTTCAGTCCCTGCTTAGGTTGGCATGATGGTAAGACTTCATGAATGTATCTTCTGTTGTGTCTAAGAGACACAGTCTCACAGCAACTCCCTGTCCCTCTGGCTCTTGAAATCTTTCTACTCCATCTTTCACTGTGTTCGCTGAGCCTTGGGTACAGGTGCATTTTGATTGGTTGTAGTTTTCGGTAATGGTTTCCATTTGTTGCATATTTTACTTTAAGAGGGATAGGAGCTGCACTTTCTTGGGTGTAGGAGGGAAAATATTTAAAACGTAGTTAGCAATTTGTGCTGTTAGCATTGTAGATTCTCTTCCAGGATCTGTGACTTCACTAGCCCTAAATAGTTCCGTTTCCTGTACCAGGCATGATTTCCTTCTGATTGACTGAGTCTTGAATCCAATGAGAGAGCTGTTGCTTACCATCAAGGTCTGCCTGTGCCACTGCTGCACCATGGGGTTATTGTGCCATGCTGGTCATTGCTGTGGCTCATAGGCATCAAAGCTGGGTAGAACTGTTGGGTGCTTTACACCTTTAAACTTGTATGTCACTTACTGGTACCATGAAAGCTACTCCTCCGGGAGGAGGCTTCCAAGTGGGGTACCGCTCAGTGCTTGTGGGCTCTGTGACATAGTAATGGGATTTGGGAACTTTAGACCAGCTGTTACCTAAGACACTTAAATTTCCAGTGATGGTTTTCACTGACATTGTTCGTAGTAACTTTGGGGCATGTAACTATTAATAACTGCTTTACTAAACAAGTGCAGCAAAATAATACTAAGTAAGACTTCAGCAGAGAAGCATTGGTATGATAGATTCACCTTGAGAGTTTTTGTTGCATATTTGATGTACAGAACCTGAGATTAATAGAGTAACTTTACTCACTTTTAGTGAATGCTCAATGAAGGTTTTTTGTTTTTGTTTTCAAGATTTTTTTTAAACTTTGTTTTTATGTTTCTATGGATGTTTTGCCTGCATCTGTGTCTGCACATCATGTCTGTGCAGTACATTCTGAGGGCAGAAGAGGGCAATGGAACCCCTGGGGCTGGAGTTACAGATGGTTGGGAAGCCACCATGTGTGTTCTGGGAATTGAACCCAGGTCCTCTGGAAGAGAAACCAGTGCTCTTAACCTCTGAGCCATCTCTACAGTCCTAGTGAAATTGTTTTTAAAACTTCATCCTATTCTTTGTTGTAGTCAGACTGTAGAATTTTGAAATATTAAAATGCTTGGAAGTTTTTTTCAAGAAAGAAAAAAAGCCAAAATGCAGTATTTCTAATATTAGAAGAGATGTGATAAATACCTTCAATTATCTTGTGAATAGGTGATAGTTTGGATTGGGCTTGTCCACAACAGCCTGTGCATTTGGTTCTTGGTCCCCAGTGTGACAATAGAGAAGATGATGGGATTTCTAAAAGTTGATCTGGAGATATCTTCAGGTAATTTCCTATGCATCTGATAACTCACTAAGAGGTTATCATGAACCACACTCTTTACCATTGCTTGACTCACTCAAGTGAAATGGAAAACAGTACTGTTCTTCAAGAAAGAGACAACTAAAAAACACAGGGTTTAGATAAAATCCCACGTGTTCACCATTACCTGCTGCTGACAAAGAAATGCTCATTTTCACATTAAGAGTGGGCAGCCTTGAATTTCTGATGCTGGGAATATGTTGTGAAGCTTATTAAATTATGGAGCATTTTCTCTGCTTTTAGAGTCTCCAGTTGAAGATAATCAAACACTAAAACTATGCAGTATGAGTTTGTTAATATTACCAACATCTGTATTTTGTATGTACACCATTATCTGTAGTAAAATTTCAGTCAAAGTAAATTTGCTAGTGAACATGGAGAATCTTTTCAAACTTGCGTAGCATTGGTGATAAACACAACACATAGCTCTTTGTAACTTTAGGAATAGTGAGGTTTCATGAGTGGGAGGTTTTATGAGTCCTTTCAAAGTAGAAATGCGAAGATACACATTTTCTTCATGAAGTAAACATAAGAAACAAAATACTGTGTAGCAACTAATGTGTTATATAATGGAGTTTTAGACAGATTCAATCTCCATCAGCAAGACTTGGCTCCTACATGATAAAAATGAATGTGTTTCATTTTTATTTTTTTCCCTTATGAAGTAATTTCTTTATTATAGAGTTGAATTTATTTTTATTTATTATACTGATTTTACTATTGTTTCCCTATAAATGTTCAGATTATGTAAAAAAAAAATAATGTAAGGGTATAAACATTGCTTGTTAAGAGGACATGGTATTATCTAAGGTGCTAAAAATCACTATCCCCCAGATATTTGTTTATTTGAAAAAATTACATTAGCTGGTAGTGGTTTCTATTAAGTTAGATATTTTTATTATTCCTTGTGTAGCAATAAGCTACGTGAATCATCTCTGTTTGTAATTAGAATTATCAAATAGAGAAAGCAAAGTCTGTTCTTCACTCACATGTACTGATTTCAATATATAAATATATAGGTTTGTTTGGAATTAGATAAAATACTTGCAGTCTTTCCAAAAATGCCAGTAATCCTAATTACTGTTGCTATCAATCTCAGAAAATAAACATTTGGAGCAATTTCTTGGACCTGTTAGTGTGGTGAGTAAATAATCCTTGGCTGAAAGTATAAGTCTACAGAGATATTGTGATGTGAAAGAAGGAAATATACTCCAAAATACTGAAAAGACTAAAAGAGAGAATTGTTATGTCAAAAGTGAGACTATGCAGCAGTTGGTTTAGCCAAGTTGTATAGCCAGAAAGAAGTAAAGAAATCTTTTCATCTAAAGAGTACTGATGCTGCTGAATTATTTAGAGTCATTTTGTTCTCAAGCATTCACTGCTGTTCGTCTAAACAACTCTTATTTTGTGTTTTTTGTTTTTTTTGTTTTTTATATTAGATATTAAATACTGAGATCTGAAGGCATTTGAATTTTAGCAAGTAGGGTCTGTCAGAGTTATATGAAAAACCAAAAGATGCTCTCGCCAATACAAGCACCATAATCAAGTAATGTTATGATTATTATTACTTGATATATTGACAGTGAAGTTTATATTTGTTTGTTGGTAAATGTGATTTCATTTTAGATTTACTCTCAGAAAGTTCACATCCTTGAAAGTTTCTGTTACATGTGGTACTTGTTTTTCTTATAGACATTATATCTTTCTCTTTCTGATTTTATACAGATATTCTCACATTTTTAATATTTTGGTTTTCCTAAAACCACATATATTTGTAATTTTAGTACTATCCACTTTTTCTGATCAGTTTTGTCAGTTAAAAAACTTTCCAAACACCACAGTAAGGTATTTTAGAAATTACAGTTACAAAAGGCCCTCCTTTCCCACAAATTATTCTCATAAAAGGCCTTTCACCCTTCCAAGGAATCTATGTAGATCATCCTTGCCTAAGAAGACAGGGTCTGAATTACTTTTTCTGTTACACTGGGGAAACATGGGTTCCTTCAAATGACTTCATAGCCAATTATTTCCTCCAATAGCGATTCAGTGCTGTGACATTAAAAGTACTATAACTAATAGCGTTGTATGCAGTACAATTCGTTAACTTATGTCCAAAGTGTAGAGAACCATAAATTAACAGGAGCAAGTTAAACCGCAAAAAGACTGATATGGGACACACACATACTGCAAACTAAGTGATCTTACTTAGGGTGATTTGTCCAGTTCCTGTAAAGTATCCCGAAATGATGCATGCACATGAGAAGGTAATTCCAATGTAATGTCAGCAATACCCATCTGGTATACATTTACTAACTCCTTTTACAATATTATAAAGAGTAATAATAAAACTCTTTATATTTGCTTTGTTAGGTGTTTTTTCCCCTAACATTGTATTTACTTTTACTTTATGTATATGTGTGTTTTGCCTGTATGTATGTGAACCATGTGCATGCTTGGTGATGACTGAGGCCAGAAGAGAGTGTTAGATTCCACATAACTGTGCAGATTTTATGATCCAACATGTAGATGCTGGAAACTGAACTCAGATACTTAACAAGAGCAGCAAGTGCTATTTTCAGCTGAGGCATCTCGCTAGCTGCTACAGTATTTTTTATCGGGGAAGAAAAAAAAAAAAGAAGGAACATTTTATTTTGCTCATTGTGGCATGATTTTTAAAACCAACTTCAGAATAACAGATTTGCAAACAACTTACCAGTTTGTATTGTCACATATGTAAATACCCACAACCACCCAAACACACATATCAAGGAGACCATAGTGTAGAAGCTTATCTGAGTATTTATGAAGAATATTTCTAGGGTAAAGATTAAAAAAAAAAACTTACTTATTGAACACTCCAGAACTTCAGAAGCTTACATTTTCATTTTCTAAAAAATACGTTATTGGTTGTAGTGTTAAGGCAACTCCATGTAGTTAAAAGGGAGGTTTATTTTGTGGGGTAACTTATAAGTAAAGGGATAGGTTACAGGGTTTGGGAAAGGTGTAGCACAGTCCAGGGGTGTTCTCTGGAAAACTGCTCAGTCCACCTCCAGCGTCCAGGATCCAGGAACCAAGAGAGCCGGCACATCCGGATCTCCGGTCTTTTTTTTTTTTGCTTCTTTGAGACAGGGTTTCTCTGTGTAGCTTTGCGCTTTTTCCTGGAACTCACTTGGTAGCCCAGGCTGTCCTTGAACTCACAGAGATCCGCCTGGCTCTGCCTCCCAAGTGCTGGGATTAAAGGTGTGCACCACTACCGCCCGGAGGGATCTCAGGTCCTAAGGGCTCCTGTCTCGGCCCTGACTTGTAGGTGTGACAGTTAAGGAAGCCTCAAAGGGGGTAGTACTTCCAGGTCAAAGCTGGAACAGCTACTCACTATACTACATGGATATATTTTTCTCTTATCCAAATAATTTATTTCCTTAGCCGTGCTAGAGATTGGAGTTAGTACCCTAAGGGTGCTAAGTAAGCATTGGTCTGCATTCCAGCCCCTGTTCTTTTCATATAATTTGTATTTATTTATTTTTGATTTTGAAAAAGTTTTCACTAGGTAGCTTTGCCCTGCTTGACTACCTGTGTAGATGAGTCTAGACACAAACTTGAGGCATTTCTCCTGCCTCTGTCTCCCAAGGGATGAGATTACAGGCTGATGCTGCCATGTCTTCCTCCCTTATTTTTAATTTTTTTTTCCCCCCGGATGTCAGCAGATGTAATTACTTTGTCTTACCAATAGTAGGTACACACTGCCTCTGTGAGCAATATAGAGGTGATGTGTTTCTTGGGGCTCCTGTGAGGATAAATACCTCTGCTGGTTGCTGTGGGGACTAGAAGTGAGTGAGTTTACACCATTGTTAGACAATTTCATCTTGATTTTGTTAATGTTGGTTTACCGATGTATTTCATAACAGAAGTATGTGAGTATGTGTATTTCTTTTCTTTTCTTTGAGACAGGGTTTCTCCATGTAACAGTTCTTTCTGTCCTGGATCTCCTTTTGTAGCCCAGGCTGCCCTCAAACTCATCGAGGTCGACCTGCCTCTGCCTCCCAAGTGCTAGGATTAAAGGCGTTCGCCACCACTGCAAGTCTGTGTGTTTCTTATATTTCAAAAATATTTTATTCCTCTTTTCACATAAAATTATTTTATTGTATGACCTCTGGGGTGCTGAAGAACTGGGAAGTTCCTTCAAGCTCATAAAATTTAACTTCTAAAATCCAGAATACTTTTATGCGGGAACTTGAACCTGTTTACACTCTGTTTCGTCGGCGCAGACTTCTGTAGTCCATGTAGTCTCTAATTTCTACTAAGTTCCTTAATTTATATTCTTATAGAATTGTTCCATCATTTTCTCTTCTAAAATTGGCTCTCCTTCCCTCCCTCCTTCCCTCCCCCCTTTTTGTCTTCCCCGTCCCCTGTCCTGGTGATCATGTGCACTCTCTTGCGCATGCTCGTCAATTACTCTGCCACTGAGCCTCATCCTTACTTCTTAGTCTCCGTGTTTCCCCATGTATAGAGATATTAGCAAATATCTAACAGCCACGTCCAAGAGTGAGACTTCGGTTCTCTTTTAAGTTATACAAAACAATATCCACCCCTTGCTTTGCCTGTCTATTCAATAGGTCCTGCCAAAACTGAACTCTTTCATTTTATTCTAGCAGACTTTCAACTCTGTAGAGCATGTTTTTATTTCTAATGACTACATAATATTACAAAAAATGTTTCTCTGTTCTTAATTTATGTCTATACACATTTTAAAAACTCTGTGTAAACACTACCTCAGTTAGCAATGCATTTCCCCTGCAATTTTTGGAGCAAGATTTGCACACATTTTTATATCTGTTTATGAAGCCTGAGTAACTTGTTATTAAGATAAAATTTTACCCATTCTATATTTTCCTACCCCCAGTTAGTACAACAAAAGAATCTACTTATGTTCTAAGAAATAAAACTATTATAAATTTATTTTGTCCATCATGCTTCATGCCAATGGTTATAGTGATGAGTCTGTTGATGGTACACTATGGTCTGACAGAAAAAAAATTTGTTTTGGAGAACTTATGTACAATCAGAAATAAGGATAGATTTATATCTTCCTTAGCAGGTGGATGGAAATGCTGCCATTTCTACATCCTGCAAACTAATATTTCAGTCTCTCTTGTGTCTGCAAATAGTTTATGTGTTTCATAATAAGCAGATGGTACCTAGTTTATTTTTCTGAGGATGATTATGAGTAGTTTGTTTGTTTATATATCTATTAAAATTTTTTCAAGAGTAGCTAGGGATATGGGTCAGTGTTTCAAGAGTATTTATTACTCTTGCAGAGAACCCAGGTTCAGTTTACAGGACCTGCCTGGTGGCTCACAACTGTCCTTAACTGCAGTTCCAGGGGTCTGCAGGCACCAGATGTGCACATGGTAGCCATTTGTATATACAGACAAAGCACCCTTAAACATAGAAGAAAAAATATTCTTAATTTTTCAGTTCTATATGGGATAAAAATCCAAACTGTTCAAAATAAATAAGTAAATAAAGGGAAATGTAGTGGTTCAAATGCCCTTGGGAAAGAAGGTCAGATGCATTGTTAATTCCGCCTGCCATGGCCTCCTGGTCTATGCTCACTCTGGTTCAACTGCTTCTTATACTTTGATCCCTGGTCACCAAGCCTTTCTGCCTCAAAGTTAGCATAGTTTGAGGCTCAGTAAGCCCAAAGCACAGTTTATTTTTCTTTGCTATACTAACAAAAGAACAATGTATCCCCATTGGACAAGCTTGCCATCAAATCGCAATAGTACTCATTTTGCCAGAAAATGGGGTGCACAGGTTATCATAAACCAGGAGTTCTAATCCCAAGGTGAAGTTTTCTTCCATCAGACTTCTGGAAATGTCTACACATTGATGTGGATGGTACTAATGACATCTAATGTAAGCAAGTCAGTTGTGCTTCAAAATGCCGTATCATGTCCAGGGAGCGCCTGCCCACCAAAAAATTACCTAATCAAAACTGCCCAGAACACTTGGGTTAAGAAACACTACCTTGAAATGATCAGTAAGTAACCCTGAAGGGAAGTGTAGTTCTACTGCAGGTGAAGCCTGTGCTGTAACATATAGAAACAACGACTCTATTCATTGCCTAGTTCAAAGGTAAGTTAGTGTTGTGTATGGAACAACCAAAGAATACTTATTTTCGTTAGAAATAATGCCAGGTTAAACGTTCTATATTACATATATCACCAGGAACAGCATTTCTCCAAAGTTACCACCTTGGAGCTTGTCTGTGTTTTTAAGATAGACTGTATTTTGAACTATGAAAATGTCACTATATTGATAAGAAATGTGGCTTGTTTAATCTCCACAGTTGTTTCTCAAACTTGGTATTAAATACCAGATTTTATGGATTTTTTTCTCAGTTTTATGTAAGTACGATATTTCAAGAAATAATCTCTCTAGATTTTTAAAGAATGAGGTCTTATCCTTTCAAGTTTTGTCTAAGCAGTGTCATTCCAATCTGCCAATATTTCTGGAAATGTGGAAGAGGCACAAGGAACCCTGCTCACACACTCTTTACATTAGTGAATAACAGAACCAGAGGGAAGGAAGGATTGAAGGCAAGGCCGTTTCTCCAACACTTACATCTGGGGGACCTAGCCAGTATAGTGTAAGTCCAGCATCATTTTTAAACAAAGCTGACTGAACTGTGGAATAGAAGTCATTAAACCCCAATATCAGGTTTTGAATATAAAAGCTGCTTTGAGGAAAAATGTTCTGAGTTACATTTTTAAGGAAATGCCTCCTGGACAACCCACCCTAGGTATTTAAGAAGCGTCAGGGTTATTTCTCAGTCCGTTTTGATGCTAATTTTTCTGCACAGCTCCTCCTCACTTCAGAGGATAAAAGGTCACAAAACGGGATCAAAATTCTTCCTTGCTTAAGAACCCCCTCCTGCGTCAGACTGGAACTGTGACTACTTAAGTAATCGCTTTAGACACACCCCAAAGTTTGCAACTAAAGAATTCATTCTCTAAAAATGTTTGCAGGAAGAAAAATTGCAGCAGCAGGAACAATAGCCCTTTGAATCCACAGACAGCAGCACCCCCGCACACACAAACTCCTTTTTAACCTTTCCCACTTCCCTTTGTATGAGATTCTCATATTACATTTAATGCCACTCTTCACCCTGTCACTGAGACCTGGTATCTCAGAATTTCTGAAGTCTCGCAGCAGTGGAACTGCTGGGCACAACACCCAAGCCATGTGACACAACACAGATATTCTCCCCACTGGGTGCTTCTTCAGTTGTGAAAGCAAACAATGTCATGGGTCTTCAGTGTCAATCCTGAAGTGTTTCAATCACTAGACGACCTGTGACCTAGTGGAAAACGCCAGTGGAAAAATACACTTTTCCCAAATTCATTTCCACCTTTTCTTCTTTCCTTCAATTATTTTTGTGATTGTAATGAAAATAACATCATTTCTCTCCTCTCAGTTGTGAATATAAAACTTGGTGAAATTCTTGTCTTTTGTTATCACTGGTCTGTGGGAATCAACACTGAAGCCCCGAGCAAGCTCCTCCCCCTAAGGCTGTGCTGGTGCTTCTGGCTTGAGACCTATGGGCCTCCTTTAGGACAGTCCTTGTCTACCCTTCCGGGGAGCTGAGGTTAAGACAACTAAATGAACTGAATGAAGGAGGCACAGCTTTAAACTGTTTATATAAATGGGCCTTGAGCGATGGATCGGCCACTTGTTAGCAGTGCGTATTACTCTAACAGAAGACATGAATTGTGTTCCTAGGACTCACAAGCAACAGCACACAACCACTATAACTGTAGCTCCAAGGGAACTGATCTGTACCCACATGCACATACCCTCACCCAGACACCACACAATTTAAAATGTATTCTAAACATCATATTTATACTGTGGAATGTAATAGCCACAAGGACAAAAGAGAAACACAATCACATTTTCGTCTTGGAATGAAATAATTAATGGATTCAATGATGCCATTAGTTAAATGTTTAAAGTTCTATACAGAGACTTGGCCAAACAAGTCTTGAAACAATGTGAAAACACAAATGATCATCCCTTCTCTTTGCTTGTATGATATTAAATCATAATACATAGTAAAACAATTCCATATATTCTGCTATAAAAGCAACTGCTTGGAAAGTTTCGAAGATGCTCTCCTTTCTTGTTTGCTAATACATACTTTGAATAAAACAGTTGTTTGCTACAATGTAGTATGTGATTCATTTGTACCAGAAAACAAATTTTCAGAGCAATAACCAAATATTCAAAATTATTTTCTGACTCATTATGAATAAAATATAAAATAAGAAATGTCATAAACAGGTAGGGTCTGTTTCTTCAAAAATTAGAAAACATTGATTATAGAGAAAAAAAACAAAACAAAACAAAACACTACCTTGCAGTAAAGTGGTTCTCTGGGTTTCTTGGAAGACTATAAACTTATCTTACATTGACTTTTATTTCCAAAGGAAATAACAGAGCAATTTTCACAGAGCTTAGATTTTCAAAGAATAAATAATCATTTTACCTTTCTCTGTGCATGCATGGAATAGAGATTTTCAATTCTGGCTCCTGAAAGAGTTCTTGGTATTTCACAAGAAATGAAGATGGTTGATACGTGTCTATGGCACCACTGAAAACCAATGAACAGTACTTCTCAGAAGTGTCTGCTGAGCCCTCTTATGTCAGAGGGGAAGAAAGTAAGAAGAAGCACTCTCATTTATCATTCCAGAGTCTGTATAAACATTGTGATGTGCACATAGGTCAGGTCAGAGTAGAGACATGACTAAAGTATGTATTGTTCAAGATCACTAGTTTCAAACTAAAGGCGGGGGTGGGTGGGGGGGAACAGCGTGAACGGCTGCGGTCCAGTCAGAGGAGGCACATCCACATGGAGGATGATGGAGTTGTGTGGCTTTGGAATGTATAACAAATAGGGAATGAGGTGAGAGGACACAGTCAGAACCTAGGGTTCATGTTATTTAGAACACGGAAACTGAAAAGGTACTAGACAAATCCTCAGATTTACCATAGGGAGCATGCGCAGTGCAGTTGTGGTGGGGCTGCACAGGAGCAGGATATTAACATCTGTAAAGTTGAAGATGCTACCCCAGTCGGCCGCCATGCTGGATTGTGAGGCTCCCCCATTTGCCTTACAGCTCTGCCTCTTAAACCAGTGCCTCGATGCTCCCGGCATTCTCCTGTGATGTACCATAATTGTGCCCTCTAAGCAGGACAGAGCTGTTTCTTCTCCTGAAGGTCAAGTTAACTGCATGAACATTTTCCATTAGCTTATTGTGACATGCTGAAAACTGTTTCATAATACATACAAAGAAACAGGAAAATCTCTAAGTAAATAACTGGCATATAAGTAAACTTAGATAAATATAATTTTAAAATGAAGACCTGAGGCAAGTTTTACAAATGCACAAGGAAAAAATAGGATTCTGTATAGTTGTTTAGGCTTCTTTGCTTATCTGCTGGTATATGAAAATAAATTCCTGTAACATAGTGTGATTATAAGAATTGTGTTAAAGTGAAGAGATATATATTCTTTAGGGAGTTTGTTTTGTTAACATACAGTGCTAGCCACTTAATGAGTTCTTAACAATTGGAGAAGTCACTTTTTGATATAAATCTCATTCTGTGTGTGTGCGTGTATGTGTGTGTGTGTGTGTGTGTGTGTGTGTGTGTGTGTGTGTGTACATGTGCGCTTTTAATTGCCAGAAGAAATTCTAGATACATTTTAGTAGGACTTATAAGAGGTTTTGTGGGTGTTGGGAACTGAACTAGCATCCTCTAGAAGCCCTGCAAATACAGTTGACAAGTGGGCCATCTTTCCTGCTCCATAAATTCCAAATTTTGATAACTTAAAAAAATACAGTGATTGAGGAAACCCTATTGTATCAGAAAGGGATGATTAGCTTGTGTTTTGTTGAAGTCTATTATAATCTGAAAATAGAAATAAGAATTCCCAAGAATGATGATTATAGTTAATAAAGGGGGCCAGTGACAGTCAGATCATTATTTCATAAGGTCAATATTAAGTGATAAGTCCATGTCGATCACTCGTCAATCTTCATAGTCATTTTGTTAAGTATGTAAAAATAGATGATAATGAAAATGATGTGGTTCAATCCTTTTTCAAAATTCAGCACACACTATTCTCCTCTGGTCATTTGGACGATGGTAAGGAAATGAGAAATGAAAGCCTATCAAGAACTATCTTTCCAGCTCACATTTGAGTTAGGTCAAAACTACATCTCATAACTAAATCCAATCAGAGCTAAATAGTAAAATATGGTTTATTTTAAGTGAGTATGTGTGTGCTCATGCTCACATGTGTGTTACACATATGTGTCCCGGTCCACTTTCATGTATATATGTGTGTTGGGTGCTGTGGAGGCACCCAGAGATACACATCTTGTTTCTCTTCCTCACTTACTCTCCAACTATATTTTTTATTTTTTGAGAAATTATTTTTCACTGGATCTAGAGGTTATAGATTCGGTTATACTAACTAAATTGCAAACCGAGGATTCTTCATGTTTCTACCTTCCCAGCTCTGGAATTATAGGTATGCACCTTGTCAGGTAGGCAGTCCTCATACTTAACCACAGAAGACTTTGACTGACCGAACCATCTCTCTAGCCATACTATACTAAATATTTATAGACTTATTAAAAATTATTTCTCTCAATAGTGTATTAGCAGTGCCATGCTTCCACTTGGGCTTGAGCGGATGCCGCCTAAGATTGTCAAATCAAGTAGAGCAATTTATCTTTGACTTTTATACTTGAGAAATAGAGAAATGCAACAATTGATAAAGCTGTGATTATAGTTCATTCATGAGTCGGGCGCTTTGCTGTTACTTCACTTGCTCCTGTTTGTTTGGCATATTTGTTTGGTATTCTTTCATGTTTTACTATGTGCACAAGGAGATAATAAGAGTGAGGAAGTAAATCTTTCATTCATGACTTTTATCTCCCATACCTGCCGTCTTTCTTTTATGGTGTGAAGTCTTTGATGATTTGATGTATAAGGTCACAGGTACGTGGAATTACTGATACTTATTTATCTGTACTATCAACTGAGGGTAATCTAAATCATTTATTCGTGTATCACCCTAAAGCCATGACGGAAAAAGTATAGCTGCAAGCATTGCTTGTGGCATCCAGTCAACTCAGTCATGTGGTGATATTCTAAAAGTAGCTGTTGGCTTTTTGCAAGTGAATACTGTCTGTGGAGTTATTTTCTTGCCAAAGATTAAGGAGAAGTTTCCCTCATCCATTTTAATATGGTCCCACCTGTAGGTGAAGAGTTACACACATTTAATGACTTGGAGAAAGGGATAATTAATCTTTCTCAGGGATGAGCCCCCTAAACAGTTATCTAATTTAGGACTCTAAAAGCATAAAATGCCAAACAAAATCAGCAGGTTGGATTTGGGGTGGTGACATGAGAAGGGTTGGAGGGAGGAGAGGGTGTGGTGATATATTGTGTCCCCTAATATATTATGCATCCTAATAAACTTATCTGGGATCTGAGGACAGAACATACACTCGACAGACATAGAGGCTGGAAAATGGTGGCACACACACCTTTAATCCTAGCATTCCGGAGGCAGAGATCCATCCAGATCTCTGTGAGTTCAAAGCCACACTGGAAACAGCCAGGCATGGTGACACACGCCTTTAATCCCAGGAAGTGATAGCAGGAAGCAGAAAGGTATATAAGGCATGAGGACCAGGAACTAGAGCCTTTTTAAGCCTTTAGCTTTTAGCAGCAGTTCAGCTGAGATCCATTTGGATGAGGACTCAGAGGCTTCCAGTTTGAGGAAACGAGATCAGCTGAGAAATTGGCGAGGTGAGGTTAGCTGTGGCTTGTTCTGTTTCTCTGATCTTCCAGTGTTCACCCCAATACCTGGCTCCAGTTTGTTTTTATTAATAAGACTTTCTAATAATTCATGCTACAAGAGGGAGAAGGGGAAATGATATAATTATATCTTAATAAGAGTAAAACCAAATTTAAAAAAGATAAAAGTGAAAACTGTAAGTATTTTCATGTTTTAGGCTGGCAAATTGCTCAGTATTTAAAGGCACTTGTCAGTTCTAGGACCCACACAATAGAAGAAAATGGATTTCTGTGGGTCATTTTCATAACGCACATGCACCTAAAAAATGTAGTGTTCTTTACATTAGCATTCTTTTAGACTAGAAGATAATGCTTATTTGTCAGTGTTTATATAGCTGCCCTATCAACTGCCAGGCTATTAACTGCAGAGATGAAGCCGCAGCATAGACAAGGCAAAAAAATTATGGCCAATAATATTTTTATTGGTTAGTTTGTTTGCCAAGTTTGCATGGATAATGGAGAATATATTTCCCAATTCTGGATTATTTAATGTGGATATTAATTAAAATTTATTTATCAGTATTCCCAGAGAATCCTACATTGTTGTTATTGTTCACCTTTTAAAATAATAAATTTTAAGTATGCTGACATGTGCAAATACATAATTAATAAGCAAGGTGCAGTGTGCAATATGTACTATTTTAGACTATCTCCTAAAGACTGTTCTAAAACATTTATTAGGTTTCATAACTCATTTATGAGTAAGAATGTGCCTGATTAATTTCTATGGCTGTTAATATTTAATGGCTCAACTCTTAAACTAAGGAAGTAAACATGTGTCAAGTGAAAAACACCTACATATCTGAAACTCATTTTTAAATTATTTCATACTTAATATCATGATGCTTCGTTCTATTTGATCTGTATGCGAGGACTTTGGCATTCTCCCACCTGAATTCCCTTTCCTTTATTTATGTGTGTATACAATATTCGTTTTGCAACCCAGCTTCACCTAATACTGTTAGGTCTTAGTCCTTTTCCTTGGGCCTGTGGTATGTTATTTTCAAATGTGTAAGATTGGGATAACACATAGATGAAATAAAGACCCTCCTGCTTCTATTCGAATTTTTAAAGTATTCTGTGAGAAATCATTTTTAATATTCCAAATAAAATGAGCATGTATTAGCCATGGTTTCTTAAGCTTCCTTTAATAAATGAGTTCCCTCATAATCATTTGAAATTATATATAGTTATGATAGTTAAAGATGTATCATACATAATGAGTTATGTTTTCTCTAACCAGAACCACTATTGAATGTAAAAGTGGGCTGTGTTAATAATTGTTTCAGTATTGTGTGTGTCTACCTAGAATACCAGATACTAACTGACACATTTGATTAAAGTCCACCTACAAGAGTAGATTATATCTTTATGTGATTTTCATGCTGAAATGGGGAAGTGATATGCATACTTTAAAAATTATCTAATTTTATTTTTTAGCTAATTTTATTGCATATTCATATCTGTTATTTGAATAGTTAATATATGCCATTTTTGGTTTTGTTTTAGTTTTTTTTTTAGATGAATTTCATGTATACTAGGGCAGCCTTAGATTTCTCATGAAGCCTAGATGACTTACAATCTTCCTGGCTCTACCTCCCAAGTACAGGAATTATAAGCAGGCAGTATCACACCCAACGCTTCGAGCATGCTGGGCAGGCACACTGACAACTATGCTACATTCTCTGACCATACTTTGAAAATCTCAAAGTTAGTGCCTTTCTTTCCATCATTGTTACATTTCTGTAGTTTGTTCTTGATTTTAAACTCAACTGAAAATGCATTATTTTCTATCTCCAGTGAGGTCCACTCTGAAGCACTGCTTTGTTTAGAAGTGCATGATTTCACATTTACACACCATAGGTCACCTGGTATCAGGACTGATCGTGAAGGTGTATGGTGGATAGCAGAAAATATTTTCCTGATGGGGGATCAATTTAATGTAAATGGCATGGCAGATTAAATCACTAATCCAAATCCAGAACTTGTTGGAGAGAATTTCCCTCCCAAGTGCTTCTGTAGAGATTATTATGGGATTTGAAATAGCTTGAGAAGATCATGTTTTCCTTGATTATCAGTAAGAATGTAGAAAAATATTCAAACGTGTAGCTGAGTCTCCTGACCTCTTATCTTGTCAGTGGAAGGATGAGAGAAGAGTGGCTGTAACCATAGGAAACAGAACATTTCATGAGTGCCCCTAAAGAGGAAGTATTTCCGTTCTTTGAGATTTGAATTCATTTTGTAGAGATCAAAACTAAATAGTAAAATGACAATGGGATGAACTGTTTACAAAAGCCAGCATTAGCAATTCCCTTGAAAAGCGGCAATTACTTATCAGTCGTGTCAGTACTTAGATCACAGAGAAAAATACTTAGTTTTATTTCCCCTGAAACCCATCCTGTAAAAAAATCCAGTATCTACAGAACCAATCTGTCATAGGCAGATTTTAAATTTCTCATAAATAATCTCCAAATTTCAGGTGTTTGATGCACATATAATTATATCAGAGTCCAGGGTGATTTTCTTTGAGATGAAGCTTGCAATCCTCCTATATCCTAGGTCCTAGAGACTATGTAACTATGCCGCAAGACAGATATAAGGGACAGAGAAATGTGACTAACCCAGTGCTCCTTAAAACCTTTGTCCTGGCTGGGCAGTGGTGGCGCACGCCTTTAATCCCAGTACTCGGGAGGCAGAGTTAGGTGGATCTCTGTGAGTTCGAGGCCAGCCTGGTCTACAGAGCAAGATCCAGGACAGGTACCAAAACTACACGGAGAAACTCTGTCTTGAAAAACACACATACACACACACACACACACACACACACACACACACACACACACACACACCAAAAAACAACAACAACAACAAACAAACAAACAAACAAAACCTCTGTCCTGGAGAGATTGCTTTGTTATCCTATCAAAGTCTAAACCTCATGATATTGTTCTGCTCCTGTATGGGGATTCCAGTGCATGGCCATGTCCCTCATTCAGCATCAAGTGCACAGATTTTGTTGTAAAGCTAGCTGATTCTACCTTAATATTTAGGGTAAATTCCATTTCATAGTGGATGTCTAGTCAACGTGTGGTGTACTAACTACAAGAGTTCTCTCAGACAACAGATTTAAGAGAAAGATACCTTTAGTGAACATCATTTTTACATCTTGCCTTGCTCTCTCATATGGTTCAATTTTCCATGCACTTACATTGGTAAAACTGGTCATTCGAAAACAATACAGTTGAAATGTGAAATAGGAGCTGTATAATTTTTCTGCTGGAAAATATTACTGTTGATTCCATGATTGAAAAAAGAAAGTCATTTGTCGTACTCAGATTGAAATGTGGCCAACTTAAGCTTACGATAAATAAGTTTGTGGAAGGATAGTAAATATAATACAATACATGGCATGAATTTGATACCACTCCATCAGTTGTGACGTCCCTGTGGATTTTATCCAATGTACTGTTGGGAGATTGGCTTTCCCTACACTGATGGTTCTCTAGGCAATTCAATCTTTCATAATACTCATTAGAAAACAGTGAACAATACACAGAAACTAGATTGTGGAGATATTGATGACTCACTGTGTTTTTTCCTGAAAATTCCATATTTTATTTATTGGAGAAATGGATATTCCTTGCTTTTACAGGATGGTTCTTAGCTATAGTACATTCAGGGACACCCCTTAAGAAAAATCTTGAAATAATAAAAGTTTTTAAACACTTTAAATGAGGAAAATATTTTCTTCTTCAGTTTAGTAAAAAGGTTATATTGTTAAAACAAAACAAAAAATGGCGAGTTTAGGGTTTTGAAACTTAATTTGCAGAATAAAGCACCAAGTATAGATCCTGTTACTTTGAAAGCTGCACGAATTTATTTTTGTCAAATGAGGAATGTCTGAAGGGATGCGCTGCAGTTCAGTCTAGCCAACTAGAAGTATCAACTCTGTTGCATCTCTGTCCTGCTGTGCAGTGGGGAAGTGCTGTTTACATAAAGGTAGATGGGGAGAAGCAATCCCAGTCCTTCTTTACCTCCAGACCAGGTGAATTCCTATGCACTGTTTTTTTCATGAACCCTCCTCAAGGATTGGAATGCTTGTTTGGGATTTTCCATTATTAAGTAAAAATGTCAATCAAGTCAATTACGTCTAAAAACCATACAATCATATTTAGTGTGTTACATGACCTCTAGGTTGTTATGTTGTAAACCCTTGAGCTCCTACGATTTCTTCATGTGTTCCTCATGACCACTAAATTTGACCTACCTGGTGTGTGTTTTGAATACATTCGTTATTTATTCATTCTTCTTAGCGCATATTGAATGAACAAAAATGATGAGATTCGTTATAAAACTTTCATACTTGTGTCATATGTAAGGTATTTTGATGGGATTTATTCTCCTTGGATTTCTTCTTTAGATTTTTGAGGGAAGCTTAGATACAGACTTAGACAAGAATATGCTTTCTATCTCCTCTATTTGTCTCATTTTGATTTTTATACAAAACGATGAGTATCTTTTTATTATTCTCATGATATATTTAATATAAATTTTTGTATTGTGGAAATTTTTACTGAATACTCTGACTGTTATGTATTAAAATACTTCCTGAATGAATCCTATTTACATGTTGCAGTCATGGAGTCAGTTGTAATATTAGTATTGGGTGGAATGATATACATCATCTGAGATTGAAGGGCAGGAGTATATCATCCCAGGAAAAAGCATGATGGGAAAACAAAGTTGTACTTGATTCTCCAGAGTGCGGGACTCCAACTGTGAAGACAGGGGCAGTAATACAGTCTATAAACACCATGCATCAAAATCAGCAGGGGGACTCTATCTAAAATATGTTGGCAAGGAGGCTTGATGAATAATAAATTTATTCATCACTTGTTAATATTTAACAAAAGTAGAAAATAGATTTTTACAATGGAAACAAAAAAAGAATGCTACTGTCTAAATTCAATAAAGTATTAGCAAGTAAAATATTCTGTTCCTAACTGTGTTTGCAAATTCACAGTCACTAGCCATAGTTAAAATTCATCTGTAGAGCTGAAGGTTCAAAGACTGGCAGACACAGTGCTATCTCTAATAGTATTATGCATGCTTACATTGAGAATCATCTAAAAAAATGAATTTATCCCAAGTGGCCAACTTGCAAGGGATCTCTTTCCCAACTGTAGCATGCAGTTCAGAGAGTGACTGATCTTATTAAGCAGTTGCTGTTGTCTGCTATGAGGCAGTTAAAATCACTGCTTAGCCCATCAGTGTGCCACCCGTTCCTCATGCAAATGCTTTCGCTGCAGGATGTGAGCAGTCAGTTGGAATCTTTACAACTGAAATATAAAGAACAAGCCCCACTAGGTTTCAAGCAACTTTAACATAATAATCACAGCTAAGAGAATAAAGGTAAATGTACTAAGTCTAATAGAGAAAGAATCCAGAGTTTCAAAGGACACACTGCATGAGGGATGATGCTGTCTTTAACTTAATCTCTTCTTAAAAGTCACCTTTAAAAGGAGCCCTTCCTGACCTGACTCTCTGTGATAGACAGTTCAAAGGGAGCCCATGTTGCATTGCATTTTCCAAATATGATGCCTGTGGAACCATCACTTTTCGCCACTTGTTCCATCCCTGGTACCCAGTAGTATCATACTTGACAGTGTGTTGAATACTCACTAAAGTTAGTGTCCAGGCAAACTTTCCACCAGCTAAATATGGAAGAAAATACGGAAAATTATTTTTGTTTTGTCAAGCATGGTCTTTCTTTGTAGGGAGAAGCTAGTTCTCTGAATAGAGTACGTGGCCTCCATTATGTGGTCTTTAGGAGTTCATTATCTCTGGGTACTTCAATTGAGAGAAACATATGTTGGGAAATGCTCGTTGGAAAGTTATGAAGTCTTAAGATGATGCAACAGTAGTGTTTAAAAAAAGAGGGAAACAAACAAGAAACCCTGCTTCATACAATTCAGTGGGGCATTATATTGCTTTGGAGGAATTTATAACATGTATTAAAAGCTGCTATTGCTTTTTCCTTATCTAGGAAACATACAGTATGCTAGAAAGAGTTACAAATGTATCTGTATTTGAACTTCCAGGGATAGTAGATGAAATCATGACTATATGAAATCAAGTTCAAGTCTGTGTACTATCATTTAGAAACACGTTACCATAAGGAAGACATTTATTCTATTGAACATAATAGATGAGGGAAATGTACATCTCTGAGACAGGGTACATATACTTCAATAGCAACACCGTGTTCTTCCCAAGGGAAGACACTGAATATACATAACAATCATATTGAAAATTTGGACAAATCAATTAGGTAAACTGATCCAAAGGTATATTTTTAAGAATAATGACAAGTGATCAGTAAATAAATTATTAACTTGATAAATAATGTGGTTAATCTTTAAGTCTTCAAAAGTTTTATTCATTTCTTTCACCTATTTGTTTTTTCTTGACTTTCTTTAAGGGCTTTATTCATTTTCTCTGATTGTTTATTTGTGTTTTTCAGGCTTTAAGAGATTTATTTATTTCTTGCAATTATTTCTGTTGTCCTGCTTTCTTTAAGAGATTTCTCCATTTCCTGTAATTTTTTGTTTGTCTTTTCTTCTCTTTCTTTAAACAGTTTATTCATTTCCACTTTAAGAACTTCTATCATCTTCATAAAGTTGTTTTTAAGGTTGTTTTCTTGCGCTTCAGCTGTGTTGGAATGTTCAAGGCTTGCTGTGGTAGGATGACTGTGCTCTGGTGGAGACATCTTGCCCTGGCTCTTGTTGATTGTGTTATTATCCCAGTGTCTAGGCATCTGGATTTGGGGTAATTATAGGTTTAGGTGCAGATTTCTGAGTTTGTCTTTGCTGGATGGGTGTGTTTACCCTTGGTTTCTGTTTGCTCTCTGGTCTTCTGCACTTCTGGTTTCCTCTCTGGCACATGGTTCTGGTGACTGGCATGTCCTCTGGTCATGCACCTGAGATTCTGGTTGTCTGTGTGGCCTCTGGAATTCTGAGTACTTGCATGGACTGTGGTAGAACAGGAGGATTCCATTGGAGTTGTGATCCAGGATCTGGTGACAAGGAGAAGGGGTACCCTTGGGGGAAGACTGGGTAGGCACTGAGGGAGAGTTGGTGGTCTGTGGGCAGGGGAGAGGCCTACCTGGGGTCCTGGGTGTCAGTGTGGCCTCTGGTAGAGCGGGGGCTTCTGCTGGAGTTGTGAAAAATTAAATAAAAATTTAAAATATGGTTAAAGAGATACAATTATATCTTTGATTTAGGAGTATTGTTACTAAAATATTATTTTACTTAAATTATTTACTAAAAATTTAGTAAATTTTTTTAAACAATTAAAAATAAAATATATGTAATAGTATGTGCAATTCATAGTTAATGGTTTAAAGAATCACTAAAACCATTTGTATGTGCAGTTTGAGAGTGAAATCTACAGAACAGTTCAGTGGACAAGATAATTTTATCTTTACTACAGATTAATTTTCATTTTAGTACTCAGAATAGGAAATTTAAATTTTGTTGCCCTAGATATTGGGGAGAATTTTAAGCAACATGAGGCGCTGAGGGAAACAATTTTCCTTTGATTGGTGGATGGTTTTTCTCATTCATTTCTGTTTTAAAATGTGCTGTCCTTACAGTTGAACACTGAGTCTCTCTCCATCCATTGACTAAAACCACCCACATTGAGCAAGAAATCTTTTGTAATTCTGATAGATGTTTGGAATATGAATACTGGGTTTTTAATACAGACTTTGGCTTTCAATTCTGTTTGCCTTCAATTCTATTTGCCATACAGTGTGATTCACATTAAAAAAACAAACAACAACAACAAAAAAAAAAAAAAAAAAAAAAAAAAAAAAGCTAGACAGAGGTCTTTGAGAAGGTTCATCGGGAAAGGCACCTGCTGCCGAGACTGATAACTTGAGTTTTATCCCCAGAATCTACATGGTGGAAGGAGAGGTCGGACTATTCCAAGTTTCCTTTGACCTTCACAGGCTCCATGTAAAAAATAAATGCTCCTGGATTGGTCAAAGAGATAAGATAAATAAGTAAAGATACCATTTCAAAATATGTTCCATAGTCTCAACATTATTAATAGGAAGGATCCTTAATATTTCCACTTTTGCCTGCAATTTCTTGTTTTTTCCTTAAAATGAATTTTTGTATTTATTATTTGGCAAGTATTACTTCTATTTATTACATTTCATAAAAACCTAGAAAAAATTGAAGAATGTTTTTCTGTCTTCTTTTCAATTTTTACTAGCATATACTAATTGTACAAGATTTTCATCGTGACATTTTCCTACCTGTAATTTGGTCATAATCATTGCCTTTAAATCTCTGTTGCTTGTTCTTTCCTCTTGCTTATTGGCTCTCTTTTAATTTTGTTCTCTTTACTTTTGTAATCTAGCTTCTAGCTAGTCAAGTTGGTATAGGCTTGTAATGCCAGTATTTTCAAGAGTGATCAGAAAAGTCCAGGGTCATTCTATAGCACAGAGCAATTTGAGGCCAGCTTGGACTATGGGAGACCCTTTCCCTACACATAAATAATAATGTTGATATTAAGAACAATGTAAATTTTAACTTATATTAAGAGAGGTTCTGTAATATGAATTGAATTTTATGTTGGTGACTTTTTGTGGTAAAATCTAAAAGGACAAAAAACAGCCTCCATATTTTTATTTCAGAATTCTGTATGTGTGTGTATGAGACAGAGAGAGAGAGAGAGACAGAGAGAGAGACAGAGAGACAGAGAGAGACAGAGACAGACAGAGTGAGAGAGAGAGACAGAGAGATAGAGACAGAGAGACAGAGAGAGACAGAGACAGAGACAGACAGAGTGAGAGAGAGACAGAGAGACAGAGACAGAGAGACAGGAGACAGAGGGGGTAAAAAGGGAACTGGGAAAGAGAGGGAAAGAGCCTGGTGGGGGTAGTCAAGATACTCATGTGACATGAACTCAGCAGGTGGACATTACAGAAGGATGCTGCCTACAACAAAAAAGGAGAGATGAGAGAGGGGAGTAAATAACTGGGAGATGGATTTAGAAAATGTGAATGACATAAGGTAAGAAAATGCTGGCGTAAAAACTTCAGCATTAAGGTTGTATTCTTTACTTCTCTTTGTGTAGTTATGTTCTGAGCATTGCTATGAATGTTTGTAAGTCTGTCAGCAATTTTTAGTGTAACTAACATATTTTACAGTGGAAAGAAATTAATTCTTCTGAACAGCTAATTTTCCCTCAACTTACCAACGCTAAGATAGCAATTAATTAATTTTGGTCAAGTTGGGCAACTTCTAACTTTTCTTTCCTTTGTGGTGTTAGTTTCTCCTGAAATATATAAAGTTAAAGAATAAAATAGCTACACTTTTCCTGACTTAATGAACAAGAGAAGGAAAATTAAGAAAAAAAATCATCTGTTCAGAATTTATTCACATAAATTCATAAAGGGTAGTAGTAGAAGAAATTGCTGGTTTCATCCATGCTTGTACTTGCAAGTAAATTTTCAGTGGACAGTTAACCCCCAGGAATTATTCATTAAGAGGCTACATTCAAGCTTATGGCAGGATTGGTACATTTGTTTCAAGTAAGTCTGATTATAATGTTCCCTCAGGGCTTAGACAGCTAAATCTAGAGCAAATATATGAACCCCAAAGTAAATCAACAAAACAAATCAAAGTTCTCAAAAATGTTGGGACTGAATTTTCACTAAACCCTTTAAAGTAAGTAGTCTGGTAAAATGCAACTAGTCATAACTGTTGCCTTGACCTCTGTGAACCAACTCACTTTGACTTTCATTGAAATACATTATATAAAGCCTTTCATATTCAGGCATTAGATGGCTGTGTCAAAATAAAAAAGAGACTGTGGGCTCAGAGGTAGCTCAGTTGGTAAAGAGTTTGCTGTGTAAATATGAGGTACTGATTTTGATCCCCAGAACACATGTAAAAGAAAGCAGTTTGGGGGTACACACTTGAAATCTCTGTCCTGGGGAGATGGATATGTGAACATCTATCTCTGGGGCTTGATGGCAACTGCACACATGTACATATGCCTACAAAACAATTGAAGGCTAATTTATAACAATAGCATCCTTATCAATGTTGGATTAAGGAAAGACGTTGGTATAATTTTCTCACTGAGTTTTTACTTAGAAATCATATCCAGACCAAAGAGAACGAACATGTTAGAAAAAAAAAATCACTTAAATCATTGTTAAAGTTCCCTTCCATTCCACTTAACTTTTCTAGCTAATTCGGTACTGTTCAGCCTGGTATCTTTTATACAGGAGGCAAGATAAAAATAAGGAGCTTAATGTTGAACCAAAAGAATTAAACAAACATACAAACAGAAAAAGATAAGTCCGTCCTCACCCCAATTTTGTCACACAAGAAAGAAAATACATTGGAAAAATTTTATAGATAATGTTAACAGGCCAATTGAATAAGAAATTATTTTGAGATCTATGGAACTCACAACTGTTTCCATTTTAAACAACTGTTAATACCCACACAGCTGAATGGAGTAAGTTGTGAAGTTTGAGGAAACAGAGCCAGGCTCATCTACCTCCACCCTAATTCTGCACCTCTGCCCAGACTCTTTTTCATCCATCTGAAGATACAAAGTGTCTGTCAAATTTTGAAACGAAGAAATGTTACTATCAAAACAAGTTTATAACAATATAATTAAATTTAGTAATTAAAGGACAGAAAGCATGGCTTATATATTTTGTTACCTACAGTCAGGAAATAACATTTCAGAATTGATTTAACATCTTTTTTTTCAATTTTTTTCACACTAAGTGTGCATCACTAATATGCTGCTTGTCAGAAATTTAGAGAAAATATGTATCTCTTTTAAGAAATTCAAATATTTCTTGCTGAAATCATTTCTGAATTATCGATAGACTTTTAAAACACTAAAATCGGAAATTATCATAAAAAATTGCCTGTACAGAGATATTGAGCCAAGCAGAGATTTAAATGTACAAAATGAAATGTAGAAAATGAAACAGTGCCATATGAACTTTGAACTTTGGGTGTAATTACATTAAGGCAAAGTATTGTTTGCCATGCAGTCAAGTCTTTCAGCAATTATTTATTTAAGGCTTGGTCTGTGCCAAGAGTGTTCTCAGCACTGGAATAAAGCAGGGAGCACAGGAGATAAAATACCTATTATTCTGGGTTAGGAAAGCCAAATAGCAGTGTATATAATATTTGAGAAAAGTATAATCATACAAATAGTTTCAGCTATTGATTTGAAAATGTGCTTGAACCTAGTTATGAACATTAGATTTTATATGCTACTTTTTGTTTGCTTTGGACAATAATTACCAGTATTAGAATAATATATATATATATCATACATGTATACATTAATTAGCATTATATATCAATATTAATTGCTATTTTTTTATTTGTGTGTGTAAGTATATAAATTGGCTAAGACATATATTTCCTTTTTCTTTTTTGTTTTGGTGTTTTGTTTTGTTTTTGAGACAGGGTTTCTTTGAGCAGTCCTGACTCTTCTGGAACTTGCTCTGTAGATCAGGCTAGCCTCAAACTCTGATATCTGCCTTCCTCTGCCTTCTGGGAATTGGGATTAAAATCATGTGCCATGACCGCTCAGCTAAAATTTCACTTTATGCACAGACAACACATGTCCACCTAACTAAGATCCTTTCTGCTTGCTAATTTAAGTATTTTTTGGGTTTCAATACCTATCATTTGTCAGAGATATTTTATACATATATGTATATATAAAAATGTTGACAGCCCTATTTCCAAAGCATTGTCTTATGAGGAGGGATAGTAGAGATTACAAAAATTATGTATACTTCACTTAGATTACTTATTGAGAAATCATTTCAAGGCAACAGTAAAACTAATAATGTTATGCTTTTGCTGATGATGCTAACAAAAACACAAAATTGCTTTTAACTTAAAATTGTATGATGAAGATACCAGATGTCAAATTTCTCCTCCACCCACATGCACATACACCCTTGCATTATATGCCTCCTCACATGCAGACAGGCATTGCATGCATAAAAAGAATCAGTGGAATAATAATTTTTCCTAATTCATGCTTATAAATCCCCTAGTTTCTATGAGCGATTCTGTTCTCTTCTGCGCCTTTATTAAAGAAAACTCATGAAGTAGTGAATACTGATGGAAAATTCTTTCAAAGTGACATGGACCTCAATAAATAACTCCTCATTCATCACTGAGACTATCATTACATAAACTTCCTGAATTTTACTATTGTAATCTTTAAAGGAAATAATATCAAAGGTATAATTTTCAAGTAAATCAAATAAAATGGCATTATGAATCATAATACAATGTAACTGACATAGTAATGCAGTTTTATGTTCTGTTGGCTTCTCATCCTCATTTAAAATCAAGGATTCTGTCATTATAGTTTACCACCTAACACAAGAGTATGCCTCATCAGTTCATGGGCTTGCTCCTTTTCAAGTACATTAAAATAAAACTACCACCTTTGTTTCCTCTGAGTAATATATTTTCTTACCAGTTACTTCTTTCCTTGTGTTTTTTAGGGGCATTTTTACTCTTCTGACAAAAATTTAGCTGACTTTATCTTCTTTAAAATTATTTATTTTTTAATTTTATTTATAGTTTGCAAATAGAAGTCTTCTGTTCCAGAAATGTTCACATATTTTCTGTCCTAGATAGTTTATTGTTGTTGATACCAATTGCTGCTTCTTTTTTAAAAAAATCACAATTATATTAATAATCTACATTGAAAACATAATAAGTGGTACAGTTTGGGTGCATCAGAGGGGAAAATACCATGCTTGCCCATATTGTGTATGTTGCTTTAATTCTATGATAATTGAAAACTATGCTCTGTTTGAATGTTTCTTTTAAAATATGAGGAGAATGCGTTGGGTAAAAAAAAGAATTGAAGAAGAGAAATAAGGTCCAGAAACAAGGTTGCGAATGTAAGCTGCAATTGTAAGTAGCAAGGGTCTTGGACTTATTTGATAGTTAATAGTTAATAGTTAATTTTCATGACAGCAGTAAGAAGTGTGCAGAATAATTATGATTATGTAACACAGCTATGTGCATGGCTTGCTGTTATTTAATTTTGTAGTAATCCTCTACTGCTATCCAAATTATTTTCTCATATACTATTGTGAACCTGCTTTCAGCACAGAAATGCTAAATAATAACCCAGTCAATACTCAGACAGTTCCTAAATGACACAGCATCATGACATTGGGGTCTGTCTACACCTCACTCCTACCCACTCTCTGACATGACCCCACCCACTGCGGAATGCTCATGTCACTGAGGGATCAGCAAGCCAACACCAATACGTATTTTTGGCTCTGTGGCAAATTTGCTTTAAGACAAAGATTTTCTAGGAGAATGATGAGTATTTATAATGAGGCTTATGCATGGCTGAACTCCTTAAGCAATTTCACTTTTTATTCATCTTACTGCTGAGTATAATCAAATTAAAGGATGAAGGGTATAAATCTAAAATATCAGTTTGACATCTTAACCTCCCTACCGAGGAAGTCTTGGTATGGTTCCCTGTTACATAGAATATAGTTAATTCTTTTTCCAGCAGATTTTTCATTATACTTTTATTTGTTCTTTAAGTCTGGGGGCGGGTATAGTCACTTATTTCTCAATGAGATGGTTTCAAAAAGATTGGGAATTACTTTGCCAAAACTCAGCTTATTTACTTCATAATACAGCTTGAAGAAAATCATTTTTTTTAATCTTAATACCATGAGGCATGGTGATGTAGCACTTGGGATGTAGAGGCAAAAAGATTGAGAGTTCAAGTTCATCTTCAGGAACATGAGTTTGAGTTAAGCTCTGAAAGATCCTTACATCAACAAAATAAAACACAGAAAAACACATGAGAGAATCTTAGTATTAAGAGAAAAAAACACGATACTGTTATTTTTGATAGTGTAGAAAACCCCCAAAGAGTAAGTGCTGCCTTGGTGTGGGTGGGTATTGGTCCTTTCTGTTTACATAGCACTATTTCTTTGAAACAAAATATTATGCACCTTACATAAAAGCCTCAGACTCACTCTGCAACATGAGGTGAAGCTATAGCAGTGAACTAACAAGTCAACACTGAGACCATGAGTGAGACTCCAGTGAGAATGATTTGCTTTTGCAGATCAGCAGGGTGAGAATTACTGAAATTTACCATCCAAAAGTGGAGACTCTGAAAACTTCTTTGCATTAAAACAATTCTCACTTTCTGAAAGGACAGCTTGTAACATCTCCAAATAGAGGATGCTGATAACCTTGGAAATGAGTATGGGAGATGTTTATCTTCATTAAGACACAGTGGGGTTGGCCATACACCCATTTTTACTTACTTTGTGAACTAGTAATTGCAGTTTAATGACAGTCTTCATGTTGATTTAGAGTCATCACTTATTAGTGTCTGAAGCTGTAATATATATTTTTCTCCATTTTGACAAGTCTGTGTCATGTTATTTGGAGTCATCTAACAACCATGATACGGACTTCCATGATCGGAGTTATTTGCATTGAACATGTGTTAATTGTATCCATGTAGGTTGGCACAATATGCTGTAGAGACCACTTCAAATCAATTCTGTCTTTCTGTTCTGGATTTTACATCAATTTCTATGCTAAGTCATTGGTAGAACTCCTGCCAACCTTTGGCAAAATCTCCCCAGTTCTACCACTTGAACACTCCAGGGTAGGAGCAGTGTGACAGATCTGTACATTTATACATTGTGAATACCCACCTTGTTAAAATGTGAATGAATACTCCAAAGAAACAGAATGCCATGGTTATTGCATGGAATTTAATATTCTGGTGTATGAGATGTGAACTGATCTGAAGAGACTGAAGCATTATATCATCCCAGGATTTTTGAACTGTAGTTTGCATGAAATCCTTCAAGTGTTTACACACATATACTATATCAGACACACTTTAACCTTATTCTTCTATGTAACAATGTTTCCTAAGCTTTTACACTTTTGGAACTATATGTACATATATATGTATATATATAATTATTCATTACATTTCTGTTTTAATCATAAATCTTTCACTGCACATAATGGGAAAGAACATCTTAATTAACAAGAAAGAAATTGAAATAACTGGTTATTCACTGACATTACATTATCCTTGGACAAAGAATGAAAAATGCATCAGAAAGCTATATATTTCTCTTCATTTTTCCTTTTATGATTTTATGATTAATATACATACTTTTTTCTTCTTGAATATGTCTTACTTATAAAGTTTAAAAATAAACAAAAAAAATGTCCACGGAAAATATGCTTACATGTCTGAAGCTTAGGAATACAGCCAGAGATATCTAGCCAAATAAGAAAGAACCTTCAGGTTGGGTGGTGAATCTTGACTTCAAAGCAGATATGGAAATGTACAGGAAGTGTAAGTGGAACTGTTTTCTGGACAGGATGGGTGAGTGCAGTTTTCAAAGAGAAGATGAACAGATACCATACAAATATCTCCTTGCTATGCCTTTTTAGTGGATTTTATGGTTTAGTTACAAAGCTATTGTTGTTGAAACACAATCATCACTCTCTCCTCACCAGACACCTTACTTGTCTTAATAATTCTTAGTGCTTTACATGATTAAATGAATGAAGTAATGAATCTCAGGATGAGATATCTCAACTTACCTTAATAATTACATTAATTTGGTGTTTTCCAGATCAGAAATCATAGTATAATCTTTTGTTCTTGTCTTGGTGTTCTTATTGTGCTCCAAGTTTTTTTTTTTAATATTTTTTCATACTTCCTAAATTTACAGATTTGTCTTTATATCAGGAGGCACCCCCAAAATTCTGCCTTCCTTTGGATCCACATGTTTTAAATACACTTTTGTGGAATAGTTATATTCAGTGTGATATTATTGTTTTTTTTTTAGAAATAAAATATGGAATGATCTCTAAGACCAATAAATCTAAGTACCATTCTCTGTTACACTTTGGAGGCTTACAGTCCACATTAGTTCTTTGAAATCTTCTAGAATAAAGAAATCTATTGGATAAAGATTTACACAGTGTTTCTTTAAAGTATGTGATCAGGGAACATTTTATATAAATATGAATTCTGTAATGATCATATGCCATCACTTATTAGTATCTGAAGCTATAGTATATTTTTTAGATATTGTATAGATCAATGATCAGGAAATACCATCATAGACTATAGAAGGGTTTTTAATGTATTTCTTTGCTTATGATCTTCTGATTTTCCCCTTCATACACTGTTGTTGGAGTAATTAGAAAATTACACTGTGAATGGCATATAGATTGGTTATTAAATCTTTGTTATGTTAATTTCCTCAATTAACAAAGATTAATTAAATAAAAACAGTAGTTATAGAACACATTAGTAAAATAAATTTAGCTTACCAACTTTGAAAAGAATAGCATGACAAATAACCTTTTATTCAGAACCCCATGCCAATTTGTGTACTTCCATCACTGAGGTGCCTGCGTGATAACTATGAAACAGCCGATTTAAACATAGCATCTCATGCCATAATATAACATGAACCCCAATTCAAAGATCATAATTGAATAGGCCAAACTGTAAGTAATAATTACCACTGCCTCCTTCATTTTCACCTGCATGTATGTAAAGTATTGTTTTATCTAAAAGGTTGAATACTGGGAAATCAAAATCCCCTTGCCTGAACTTCAATATTGCTAATGTTGTAGACCAGTGGTTTTTAACTTTCCTAATGCTTCAACCCTTTAATACAGTTCCTCATGTTGTGGTGACCCCCAACCATAAAATCTTTCTCCACTACTTCATAACTGTAATTTTGCTACTGTTAGGAATCATAATGTAAATATTTTTGGAGATAGAGGTTTGGGAAAGGGGTTGCAAGTCACAGGTTAAGAACTGTTGTTTTAGGCACATTCCAGGAAGCAAACTTGGACAATTTTTTAATTTTATTTTGTTTTAATACTTACTTGAAACCGCTTATTTTTACATACTAGAAATTTTGAGATTACAATAATCTATTCACTATAAAGTAATTTAAAATACCTGTATGAGAGTCCCATTCAGAATGAGACAATCTGATTAGCCTTTGTTCCTCCGTCTCAGCTTGCTCTTTTTCAGTTGATGAAAGAAGCAGCAGTTGTCATCAAAGCATTCATTGTTTGAAGATCAATGGGAGGATGACTTCTGTGTCTTTCTCTCCCCTGTAATATTTTTCTTCTCCCCCGGGAAGCATGGAAGTCTTTGTTGAACATGTGCATGAGCAGTCTGGTATCATGCCTGTTAAATCCATGGTGGAATTGAGTCTGAGTCTCACCTACATCCTGCTCCTCCATGTTCTCTATCAGGAAGTTAATTTCCTCCCTTTCCAGAGCCTTGTTACACCCAACAACTTTTCTGTTTGCTTGATTGTTTTCTGTAGCTAGAGTTTTCCTGCCTGGCCCACAGTCAGGACAAATCTCTCTCACCTGCCAGTCCCACAGCCACTCAGACCCGACCAAGTAAACACAGAGACTTATATTGGTTACAAACTGTATGGCCGTGGCAGGCTTCTTGCTAACTGTTCTTACAGCTTAAATTAATCCATGTCTATAAATCTATACCTTGCCACATGGCTCGTGGCTTACCGGCATCTTCACGTGCTGTTTGTCATCATGGCAGCTGGCAGTGTAGTGTCTCTCTGCCTCAGTCTTCCACTTCCCAGCTTTATTCTCCTCCTTGTCCCACCTATACTTCCTGCCTAGCCACTGGCCAATCAGTGATTTATTTATTGACCAATCAGCAACACATTTGCCATACGAACATACCACAGCAGTTTTCCTTTGTTAGAAGATTTACACATAATTCTTGTTATTGTTTAAATTTTGATTCAAGTGTAAATTATGAATATATGTGTATCATCTGTTGAGAGAAGTAACATGAGAAAAGTAACAATCTCTATGAGCCCAGCATAGAGATTGTGGGAGTGGCCAACCAATGACTGATCTAGACTGAGACACATGCCGTGAGACCCCACCACTGACACTACCTGGAATTATTGACATTTTAAAAGACTCATTATCTGTAGTTTTTAGCAAATAGCATCGATCATTTTTAAGCATGGAGCTTCTTGGTCATGATAATGATGTTTAATACCCTTTTTATTGCCCCTAAAAATACCTTATTATTCCCACAGCAATTCTGTAATGATTATAGATGTTATTATTACATGTTATGAAAGAGTTGGTCAACTGCATGCTAAAGAGAGTAATTTGTTTCTAAAATCATCACTGAAGAGATACACAGACAAACAGACAGACAGACAGACAGACAGACACACACACACACACACACACACACACACACAGGGAGTGGATAGGGAAGCGAGGGAGGGAAGGATAGAGAAGGTGGAGAAACAGACATAGCTACAGAGAGAAAGTGCCAGGAAGAGCAGGAAGAGAGCAGGGTGGAGGGGACAGATGGGAGGAGAACAGGAGAAGTAAAACTGAACATTAGCACAGTTAATATGGAAGCAGAGAGTCCAAACCCAGTTTTTCTTACGCCCTTGTTCCTAAAGGCAGAACTCGATAAAAATGGATCTGTGGTGCAAGCTTTTGTTTGTCTTCCCAGAAGTGAAAATAACTTAAACTTACTATGCAATCCTAGCTTACTTTCACCTCTGTGTATTCCTTTTATAAGGGAGAAATAAAGGAGAAGGAATCTAAAGGTTAATGATGATTGTAAATCAACTCTGACTACACCAAGTGGCCAGACCTGAGGTCATACAAATACAGAAAACATACCGACTGAGCCAGTTGCATTCATGCATTTGAGAGAGAGAGAGAAAGAGAGAGAGAGAGAGAGAGAGAGAGAGAGAGAGAGAGAGAGAGAGAGAGAGAGTATGTGTGTGTGTGTGTTTGTGTGTGTGTGTGTGAACATTTAAAGAAAAAGAAGCCTTGAATTTTAGAGATAGCAATGTGGAATACATGGGAGGTGTTAGGGGAATGATATAATTATAATTTCAAAAATTAAAAATTAAAAAATACACCAACTCATAGAACTCTGCAGGTGTGTTATTTCATGGTTCAAGGTTTGAGAATGAAGCTAGAGTGAGTGTACTAGGATGAAGAGCAGTGTAACAGCTAAGAACTCACAAAGTCAGATTTACCCGGGTAAATTCAGCCGTTGTCTGCTCTTTGGCCTTGTCCAACTTCCCTGAGACTCAGCTATCTTACCTGTAAAGGATATGTCGTTATAATAATTTTCTTTTAGGATTATGTCTTAGTTACTTTTCTATTGCTGTGATACAACTCCACAGCAAGGTAATTTATAATAGAAAGTGGTTAATTGGCTTACACTTTCACGGGCTTAGAGTTCACAAGGCAGGAGCAAAGGCGTGGTGGCACTAACAGCTAGTAAGTAGGTGGCAGGAGGGTTGGGAGGAGATCCCAAGCTAACTGGTGATGGCCTATCCCCAGGTACACTCCTCTTCCCAACAAGACCACACCTAATCCTCCCCAGAGAGTTCCACCAACTTGAGACCAAGTACTTAAACACATGAGCCTGTGGGGGCCATTCACATTCAAACCACCACTGATTGCTTTAAAATCCTATATCATAAATTGTGCAGTACTTAGTAAACCTTTCATTTATCAATTATGAAAAATGCATTCCCAGTTTCAATTTATATAGAGAGTTAAAGCACATATGCCTGAGGAATCAAAGATATGAGAAGGAAGAGAAACCGGCAGGGAAACTAGATAAGTAGTTTAAAAAGAAATTTATTAGTCTGAAGTTTCTATTCGGAATTCAGGAAGTTTTAATGTCCTCTTTAACTTCATAAAAGAAATCCAGAAAACTTACAGAGTTTTACTTTAGGCTCTCCAGGAATAAGATTTAAAGAGTAATAAGTTAATCAATTAGAATTCAAATTAACTTGATCCTTTCTAGTACACACAAGATAGACCATTTACTTTTTGTGTGGTTAGAACAGAAGGTCTCAACTCAAGTAGGCCTGGAGCTGACCATGTGGAACAGGATGCCCTTAGACTCTTGATCCTCCTACCCTAGCCTCCAGAGTGCTGGAACTGCATTTGTATACCACCATGCCTAGCTTTTCTTTTATCCATTTATTAAAAAAACAAAAACAAAAACAGAAACACACCAGAACAACTTTTGTTTAAAAATCCCCAAGACTTTTCACGTATAGGAAGAGTCTTTAATTACTGCCTGGTTCATTTCCATCAGTATCCCAGTGTGAAGGTAATAAATCAAGAGTGTCAATGCTGTCCTGGTTACATAGTGAGTTCAAGGCCCATCCGGGGCCACATAAGACCTTAGGTAAAAAATATATATGGTGGAGGTGTGTGTAAATAGAGTGATACTCATTTTATATATACATAAAACAAAATAACACAAAAGATGAGATGATTATTGAAATATACTCGTAAAGTTTCTTAGTTGTCATCTACCAGAAGAACTACTTGCAGGCAGACTGTGATTTACTATTATTTTACATGTAGACTATAAATTTACATATGACATGGATGAGGAACAACCTCTTAAGAGTTGGATGGAGAAGAGAGAGAGGAGTGGAAATGATGTAAATACAGAACTCTTTTTTTTAAATTCTCAAATTAAAAAAAAATTAAAATTTAAAAATTTACATAAGTCAGTAATTGACCAAGAATTAAGATCCACTCTGAGAGGCATTTGTGTGCGCTGCCTGGCCAAGGTCATGCTAAAGTGTCGAGTCCTAGCACCTAAGCACATGTTGTTCTTAGGAAGTGGGGCCGTTGTAAGTGTGATTAGTCAGATTAGGTCATTTCAGAGTAGGGTGGATCTGTGATCTAACATGTCTGCTATCCTTATTAAAAGGTTAAATTTGGAAGCAGATACACACACATCCATACAAAGCACACACACACACACACACACACACACACACACACACACACACACACACACACAGGAGAAGACACATAGTTGTGATCAAGGCAGCAATCAGCATGTTATTAGTGGAAAGCAAGAAATAGCAAAGAATGCCCACCAAGCCAGGGAGAATGAAATAAAGGTCTTTCGATTCAGCCATTGGCTTTGTGACACATTGTTATACACGCTCCAGAAAAAATATTATGAGCCTCAATGAAAAATCAATGTGAATATAAACTAAAACACATAATTATCTGTTACCAACACAAAGGAGAAATAGAGGAAACATACACACACATACACACACACACACGCACACGCATGCATGCACGCATACACGCACACACATACACACGCACACGCATGAATGCATGCATGCATGCCCGCACACATGCACGCGATTTTGGATTAGATGACCCCAAAGGTAACAGAAATTGACTTGATTGTATATGAACCAATATGCACATTTAAAGGCAGGGAAGTCAGAAATACAGTTATTTGGCTACTTTTTTCAGGAAAAAAAAACTTTCCCAGTATTAAAAACATGCATCAGTTCATATATTTGTCTAAGAACATTTATTGTAAGCTGGGGTGTAACTCGGTTCATAGAGTATTTCCCTGGCATGCAGGAAACCTGGTGTTTAATTTCCAGGCACCACATAAAACGAGTGTGCTGATATAAGCATGCAGGAGGTGAGGCAGGAGAATAGTGAGATCAAACATACCTTTGGCTATACCGTGAGTTTGAGGCCAACCTAGGCTATAAGAGACCCTGTCATTAAAAAGTTGATTGTTTATTGATGTATTGATAGTTGGAGAGAGAATCATAAATATTGACGCATTGGATATTGGATAGACAAAAATCTAATATATTCCTACAATAAAATTACTAGGAAGGAGCCAGGGTACTGGAGAAGTGCTTTCCCACCAACACCTCATCCAGGCCCAAACAAACTTAAGTAGTAGTGCTTGAACTTTGACTCACTAACATTTTTGCAATGAAGGATACAGTGCATGGAAGTTAGATGCTCCGCATTTGATAGATACTTGCTCCTGGGTTTCGTTTGTATGATGTAACTCTTGCCCCTCCATGTTGATTTGGTTGCCCGTTGAATTAATTACATATTCAAAGCCTGTCATACTGTCTTTTCATGCCTCCAAAAGAAGTATCATTACTTAAAGTAGCCAGATTGCTGGAAATTGTGAGAGTGTGTCCAATGTGAGAAAAACAGGGAGTGGAAGAAATGGAAATCCCAAGCGTTTTTTGTGCTCTACAGTGGAAAGCCTATCTTAAATATAAACATTTTATTAATTCTTTGAGAATTTCATTCATGCATAAACCTATTTGAATCATGTTCACACCCACTAATAATTTTCCCAAAAATTTGATCAAGATCCAGCCCCTACTCTGTATTTCCTCCCTGTTTTGAGTCCTGTCATTTGTGTTGTCCATAAATTCATGGGTGTGGGACCACCCACAGCTTACCAGAGACCACATTCTTAAAGAGAAGTGACTCTCCATCCCCTAGGAGCAATCAGCCCCTCAGCTAGGGGTGAGGCTCATGAACCTTCTCCCCCTCCCCTGAAGGGTTGCAGTGTTGACTGACTTTATCTTGTCAGGGCAACCACAGCTGTTGCAGTCCTAGTATGCCCAGAGGACACTGATCCAGTCGCCCCTGGATTCTGGCTCTTACACTCTCAGTTCCTCTTCCAGGGAAGTAACTGAGCCATAAGAGAGAGGATGGAATACTGATGTTCCATTTGTGGCTAAATCCTATTAAGTATTGTAGAGCTTAAAAATAGGAATATTTAGCCGGGTGGTGGTGGTGGCGCACGCCTTTAATCCCAGCACTCGAGAGGCAGAGTCAGGTGGATCTCTGTGAATTTGAGGCCAGCCTGGTCTACAGAGCGAGATCCAGGACAGGCACCAAAACTACACAGAGAAACCCTGTCTCAGAAAAACAGACAAACAAACAACAAACAAACAAAAAAGAATATTTATGCCATGGAATCATCTTTCAAGTAAAGCGGAGTGTTTAAGAAGCTGCATGTCTAGTCTCTAAGCAGCGGAGAAAGAACAGTTTAGAACATCAAACCTCATCACCACCTTTCACTAATGATCGAAGGAGGAAGATGAGAATCTCCTTAGTAGCCTCTGTGTGCCAGGCACTGTTGAGAACCTCATGTGAGCCATTTCATGATACTGTCATCCAGATATTGCTGCAGTTTGGTGATGTGGAAAATGGACCCTGGTGGTAACTTTGATTTTATATATATTTATAATATATTATATATATAATGTTATATATAGATTATATATATTATTTTTATCATATTCACCTCCCACTTCTACTCTTTACTCCTTTTAGACCTACCACTCACTCCACTTCCAACTTCATATTCCTTTCTTCCTTCCTCTTTTACATGTATTTTATGTTTATAAGTCCTCTGTCTTCATGCACACCAGAAGGAATCTGATGCCATAACAGATGGTTGTGAACTAGCATGTGGGTACTGGGAATTGAACTCAGGACCTCTGGAACAGCAGTCAGGTGCTCTTAACTGCTGAGTCATCTCCCCATACCCCTTTCTTTCTTTTTTGAGAATGTGTATCCCTGGCAGGCCTGGAACTCCCTGTTTAGAACACACTGGTCTTGAACTCAGAAATCTGCTTGATTCTGTATCTGCCTCCCTAGTGCTAGAATTAACCCAGTGGCACCACACCTGGCCTCTTTTATGAGACATGATGAAAATATGTGTTTTATGAATTCAAAGCCATCTCCTAGGGTTATTCTTTATATTATCTAACTTTTAAGTTTTTCTTAAATTTTTATATGTTCTCAAATCTGTAATTCTGGTTCCTAGAAGTTACCAGCTTTAACAATGTTATTGTTTGTGATTGCTACTTACATTAACTACACATAAAAAAAGAGGTCTTATTCTTTATACAATATGTATTTTGCACTTAAAATTTACCTTGAAAGCATATAGTTGTAAGTATAGAACTCCCTTATTCTTTGCAATAGTTAATGCCAGGATACTTTATCACTTACTAATTAATAAAAACTAAACTACAAATGTCATTATAATAATATAACCACATATGTATATTTCTATGATTTGGTGTTATAACAAGATGCATATCTATAATTAATTAATTCTTAAGAGCAGCAATAGCTTTACCATGCTAAAAATTTTGAAGATAAAAATTTCAAGCTGTAACTCTTTTTTTATTCTTGGACTGTTTGCCTTTTGCTTGGATGCCTTAAGGCACCAGGAAATTTGATTTTCCTTTGTTGTTTATTCTTTGCTTCTGGATATCTTTTATTTTCTTTGGACAGATTAATAGTGTATTTATATACTTTGTAGGGTAGGTTGAATTTTTTTTCACTCCACCTTGGTCTCTGTGCTTTCACTCCTTTTGTGCTGAGAAAATCACAAAACATCCTCTGGGATAATTTGGATGATTGTCTGATTGTCATCGTGTCATTTTTATCCTTGTTGCTTAAGAGGTAAATCTGCGTCCCAATTCCTTTTGCATACCTGAGAAAGTAATTGGGTCAAATTGACTATTATACAACTAACTAATCAAAATAAGATGGAATCAGCCGGGCGGTGGTGGCGCACGCCTTTAATCCCAGCACTCGGGAGGCAGAGCCAGGCGGATCTCTGTGAGTTCGAGGCCAGCCTGGGCTACCAAGTGAGTTCCAGGAAAGGCGCAAAGCTGCACAGAGAAACCCTGTCTCGAAAAACCAAAAAAAAAAAAAAAAAATAGAGGAACCGCTTAGGACGAATCCACATAGACAAACAATGGTGTTTAATTTTGGTATTAAAAAGCAGTGTGTATGTTTACCTATCATAGGCTATAAAGGATCTATGAAACGAATTTATTAAGCAGGAATATAAAAATCCCTCACTTTAATGAAATAAAATTCATATAAACTGGAATAAAAACTAGGTATGATCCGTTTTCTTAATATGTATAATAAATTAATTTTTTGAAACAGTTCATTGTGAAAGTAACACATACTCAGAAAGAGAGGGGAAGCCATGAATTTGGGAGGTAGTTGTGGGTGGGGCACAGGCGTTATTGGAAGGAGAGGAGGGGTAAAAATTATAGAAGTACAATACTCATATTAAATCCTTCAAAAACTAAAACTTCGAAGCTGAAACGAGACACAAGGGTGGGATGTGTTGGTGGTGGGTCTGAGAGGAGGTGTCATGGTGAATATGATCAAAATACATACGTATGCTTGTATCAAAATCTCAATACAATATTACACCCACAAACAGAGCCAATGAATGCACACATTTTCCCATTTAATACGCAGCCATCTTGTCAGTAAACTTATGTTTGTTGAAGTTTCCTTATCGAGTATTTTTGTATAATGACATAGCACTGAAATTTTAGAATAGTAAAGGCAGGAATGAAGCTTTTATGGTTTTTTTTTATTGGATTTTCTAAAAATTTTTATTTCAGTATCTTTTTCTGGATTTAATGTCCTCCTTTTAGTGTCAGGGGCTAGCTGGGAGACCCACAAAACTGACTACCAAATAAACTAAATGAGTACTAATAATTTGACTTTCATCTTTAAAACGAAAAAGGGCCATTTGACAATTATGTGGGTTGTGGCTGGGAAAGTCCATGCATATTTAGGGCACGGAGTCACTAATCATTTTCTGAGGCTTTCTTCTCAATGACTTTTGGTGTCTGAGCAATTCAATGATAAAGAAAGACGGAAAAAAAATAAATATCCAATAATTGTGTCAGATTTACATGACTAATTTAATATTCATATTCTGCCTTAATCCTTTATGCCCTTGAAAGGACATTATTTTTTTCTTTGTAGTTTTAAAACATGGAGAGCAAAGGTCTAGCTTGCAAAGGCAGTTTCTGTATGAGGAGGGGATACAAAGTATATCAAATAATTAACTGCCCATTAGAACATAGAAATGATTTTTATATCATATTGTGAGGATAATTGCAAGCTCAACACAAAACAAATGGAATAAAAACTGATAAATGTGACTGTGAGTACAAACCTTTGGTATTTTGGTCCCCGAGTCACTAAAATATCACAAAATATATTATATCTTTTCTCTTACTACCACAAGATTACTAATATTTCTGATCCACTATTAAATATGAGACCATATCTAGCATACAAGATCTTCACTTATCAACTGCAGTGTTGAACAGTAGAAAATGCTTTTGATATTTGTAAAATAAAACCTCCTAATCGACAGACCTGTATTTTGGAGGGTGAGAATATAACCTATTTATTGAGAATTATTTGTAGAAAACAGTATTTAAAGATGACTTTAATAATGTTTAAATGGAATCTTATTGATATATTTTCCATACTTCATGGTAGGCTCCATGCTGAGCAGTAGATGCTCAACACAAAATGAACTAAATGTTTTTGTTTCTTGATTTTTGATCTCATATTGCTTGTTTGGACATATTTTGTCTTACTGGTCTTTTGCTTATATACTATAGTTTCTGGGTTTTTTGTGTGTCTATTTCTGTGTTCTTTCTTTTTGCTTTTTTAAAAATTATGGCTGATTTGTTTATTTGTTCATTTGATTGTTTTCTAAAGAAAGAACAGGTATGGAGGTTGGTTGGGTGGGGAGATGGGGAGGATCTGAGAGGAATAAGGTGAGGGGAAAACATGATCAGAATATATGCTATTAAAATTATTTTCCATAAAGAGTAAAAAAAGAAAGAAAAATAATATTTAAAAATAAAATTCTCTTTATTAAGACTATTAATAAATAGATTTAATAATAAATAAGTTACTAATTTATTTCTACGTATTAAGACTATTTATTTATTTATTTTGGTTTTTCACGACAGGGTTTCTCTGTGTAGTCCTGGCTGTTCTGGAACTCAAACTGTAGACCAAGCTGATTTCAAACTCACAGAGATCCACTTGCCTCTGCTTCCCCAGTGCTTGGATTAAAGGCGTGCACCACCACTGTTGGACTAAAAGTATAAATACCAAAATAAAACATTACACTAAGTATTATCTTGACTAATATTTATGACAAAATTTCATGTCCATATTAAAAAAGAAACTTAATATCTCATTGTAGGACTGGAAAAATGTACAATTTAAACCACAGTTTGTTTCTGATATTTTGCCAGTGTTAAGAAGGGACCACAGAGTTGGGTCTTGGGAAAGCCTTTTTAAATATATAATGAAAATGCATAAAATTCAAAACAATATAATTAAAATTAGGAAGTGTTTTGTATTAGTTGGTTTGAAGTTGTAGAAATGTTTTTCCTTCTGAAACAGGATCTCATTGTTCAGCCCTGGCTGGGCTTTACCTCTGTTTGCAATCCTTCCTGCTTCAAAAGCATGATCCTCCTGCCTTGGTCTCCTCTGTGCTAAGATTGCAAGTATATTCCTCAGAATATTGGTAATGCTTCTTATCGTATTTTTCACATGCTCTGAAAGGTGAAGCCTGGCATTGTTTTTTTGATCGAGGTAGGTTGTTTGTTACACAAATCTTAAAAGGTCTTATTAATAAAATCAAACCTGAAGCCAGGTATCGGATAAGAATACCTCCAAAACACAGGTCTCTCAATTAGGAGGTTTTATTTTACAAATATCAAAAGCATATTCTACTGTTTGACAGTGCAGTTGATAAGTGAAGATCTTGTATACTAGAAATGGTCTCATATTTAATAGTGCATCAGAATTACATCTACAGGGGTTCTTTGAGTTGATTGGTTGATTAAGCAGCTGCCACCAGGCCATGGCCTTCAGTGCAGATTCAGCTTGTTTTGTTGCCCTGTTTCATTTTGTCTGTGGCTGCTTTCTTCCTGCAGTTGTAAGATTGAGTAGTTTTATCAGATCGTTTCTGTCCCCCAAGGCCACAAATACCTACTATCTGACCTTTGAAAGAAAACTCACCCAGACCTCTGACACAAGGACAAATATATACAGTGTACAGACTTTTTTTTTTCTTTTTTTTCGAGACAGGGTTTCTCCATGTAGTTTTGGTGCCTGTCCTGGATCTTGCTCTGTAGACTAGGCTGGTCTCGAACTCTCAGAGATCTGCCTGGTTCTGCCTCCCGGGTGCTGGGATTAAAGGCATGCACCACCACCGCCTGACTCTGTAGAGACATTTTAAACCATGTTGTAATGTACATTTTAGAATTATGTTCCAGAAAATCACCTGGACATAGAACAAATAATGTTTTCTCATCTTGACTACATTTATACTTCTCTGAGTTTCAAATTCCATATTCTTAATATTTTTTATTTTGTGTTTTTGAGACAGGTTTGCTCTGTGTAGCTCTGACTGTCCTGGAACTTGCTCTGTAGACCAGGCTGGCCTTGAACTCAGATATCCTTCTGCCTCTGCCACTGGAGTGCCAGGATTAAAGGCATGTGCCACCAATTCCCGGCTACCAAAACATTTTTTTTCCTATAAGAATAGGTTATATGTAACTATTTCCAATAGAATGACTAATGTATTAATTACTGAGCACTCGTTTTGGACAAAAAATGTGTTGATAATAATAATAATAATAAATGAAATAATGTTTCATTTTCAAGTTTACCTATGTTAAAGCCAATGTGCTTAACTTATGCAATACTGCTTCCCAATCACTGTGTGTAATTCAAAACCTGTATGTGTGAAAAGCACCTTTTGAAGAGAAGCAGTGTGTACCTTCTAATAGTCGTCATTAGCAAATCCTTTCTGATTTCACTCAGTAGTAAAATGTTTACTTGAGCATATTCATCTGTCATACCAGTGTTCAAAACAACAAATAAAACGAATAAAACTTAGAAAACATCTTAGCATTTTTTTCAGATTTTAAGAATATTAACCTAAACATTGGCTTTCCACAAATGTCTGTCTTTTGTTTAATATTTTGAATAAGACTGCCATGGCGGTCAAAAGCAGCTAAGACCTCTGACTTACTTTGTACTGGGATTTATTCTCTTAAAAAATCCACTGATTTGTATATACTCAACATCATGTTAAATTGTGATATAAGGTGGCAAATTCAGCATAGTTATGAGTAAAGTTTTTAAGCAAATTTACTATACTTCTACTGTCATGGTACTCTTGAGTGTAGAGATTCTATTAGTCATGTTTTATAGTTATGATGCCATATCTGAAGCAGCTAATTTAATAAATAGAGATCAGTTCTTTAACTCACAGCTATGATATCATATCTGAGGCAGCTAATTTAATAAATAGAGATCGGTTCTTTAACTCACAGTTATGGAGATTGAAATTCAAAGTGGGCAGCCAGAAAGCTTTGGGCAACTGCTGAGTGTATCAGAGTAAGTCCTTGTATCTTGAGCTCAGATTCTGAGCTCTGAAGTCTTCTTGTCAGAATCCTAGAGCTGAGATCACAGGTGTGGTTTGCTGTGCTGATTTTTACATGCTTACTGGGAATATAAACTTAGGTCATCTATCCAGGCCTCATACTTTTAAATTCTAAGTAAACACCTAATAATCTTTTCCTTAGCATCACTAAGGGTTTAGCTATATGTGCACTGTTTTATTCATTAATGTTGAAAGGAGCAACACTTGCTGCCTTCTCAATTTTGAATTCTGGATTGGTGACTGGCTTGTGTATCTTGTGTACTTGTTCACTGGTTCTTGATAATGTTTTCATGTTGAAATACAGTATTCAGTGATTACTTTATTGCAAAGGGAATTCCTAGGAATAATGATTTTCATGTTAAAAGTTAATTGTATAGACTTTATAAATGGTTCTAAATGGTCTCTTCTGATGTTATTTCTTAAAACTGTATCTAAAATGTCTTTAAAATATTAGTATGTTACATTAGTGTATTATTTCTATGTGAAGTTAGCCTTGCACATGACACTTATTTAGTACAAAGGAAACATTCAATATGGGAACATTTTTTGGCAGAAATGTATTCAAGTCACATAACTGACATTCATTTTCATTGTGACATGCATTAAACATGAGACATTCTTGAAGATTAAGACAAATGTTGAGAGGGACCCATATCCTTTGCTTTTAGAAACTCACTACAGAACTTGTTGGGGGATCAGCCTGACCTGTCAAAGGGTTCTTGAATGAAGAGTGAGGAATTGAGAAATAAGAGGAAGAAATATAAATTTAGATGAAGAAAAAGACAGAGCTACAGGACAGCTTCAGAAGGACTCTGGGTCAATACCACAGATGCCTCCAGTTATTTCTAATGGGCATTTTATACACTAGCAAGGGGAGAGGCAAAACACCTTCCCCTTTCAAGATCAAAGCACAACGTACAACCAAGTGTACCTTCAAAACACCTGGTAACCATGCTCCATGGCAAAGCATCGTGTGATTCGACCTTGAAATGTAAGACACCTGGTAACCATGCCTTTGCACCCGATTATGCAAGCTTGGAGAGCAATATAAACTCTGACTCTCTGATCTTGAGTCAAACCTTAAGTTGGAATCTCTGTGGGCTCCCACAAGAACTGAGTTATTTGTTTTCTTGGTAAGATATAAGTCAATACAAGCATATCTTTATTTGTATCATATTGTCTTACTGTGTCTGCTAAGCTGAGGTCTGGCAGTTGATTCCTAATCTGCCTCTCTACTACTAGAAAAGCAAGGTGTTATAGTTGGGAGGGATCTGAAATAGTGGATCTACCCATTTTATCTACTTCCTCTCCAGCATCTGTCATCATAGTTGCTAATTATTCATGTCCAATTAAGCATTTGGGATATCCATTTAGACATTTAAGCATCAATATTTTAACCCTTACAGGGTTCTCTCTGTTAAATTTGTGCATTACTAAGCTAGCATGCCACTTAATGGCAGGCAGTCTCTCCATATACTCTCCTCCTCCTGTAATACCCAACACATCCTTCAGTGTACATACACTTGCCAACTGGTCACCACTTTTAGATTTCTTATTTGTAGCCTATTTATAACTTCTTTTTCATATCTCCATCTTTTCTGTTATCAGGATTTGCTTCTAACAGAAAAACCATGAAAATAGCTTTTCATCAAAATGATGCAGGTATCACTTTATAATGAGACTATAGGGAATGCTACAGGAGGAAACAGGAACCTTCCGTAACTCGAGGGAATGTCTGTCAGCTCTGTGGCACACCCAAGTTCTTTACCCCTCAAATTCTATTGTGTTGTGTGTGTGTGTGTATGTGTACATATACATACGTATTTTTACCTGCACTCTGTAGGTAATTAAATTTATGTTCATAATCTTAAATCTGTTACTAATGGAAGGTAACTGAAACCAGTATCTAATAACGTGGGTATTTCACTTACATTGTCATGGTTATCTATAGAGACTGACTCTTAAAATGATGTGGTAAATTCCCATTTAACATTAAGAACCAAGAATCGACATTGTCATTTTTAATACTTTATGACCCGATTGTTGGGATCATTTCTCATATCTGCTTTTCATATAAATTTAAGACTTCCTTATTTATTTAGAAAATATCTCATATTTTGGAAAAAGACAAACAGAAATTCGAATTACCTATATGTAAGTGCATTAAGAAGGACCACACCTTTTAGATGTGTTTATTAAAAGACCAAAGGAAGGATACCTGAGTTCTTTTGTTTGACATCTGAAATTTATTTTAACATTTAAATCTCCTTGAGATTGCAGTTAATATTGAAGAGTGAGTGAGCACACATAAAGCAGATTGTTGCTCTCTGTTGTCAGGACATATGAGAGAGCTCAGTATTACAGAGAATCTACACTTAGTAGAGAAGGTTATCAGATCTCCACAGATATCCTGATGTGTGAACCTTTTTTAAATGTCGGTCCAGGAATGCTTATGCCATCTTTTACGTACACTGTTTTAGAGGTTTGCTACTCATTTTCAAAGTTGGATACTTCAACTTAACTCCCAATCATTTTACTCATTGCTAACAGTTGTCATTTTCTGACCTATATTTCATGACTTCATTTATTTTCCACATTTCCGTTTTTGGACATTTCTGCTTTCAACCCTGCACTATGCAGATTTGCATTCTCCAGAGATGACAGATTCATGTACATCAAAAGCAAGGAGAACACAATGTCCCTTGCTTATAAAATATCCCGTGGTTCCTCTTGAACATTGGTACAAGTCCAGATTAATTCAATACTGGCTGCATAATATGCACATAGATAACATCATTTCTAAAACTTATTTTCCCTTCCTTATGTCATAAGTGTATTGTGAAGAGTGAAAAAAAAACAGTGTGTAGAAAGCACTTCATGCAGGATGGAACATTTTAGAAATTATCTATATGTGTTAGTGAAGATGTTCCTCTCTGTTCCCTGTCTGTCTTCTACTCCCAAATGGTAAACATTGTTTCTCTCCTTCTCTCTCTCTCTCTCTCTCTCTCTCTCTCTCTCTCTCTCTCTCTCTCTCTCTCTCTCTCTCTCCCTCCCTCCCTCCCTCTCTCTCCCTCTCTCCCTCTCTCCCTCTCTCCCTCTCCCTCTCCCTCTCCCTCTTCTCTCTCTCTCTCTCTCTCTCTCTCTCTCTCTCTCTCTCTCTCTCTCTCTCTCTCTCTCTCTCTCTCTCTCTCACTCTCCTGATATTTTTTTAAAGAAATTGTTACATCATAACTCTGGCTATACTAGAACTTTCTCTCTGTGTCAGCCACACTAGCTGTGAACTCACAGGGATCCTCCTGCCTCTGCCTCCTGAGTGTCACTCCTTTGAACAGCCTGAGATACTTTGTAATTTATTTCTTAGCAATTTCAACAAATTGACTGATGTCCTTCCCATAGCAATTACTTGTGATATCATTTCTTCCAAGAAACCTGCTTGAATATTCCTTTTTCTTGATAGATAACATGTATTAGGCCGCAATACTACTGTAAGAAAGTGCTGTGACCTAGGCTTAAAACAACAGACAGTTTCTCAGGCACAGTTGTGGGGCCAGACGTCTGAAGTGCCAGACAGGTCCTGTTGTCTTCAAAGGACTTAGAGACCTATCATCATCCTTACCAGGTTTGAAGCTGCTTTATTACATCTTGGCCTCCACCACCACATGCAGCTCTCCATGTGTGGATCTGTTTCTGTGTCCTGGGTTTCCTAGTCTGTCTTTCTTTTTTCGAGACAGGGTTTCTCTGTGTAGCTCTGGCTGTCCTAGAACTCACTCTGTAGACCAGGCTAGCCTCCCTGAGTACTGAGATTAAAGGCATGCACCACCACAGCCTGTCCTGTCCTGTTCGTAAAGGGCTCCATCATATTGGATTAAGGGCTCATCCTACTTCAGTACGAGCTGATCTTAATTTTTTGGCAACCACAACAGGCCTAACCACCAAACAAGGTAGTATTCTGAGGTCTCAAGAGCTAATACTTAAATGTGTCTTTTGGAGGATTCAACTGAACACTTATCAGTGACTATTACGTTTATGCCTATTTTCTCATCGCCTGTGCGTGTTATATATGTGTATATTCATCCTCCACATAATCCCTTAAGTACCAATTGTCAGGTAGTGTTAATTTTAACTCTAGATTTTGAGTTCCTTTATATCACATTGCTATCAAATCCATCTTTGTTTTTTGGAACTGGACACATGGTAGGCTTTCGGTATATGCTGATTAAATGCAAAAAATCTTTATTCACCACTAAAACAAAACAAAACTGTAATACCAAAGATTATACTGGCTGATGATGCTACAAAAATATCTAATAGTCTGTTTTTTTACTCAATCAGTATTATAAAGAAAGAAAATTGAAATACTGTGAATTGGGAATAAGGAGAATTTAGTTCTTTTCCCATGGTCCTCATTGTTTTGTAGCCTTGGGGAAATTAATTTCTTTATGCTTCTCTATAGCACATAAATGAAAGACATTATAGCTTACGGATTCACTTTCTAATATTTATGTTTTGCATTTTCTATTCTAGAACCTCCAGAGACTAATTTAATCTGAAAGTCTAGGCTACATGTGAAAAGTATGGCTTGCCATGTTAAAGAGTTCATTTTTTATTCTGAAAATTTAAAAAAAATGGGGCATTGTGAAGATGAAGGCAGGACAGTAGTAAGAACTAATGAAAACTGGTTGAGAAGGCACACACTGTGGACTGAGGAGAATCACAGGATATGAAACTGATTGGATGGTGTGAGGGACCAGGAGGAAACAAGAAGTAGTGGTGGAGGAATTTGGAGAACACATTATCAGAAACATGATGCAGTTCTACAGATGCTGGAATGAAATATCTTGTAACTATAACTTGCTGCCTTTTTCCATAATATACTGCATGTTACCTTCAATGCAGGGAGGCAAAGCACAATTGTAGCACTTTACACAGTTGTTACATTTTGAGAAAATCTTATGATTCACAATCTTTTTTGTTAAAGAAAAGGATATTTTGGGACAATCATACTTTCTTTGACTGTACCTACTTGTACTCCATTATCTCAGCTTCAAATAATGAACAGATATTTCCTACCATTATCTATGGGTAAGGGAGGTCTTCTGTAATGCTAGAAACAATACATTTGTTCAAAGATGGAGATGATTTTGAATTGCACTGTAACTTCCTGTATACAGTTATTTATTATTTTTCATGTTAACCCAGAGAATTTTAATTAAAACTCTTCAGGAATAAAATTTATTGACCTGACGATCCAGTGGATGGGAGGAAAGTGAATTTTCCTAAACTGTGCAGCTGCTTTCTGCTTTATAACATTTTTACCTTGAACCCAAGTGACCATAAGTCAAAATCGGAAATTGGGTGTAGAATGTTTTATTTAAATACCTGTAAAGTTACTTAAAGTTAGTTAGAATTCCTAATTAAATACTTACCAGATTAAATTTTTAGATCAGTCATTTTTATGCTTTATTATCATTTACTTTCTATTAATTTAAGCAGTAAATATTGTATAGCTTAAAATCTTATCATTTGGAAACTATCTACTTCCTTTCGGGTTATATTTGTATTAGGTTACCTATTGCTTTTAAGCATCAAAATAATCACCAATTATATATATTTGATTATATATATGTAATCAAAACATGGCCTCACAGATACCATGTTTTATGTTTCTCAAAACTGTTAGTTCTAATGATTAAATGGATACTACACTTTTGAAAATAGTGCAAGCCTATCTACCACAAACATTCTCCTAATTAAGCCAAATAATTAAGTAAAGAATAAGATCTACTTAGGAATTTTTAAACTTGTAATGTTAGATTGCTAGTTATCAGAGATTCTTGAAATTTTGCTGTTTTCAATAAAACAATCTACAAGCAAAGGAATACTAGGGATGGAGAGGTGTCTCAGTCAGTAGGTCCTTTCTTGCAAGCCAGAGGATTGAGTTTGTGTCCCCGGGATCTTTGTAAAGAGTCAGACCTGGGCTTCTCCTGTCATCTCATCACAGTGCTGTTGAGACAGGCCTGGAAGTTCATGGGGTAGGTAGGCTCTTCCATGTGGTATAGTTCCAGGTCAGTGAGAAACCCTGTCTCAAGGATATATATAAGGTGCCTGAAGACTAGCACCTGAGGTTTTCATTGACCTCCACATACATGCCAAGCACAATTGGACCTGAACTTCTGCCACAGGAGCACACACACACACACACACAGAGAGAGAGAGAGAGAAAGAGAGAGAGAGAGAGAGAGAGAGAGAGAGAGAGAGAGAGAGAGAGAGAGAGAGAGAGAGAGACTTTAAAAATAAAGTAGAAACTATTCAAAAAAAATGAAATGAAATGAAATAATTTTATAGGATTTTCCATTGCTCTTAGTTGTCTCCCAGAACTGAAAGGTAAGACCCTATTGCTGAACACATCACACACTTTAGATACAGGATTTTGAGGACTCAACTGACTTGGAAGCTTCCTCCCTGAGTACTAGCTCACAGAGTATGGGGAGGAGTTATGCAAGCTGCCAGGGGAGAAAAGCAATCAGTAGTCCTCCCTTGCTTTAAAGCCTACAAACCACAACACGGACTGGCATGGCACGGTATTCCCAAAGGTACTGTAGAGACACTTATATCTTGGGAGCTACCAGCAGTTGTCTAATTGGACTTTCAACCTGCTCAACATGAAAAAAAAAATGCATCACTGGCACTGTAAACCTGTAGTAAAACTGTAAACTGTAAACTAACTGTAGCTCATGAAATCCTAGAGGCCAGCAGAGAACCTGTTATTTCCACTTTGCTAAACTAGCATAATTTCTAACTGCACTCTAAATACTTATCCTAATACACAGAAATAAGTGTAGCTCTCCCTCTTCTTAAAAGACATTTCCTTTTGTAATTGGAAGAAAATATTTCAGCAGTCTGCAACTGGTCAAAATGCTGAGAACAACTGACTAAGTGAAGCCCCAAAGTAACTTGATCCATATACAACACAACCCCTACACCTAAGGATCTTGGAACACCATGGAAGAGAGGGGGAGATATTTAACAGCAGGAGGACCAGGATGTCTGTTGTGACACAGTACCCTCCCTATATGATAGAACTGAAACTGTGAAGTCTCAAAAATATGGTTGTCTCTACAAGACCTGAACAAGAACACTGCCAGTAGACCTGCCAATGAGCATAGGACAACTCTCACAAGGTCCTGCCGTAGGTGAAGACTTACACGCACTTAATGACTGCAGAGAAAGGGGGAGTCAGTCTTCCCCAGGGACACGCTCCTGGTAGCTTACCCCGTCCCACGATGCATAAAAATATACATGCAAGCACTATTAAATGGACTCAGCAGGATCTATACATGTGTATGTACATGTATGTATGTATATATTTACAAGTATATATTTGTGTATGTATGTGTGTATGACAACAAATAAGAGGTCATGAATTTGAGAGGGAGTGGGAAGGCCCAAGGAAAATTAGAGAAGAGGGAGTAGAAGTAGTGTAAAGACAGTGTTTACGTATGAAATTCTAGAAAAAAAAACTAAAAAGAAAAGAAATTCTAGTGCAAAATTCTCCATTTTGTCTTTGATGTATTCCTAAATGTCATTCACACATTGTCTTGAATTCAGTATTCTAGTCCCAATTTCTTAGGCTTCTCTCAAATGTCAAGCATAGACCACAATATTGGGGGAAAAAAGCGAATGTGAAACATTTCCAATTGAAGAGAGAAGACACTTATAAGTCATATGCAGTGGTTTTCTGGACATATGGTTTTTACATCGCACCAGATACCATAGGTGACTAGCACCTGTACATTTTATATAGAAATGCAATTAGTACTTGAAATAAATATATGTCTATATTTAGATGCCAAGAAAATGTATTTTAAAAGATATGGGAGAATCTTACAGAAAAATGGCACTTACAGGAGTGGCATTGTATCAGTTCTAGTAAATATTTTAAAGGATAAATTTGTATCAAAATATGAAGTAGTCAATTCAGGAAAAAAAAACAGCTTTAAAATTTTTAAACATGGTTTCTTCTGAACATGAAATAATGGCAGCAGGTGGAGGAAGGAACTTGAGAGCATAATTTAGCTGTTGTTTGTCTGCTGCAAACCCTTTCTGTACTCACCTCAATTGCTCCCTGCCTACCAGACCCTCATATAGTCAGTCCCTGGTAAGCTATGAGGTCTTAAAAGAACAGTTACCTTTGTGGCTCCAGTATGGTACACAGTCCATCTGCAGATGTCATTCACAGGTTATTTTAGCAATGGATATGTTGACAGGACCTTGTTGCTAGAGTTTTCCTGCCTGGCCCACAGTCAGGGCAAATCTCTATCACCTGCCAGGCCCACAGCCCCTCAGACCCAACCAAGTAAACACAGAGACTTATATTGGTTACAAACTGTATGGCCGTGGCAGGCTTCTTGCTAACTGTTCTTACAGCTTAAATTAATCAATTTCCATTAATCTATACCTTGCCACATGGCTCGTGGCTTACCGGCATCTTCACATGCTGTTTCTCATCTTGGCGGCTGGCAGTGTCTCTCTGACTCAGCCTTCCACTTCCCAGCTTTATTCTCCTCCTTATCCCGCCTACACTTCCTGCCTAGCCAATGGCCAATCAGTGTTTTATTTATTGACTAATTAGCAACACATTTGCCATACAGAACATCCCACAGCAGGACCTAGTCATCACCTCTTTGGGTCACTGTTTTCAGGAAGTTCTGCTGAGTGGCTTATGAATAAAATTTCCTTCTTATTAAAATGAGGCATACACGAAAGTTTTATTTCATTTGATATTGTATATTATCGTCTTGGGTAACCTGAGGTATGCAGTACACCATGTAGGACCGTAAGAGCAAGGTTGTAAAACTACCCACTGGAGCCCAGTAAGCTCTTCAGTGGTTATACAATTGAAGGTGATTAAACCAATGGCTGATGGTTCGGCAGGGAGAAATAGGGTCCTATGAGCCTCTCTCTCATTCATGACTGACGTTTAGCAGACTCAGTCTGTGCAAACCCAGTGCAGACAAGTACAAGAGGTATGAGTTCATGATTACCTGTGTCATGACATGAAGATAGAGTTTCCCAGTCATTCTGTCATTCTGTCCTTATTCTTTTTTCTGCCCTGTCTTCACTATGTTTCCCGAGACTTAAGGGGTGATACACATGTCTTCTGTAGACTACGTGTTCAGTCGTCTTTTATTCTCAGCACTGTTCGAGCATCCAGGAGTTTCTACTTTGACAGCTGTTCACTGCAAAAGGAAGCTTCTCCGATCAAGGCTGAAAAGGGCACTTGTGTATTGATGTAAACAAAATAAAGAAGCTCTACACTCACTTTACACTTACTTTTGAATTATGTTTCAGTGTTTTTTTTTTATCATCACAAGTATGTATATTTGGGGAGGATATGTGCATATAAATGCAGGTGCCTAAGGACTCTAGAAGCATCAGATCTTGGACCTAGAGTTCCAAGCAATTGTGAGTCAAACAACCCAGGTCACATGGAGAGCAGCAAGTGCTCTTAACTGCAGAGCTATCTCTCCTTTCCCCTTCAATTATCTTTAACAGATCCACGTGTATATACATGTAGTAGATGTACGCGTGCTCACGCGCATGCACACATGTACACACACACACCTGCAATTAGTCATTTATTGCTTAATCTGTTTTTAGCTTTTTATTAAACACCCGTGTGTAAAAGATTAAGAAAATTTCTCTCACGCACCATGAAATTTCTTTTACAGGTTTTAATAATTCTCCTAATGTACAATACAAATTAAATTTCTTTTTTTTTATTTTCAAGTTACAATTCTGTATGTGTTTGGTTTCTCATTTATGAAGTTTAGTTTAGAAAAACCTATTTTTTTTTCAAACTAAATGACTCTCTGACATCCTTCAACTGGGGCCAGGTATGTTACAGTGAATATTTTGTAGCTCAGAGAATAAAGGAATTTTTAAAAATTTTTTTATCAATTTCATGAAATACCATGAAGATTGCCTCTGACAAGACCAAAGCAAAAATATATTAGTTGTTAATGTCTTTCTCAATTAACACTTGGGAAAGTGTACATGCCACTCACTTAAAAATATAGGCATATAAAATACATATTAACTTACCTTTTACTACATATTTCCTGAATATATTGTTAGCATGCCATATAGTAGAAATGCATTGTATGAAATATATATCAACATACTATATAATATAGAATGGATATATGAAATACATTAGTATACTATATAATACAGGAGGATAATAGAGAATATATATATTAGCATTCTGTATAATAAAGGTGCTTCTGTGAATGATTGTCCTTTCACATTTAGAGAATAGTGATCTCACTATTCTCGCACTTGGAGATAATGAATTTAAGCAGACACTTTCATTTATTTGGCTCATTCTACATACAAGTGATGGAGATTCAGCTTCCAAATGAGGCCATATGTAGATGGTAATAAAGTACTGCAAATTCAACTCCATTTATTTTCAATTGAAAACATTCATAATTCTAGCCAGCCACTGTTATAGATTTCAACGGTGGAAAGATTATAACTTAGAAGTCGCTGTTACACTTTTACAATGTTACAGGACTAAAATTCTTTTCTAAGCTATGTGTGTGGATTCGTTCATTTTAAAGCCCAATTCCAGGGCCATAAGCCTGTGAGTCTTAAAGAAACAGAGCTTAGAATGAAGGTTGCTGATGTCTGAGGTGTGGTGGAAAGAGACAGATCCTGTTCAAGGATGTAAAGTTTGAGAAATACAGGGTGCTGGCATGCTGGTGATCCAGTTGCAGAATGGCTGCCTTAGCTATCCTGTTGTGCAGTTTGTTGTGAGAGTAGACCACTATTTCTTCAAACAAAGAAATAAGTAACTCTGTTACATGATCATACATTAATAAGCTTGATATATGGGGGAATCTGTTTGTGAATTGTACATACATTAAAACCTAACAGTGTATATGCTAAATGTATATAGCTTCATTCGTTGATAAACTTGTAAAATTAGATCAATTAAAAGTAATGCAATTCAGGATATCTTTACTAATAATCTTGGATTTATCCTAGAATATGTAAAGGAAAATAGTTTGCATGTGAGCAAGGACTTGTTGTGTAGTTGGAAGTTTTCTTTGGCTTTTTGTTTGTTTTTTGGTGTTCATCTTTACATGGCTTTGTTTTTATATGTTTACATCTACATTTATAGTTGTTCTTGATTATTTTTAATTAATATGTAATGATATCATTCCCCCATCTCTTTCTTCCCTCCAGAGTCTCCCATGTAACTCATCTGCTCCCTCTCAAATTCATGACCTTTTTTTAATGTAATTGTTATTGTCACATACATACACACAACAATGTGTATATAAATGATGCCTGCTGAGTCTGTTTAGTTTTGCTTGGGGTGGGAGTCCACAGAGGTTTCCTAGTGAGATCTGAGCTTGCTTTACACAGCAGGGCTGAATAAGGGGATGGATTGACCATGTATGTGGTTACCAGGTGTTTGGAAGGGTCTGCACTTGGCTGTGCTAGGGGGAGGTCTTTTGCTCCACCCTGGTCATTTCTATAAATAGCCCTTTAAAAGAGACAGAAGGGTCTGGTGGGTTTTGTCTCAGGCCCTCCTGTGTTTCTTTCTGTCTCTCTCCCTCTGTATTTCTGTCTAACTATTTCTCACTTCTCCCTGCTCAACAGTACCCTGGGGGGAAAAGTGGGGGCAGGTCTCCCACAGCTTGAATGTGTATGAATTTAGGGCTGACCCCTTGGTATTGGATATCCAACTAGTTTGTTCAACCTTCAGGAAGGTATTTCTCCTGAACTCTGCTTTTCTGAGTTGCCTGGTGTTCTCTCTAGAGAAGTGAGACCCCTGTAGTTTTGCTCATTCATGTTAGTGTTTCATAGTCCTTGTTCAGGTCGTTCAGAAAGCCATGTTATTGAGGTTCTATGGGTGAAGCTCCATGACTTTTTGTGGCAGTGTTTTCATCTGTTGTTTCTAGCCTCAAGCCAGAGAACTGCTATGATGCTTTGTGTCACACTGCTTGCATTGTTTGTTTATTTCAAATGTGCCCATTTACCTGAGGAGAATCCTCTCTTGGAACTATTGACTCAGGGTAATGATGATAATACCAGCAAAAACAACAACCAAAACTATACCTAATATGTTTTGTAATAGGCTCACCAACCCTGTGATATAATAAAATAACAACTCCATTATAGTTTGCTGAAACTCCAATCTCAGGAGTTTGGGGTTTGTGTTTGGTTTGTTGTTTGTTTAGTTGGTTGGTTTTGTTTGGGTGGATTTTTAATTTCTTTTTATCTTTCAGCATTCTCCCTGACATTTATCGGTGTCAGCTTCTGATGGCAATCATATTAGAGTAGAGGTGGTTTTCACATAAAATATCTAATGAAAACAATACTGCAAATAATATCAATGTAAATAATCCTTCAAATATTTGAAGATTATAGTGTTTTGTTTTTATTTTTGGGTTAAGTGGATTTGAACATATTATTTCAATTTTTTTTGTTCTTTATTGTGAATTTTAAAATAGCTGTAGTATAAGCTTTAAAGGATACTGGAAATAATTTTTATATTTATATTAAAAACAAATGAAACAAGTATTTATATTAAAATAAACAATGAAACATCCAAGTTTGGCACATAAGAACACTGGATTATTTTATTTCCCACTTTGTAAATAGTATATTAAATGACTGCACTCATGATTTTGAAATTACTGTAAATATGAATTGTTCAAAAACTTTTGAGTTAATATTGAAACTATTTTCCCTTTGATTCGCAGTAACTGAAGTACTATGAGAAAACTAAGAGGAAAGATTCCTTTAAGTTTTGTTTTCCAAATCTAGCATGTCTTCTAAAATTTAAACACTCAGTACTATGATTATGGTGTATCTTATACAAAGATTATAATGTATTTTAGATAAAGAGAACATTCTACAAAAATTGGACATTCCTTTCTTCCTTTGATATTCTGAGCACTTTGTCCTGAAGTGGTAAATAATTCTAAGAGTAGATATTATAAGGTAATGCTGTTTTACATAAGACATGGTGCATACATCATCATAGGACAGTTTTAGATTTTGAACTTCTTCATATGTACTGTTTCATTAGCTACAAGCTCATCTTAGAGGCACATGAAGTAAAATACAAAGGTAACTAAAATTACAAATGAAGGCTGTTTAAATTTCCTTCAGTATAAACAAGCTGCATGTAATTTGTGTAATATGTGAACATTGTATTGTTTTAGCTACAATTATCATGTAATTTAATGTGCTATATTCTGTGATTGGATTTTCATTGTGAGAGGGTAGCAGTGTTGTTTTTCATGAGGATACTACAGTACACTGTGCACTTGTCCTGTGTCTTAAAGAACCATCACATTTACCTTAGTATTGAAATAGGGTAGCCTGATCAAGAGAGCAAATGTCAGATCTCCAGGGGAGACAATCAGTTTTTGTAAATTCTTTGGGTTAAGTGCTAGGATTAGTACGGTCTTTTTCACTTGTATTAATCTTTGATTCATAACATAAAATAAAGTTTCAGCTTTAGCCATTCAATAATGACTCCATCTTAATTTGGAACTAAATAAAACCCTCATTAAACCTGAGAAATGTTAGCTTCAAGTAGATACGTGTTTTACTCTAAATCAAACTGAATCCTGCACTTGCATTTTCATATAAGTGTCAAGGTCCCAGAAGTCTTCTGAGGCATGGACTGCATCAGGGAGGGAAACTTTTAAGAAAGTGATAGGAAAAGCTGTCCTGAAGTGGGGCTAACGGTGTCTTCCATATCTGAAATCAGTAAGCAGAACAAAATAGAGTAGTCGGTGTCGCCATCCCATACATGTCCATATTATGGGTCTGTGAACCCATTAACCATAGTTTACTAATGGATAAATTACTGAACCTAGGAAGTTGTTTCTGAGTAAAATGTGTGGTAATGAGGCCACTGTCAGCTAGATTCTTTTTCAGAGGTGATTGAATTTAATTATATGTATTTTTTTCCCCTCAAGGATAAATCATCCCAAATCGATTTAATCCAATTTAAGCACCCAAGTTTGTATTTCTGTTATAATAGTAGTATGCTTTCATTCCCTACAGAAATGTAAAGCTACTCTTCTGAATTACATAATACTGACTTAAATGACATGTAATCTATAAGGTTGGTGTCATTATTAGATGGAATAAGAGAAACATGGAGAATCCATCCTTTAAAATGGTGTTACTTATGTGGCTAATATCACATATGCAAAATAAATGTATTTCTATATTTCAGTGATCAGTTTAAGACATTTTACATTTATTTGTGTGCATGTGCTTACAGGTGTTCTGGCTACACATGCCAAGGTGTTGCAGGAATGGATTTTCTCCCTCTACCTGATGAATGTTAAAGATCAAAATCAATTCTATAACCAGCTAAACCATCTCCTTGATGCTTAAATACTATTTTTTCTGAATTCTTAAAAACTGAAAACTCTGTAAGAGTAATATTTTGTTATATTCTGTCAAATATAGTTTTAGAAATGATAGTTGGTCTTTCCTCTTAATTAATCCTACTAAGTATTCACATTTCCAATGTCCTATGGATGACATTGCATTGCTTTAGCAATATTTAACTGCTACCTAAAATTATGCCCTATTCAAACAAATATAAATGACTATGTGCAAAATACACAAATAGATGTTTGTGTTTTAATTTTTAAAGAACACTGAAGATACTCCTTTAATAAATCTATAGTCCTAAGTCAGCAAAATCTTATATAATAATTATACATAACTGGAAGTAAAATAATGTCAGTGTTGGTGTTCATGATGATTTAAGCTTGCATAAATTTACTATTTCTTTATTTCTTTTGATTTCAGATGCAATAACAGAACCCAGTGTGCTGTGGTGGCAGGTCCTGATGTTTTTCCAGACCCATGTCCAGGAACTTATAAATACCTTGAAGTGCAGTATGAATGTGTCCCTTATAGTATGTATATTCCTATACTTTTTTTAAAAAAAAGATATTACTCTTTAATTTGCATGTACTGACAAGTTCTCTGGGAGGGCATAAAATAACTGCATAAATATAAAGAAGGCAACAGCTTTGAGATTTCCAGGTCTTAGACTGCTCCCACATCACATGTCACTACAGCATCCAATTTTGATGATGTATTTGTGTACATGAATGCCTGTATTAACAATGTTTTTAATGCAAGAACATGCAATGCATAGAAAAGCAAAGAGGGGGACGTATATCCCCTCTGAATCTCTCCAAAACCGAGCAAGTAGAAATTGATATTAAATTTTATACACTTATTTGCATAATAGCATCAAAACATTTTTTTCAGTGTGATTAAATTATATCTACGTTTTATGTACTGCCAACCTTTTGAAAATCAAATGCATATCCATTCATGAGGTTCAGACTGGAGAGTAATAGCCGGCCATGGATTAAGGAACACATCAGAGTATGTTTTATACACTCCCGAGAAGCCATGATATACAGCAGCAATGTGTGTTTTTTTTCTTCAGGATTAATGAAGAATGAAATAATCTAAAATGGAGCATTTTCTGACTTCTTATCCCAAAGGAAGATTCACCAACAAAACAGATTTTTTTTTCTCTTACTGGTTAATTATTCATGGGATTTTGTAGTGAAAAATCACACAGGAAATCCTGTAGTCTCATATTAGATATTCAGCTCATCCCAGAGACAGAGAACACCTGGGATCATAAACAAATCCCAGGTTCCAACTTCCTTTGATGTCTCAGAAGGAGAAAAATATCTGGGGATCAGCAGACTTCCCGTGCCAAGAGACAGCTCTGAGCTTGCTCATCCATGCTTATTTCAAGAAACAGCACATGACTCATGAGCTGGAAGTGCGCACGCTTCAAAAATAGAGAAAATTTTGGCCAAGAAGAAATGAATTATAATTTAAAAATAATAATGAAGCAAGATAAAATTTCATTTTGAGTCATTATAGCATGACTGAGTAGTGAGAATTCAGTGAATTTCATGTACTTACATTCTTTGTTCTGAAAAACGCATTTAAGTGTATAGATTTAATTGAACTCTCAAGGGTGTTTCATATATTATTATCTCGACAGGGGCCTCTGTGAAAAGTATAAAGCTCCCACTGACCATTTTTTGTTGACCAGTGATATTTTAGGAAATGAAAGGCATAAACCATCTTTGAACTGAGACAGTTCTACGTTGCTTGCATAATGATGTCTTTGTGAAGTATGGAGAATGCATTCCAGAAAGGCATTTTATGAAAAAAATATACAATAGGCAAGATTTTGTTTCTAAAATAGTTGTAGAATACCTACATTAATATTCTGATTTTCATAATTTGAAATATGAAAGCAGAGATAAATTGTCAGATTGTGGTTTTTTTCATAATTTTTTTTTTAAAAATGAAACAGTTCACAGTTATCTCTTTAATCTCCTGTATTTCATCAGCTTTCTATGAGGATCACAACTCTTAACAGACTCTGCCAGATTCATTCTGAAATGTTCTTTGCAGACATCACTTCAACATAAATAAGAAGTTGCTCACACTCTTTTGCATAAAAGGATGTGCTTTACCACACATGTCTTCTCTCATAAATTTTCAACAATGGAAAACATGATTTTTAGTATCTATATTTGGAGTTTCTAATAATCATAAAATTTTCTCTCTGTCATAAAAATATTTTTAGTATGTTATTCATCTGGTTGTTTTCCTAATGAAGAATTCCAAAATTAGGCATACCTAATAGTTACTTGATACTAAATGAGTTTGTTGTGTATATCTGAATCATGTTTGAATTATCTTCAGTATATTTGTTTTAAAGAGTTATGCAGATTTGAAATGCATTTAATACACTTAATATAATTTTAGAAGGAAAATCACTCAAGGCAGAAACTGGGTCTGGGATACTGTTCAACTGATAGAGTGCTTGTCGGGAATGCACAACTGATAGAGTGCTTGTCGGGAATGCACAAAGCCATGAGTTCAATCCCTAGAACATCATAAAATATACACTGTGGTCCGTATATATATAATAGAAACACTAAAGATGGAAACAGGGAAATCTGAAGTTCAAGGTGACCCTTTAGTATATAGCAAGTTCAGGGCCAGCCTAAGATACATGAAACCCCCACTCAAGAAAAGAATTCTAAACCATGAACCAGCCCATGTATCAAAGCTTGTGGGCAAGTTGCATTTCTTTAACAAGACAGTGAGATAAGGCATCATAGATTTATAACACAATCTGATTACTTTTAAAGTAGCTGATTTCTCCGTCCATATAAGCATTAACATGTTCTAGATTTCCCCCATAGACCTCCCATGATATATTAGTAAGTCCTAATCTCAATCAACTCCCAAGTCTTTTCCTTAACCATGAGATGCATGTTTGTCCCAGTGCTGGAAAGAGTCACTTAGTAAGATTTATTGATGCCACCACATGCTATTATTTCCATGGGTTAAAGGTTTACATACATTAGCATATTGACTATCACAAGAACTCCCCTAGGAAGTTACTGCAAAGGAACCTTATGCTCAGCATGTTAGATATGTGTATAATGAAACTAGAGAATTTCAGAACTAAGGCATGATCTGCCTCCAGTACCCATTCTGTGGAGCTGTGATATTTAGCCCCATAGATTTTTTTTGTTGATTATTTGCATAACTTATTTGATTTTCATTTCTTCCTACTTGGTAATGCCAGGTAGTGCAACCAGGTGTTTCCCAGATCCAATCCTGTCTTCTCAACCACTTAGCTATGTATTAAAGAGTTTGCATTCCTTAGAGTCATGAAACTACTGCAAGCTCGTTTTTTCCAAACACTTCATAAAACTGTAGGGTATAAATAGTCTGTGTCATTAAAAATGCTACCTGTAACTTTTAATGAGCTTCTTATCTATAGTGAATTAGGAAGCTGTTTTTCAGTTGTTTGCATTAGAGAAAACTTTGAAATTTGCTGAGGTTTTTCGTTAGGGGTACTTGAGCTTTATGGTACTTGAGATTCAACTTTGTTGAAATTTTTCATTCAATAGTTAAACCAACAATTCATGTAATGCGATAGCCTGTTGGTTAAACAAATTTCCAGTTCCATTCTAAGTTGAAGCCCATAAGATGGAGGCTGTGAGGATAGCCCAGTCTGTGGAATTCTTGATTTCTAAACCTGAAGACCTGAGTTCAATCTTGCAACCCAGTGCTGGTCAGGAAGATGTCTAGGATCCTAAACTTTGAAGCAACTTCTGGGCTAAGGAAGCAACCTGTCAAAAAAAGATGGCACCTGAGAAACAAGAATCAGGGTTATCCTCTGATATATACACACACGTTTATACACATGGCTACTTATACCTCACATACACATACACTCATGTCCATGAGTGCCATTGCAACACACACACACACACACACACACACACACACACACACACACACACACACACACACACGAAGACCACAAGCTATATGATGTGGAATCTACATCAGTGCTGCTTCATGAAACTCCACGAATGATAAAGTTACAGATATGACTGTGGTCCCGTAATGCCACAATGGAGCTGCATAGTCCCACTTGCCCAGTGCATTTTCTGTACCTTTGTGTGGTATATATATTAAGATACACAAATACCATTTTACTACAACTGCAAATGTTACTTAGTACATGTTACATGTGTGTAGTCTAAGATACATAGTCTATAGAATATAGGGGCATCATTAGTTCTACTATCAAGGTTTCTGTAAGTTTACTCAGTGATGTTTACATAATTGTACATCACCTAATGATGAATTTTTCAGGATGTATCATCATTAAGTGATAAACATGGTAAACTTTGTAGCTACAAAAATTTTCTTCGTGAAAATTGGACACATTAATGGTGTGTTAGTTTTCAAATGCTATGATGAACACTATGACTAAAAGCAACTTAGAGATGACAGGATTTATATCATTTTGCAGCTTACAGTCCATAATGAAGGGAAGTCAGGGCAGGAATTCAAGGCAGGAATCTGGAGGTAGGAACTAAAGAAGTCATGGAAAAACATCACTAACTGGCTTTTTCTCTATGTCTGGCTCAGCTATAGAGAATAGTTGGTCCTCATCTAGGACCAACTGCTTAGGAGTTACGTGTCCATAGTAGTCCTGGACCCTCCCACATCAATCATTAATCAAGAAAGTGTCCCACAAACTTGCCTACACAAAATCTGACAGAAGCATTTGATCAATTGAGGTTCCTCTATCTTGTGTCAAATAGGCAGAAACTAACCAGGAAACTCTATTGCAATTCACAAGCAATTATTGATTTTTTTTAACATTTATTCATTTATTTGTGTGTGTGTGTGTGTGTGTGTGTGTGTGTGTGTGTGTGTGTGTGTGTATATACTCACATGCACACAATAGTGCATGTGTGGAGATCAAAGGAATATTTGTGGGAGTCTATTTTTGTCATTCACCATGTGGTTCCCAGGATTAAACTCAGGTCATCAGGCATGGCAGCCGGCAGCCAGACTCACTCAGCCCTCTCGCTGGTCCTGCAATATTGATTTTTTTTTCTCAAAAGATTTATTTTTATTCATGTCTACGTGTGTGTATGTCACATGTGTGGGTGTTCTTGTGGAGGTCATAAGAAGATGTCAGATTCTTCGAGGCTGAGATGACAGGCCGGTGTGAACCAAATGATATGGAAACTGACATCCGATCTTCTGAAAGAGCAACAGTTGAATCAACTCTTTATAGCACACAATGTTGATTAAAATTCAGCTTTGTCTATCGTATTACTTAAGGGAAATAAACTAACCTAGGAATGCTTACAAAATTGATGACCACCCCAGCCAGTTCCCTGACCATGATCAGTGCTCTGCTATAGAAATCCATTCACAGAACAGCATAGAATATTTTTAACAGAATTCTAGGAGTCAATGAATAGATACAATAATCTTACATAAAATCTTAAACTAATTAATTGAATATCACTTGCTTTTGAAGATGCTGTGGTGGTGGGGGGAGAGAAAATTTAGTGTCCGCAGTGACCTACTGAGATTGCTTCTTCGGGTGCTTTGTACTCATTTTTCCCCCCACATTCGCTAGAGTTATATTTAACCTTTACTAAATCCTCTTAACTCATTCTGTCTTTTCTTGTCTATGTTCACAGGTACCCTGTTTCTAATGAAATTTGGGGCAGGTGAATCAATACCTTTCTCTGTTCTTGTCACACCTTAGTTCCATTGTGGCTTTTATACTGTGCGTTTTCTTTTAAGGTCTGATTTTCCTCCTTAGCAGGTATTTTCTTCCCGGGAAATGACCCAAATACTCAGAGGGTTAAACCTCGCCATTTACCAACACTTCATTTTTGATCTCCTGTGTCCCTTCCTCTCCAGCTCCCACCCCTTCTGACCTGAATCGAAGATGTAATTGTGGCATCTTCAAGTGGAGCTGCCTCCATTTAGCCAAGTTACAGGGACCACTCATGTAAGGGAGAAAACAATAAAACAATGAACCTCCTACTCTGAGTGTTCCGAGGAGAGAATCTCTTCTTTGTATCCTGCTGACAAATCGAGTTTCTTCCAAGGCATACAATTTCATGCACATTACCCATCAGAGGTGCTTGTCTCCCCTCACAATCTTGTTTTTCTCCTCAGCTCTTTGTTTCTTCCTTTCAGAAATATAAAGTATATATTGCATATTCTTGTAGTCTCTTCCAGTGTTTTTTTTTTAAGAAATTAAAGAAGGAAGTACGTAATTTGGAGAACTCCTACATAAGAGTATTTGATTAAAGCAATCTGTAGATCTTAAGACTTTCCCACTCTTCACATTAGCCATCCTAATATGGATGTGGGTAACGTCCTTATGAAGAGACAGGAATAATGATTATTATTGGAAAATTATTAATTTATAATTAATTACATAATTTTTAGCTTTGTCTCTTTAACAGTAAGAAAAATGCATTATACTTTTAGCATTAAAGTTCTAGCTTCTTATATTCAAATAACTGAATACATTTATGTAATTAAATATTCTTTGCAGGTAATGTTCAAATTCACTCATGTTTTAATATATACATACATTGTTTTTAGTATACTATTGAGTGATTTCAAATTTCTTAATTTTCTTAATTAGCCAGTGTTTTTAATTTCTGAAAGATTAAGAAATATTGAAACCCATTCTAATTTCCAATACTTCAATTCCTTTCACACATATAGTAGACATTCAATAAATATGCACTAAATAATTGAAAATCAAATTAGGTCAAATAGCTCCTCAAAAAGCGTTATTGTTCATCACTAGAAGAATAAGTACAAGAAACCCTTGTCTATCAATAAGACCTTATTAATTTAAGTGAAAGATTTTTAATAAAAGCAAGGTACATGTAAATATTAGTTTCCCAAAATAGATTGGTGACTGACAAATTGCCCTTTCTTTCTTTCCCATTTTTTTCTTACTAGCTGCAGCTTTTCTCTAGCACAAAGAATTTTTTTTATCAGTGTCTTAGATCTAACAATAATCTATAAAGATTTTGAAGATGAATCAATGATTATAACTAAAGTTTATATGTCAAAATCATAAAGCATCAATGGAAATCCTGGCATTATGTTGAAAAGAAGAGCTGCCCGTGGATAATACTCTCTTCTGTGTCCTCCTTCTAAACTGCCTCTCCTAATTTTGTCTGGTTGCTTCATATGTGCATGGAAGTTGTCCCAAAATATATTCTATTATTTGTTTGGGAGGTGTCCCATTTTTACCATCTTTCCTTTCTTGAAAACCCACTACATAGTAGATAATTAGATAAACATGGGGAATGCTTATCTTAGAAAACAAAAGAAAATGTTTGTTCACAAAGGGCTCACCTAAGTGAAGATCCTGGGTTCTATCCTCAGTACCAAGAAGAAAAAGAAAGAAAGATTTTTGTCCCTGAGGAGTTTAGTCAAATGATGCCAAGATTCCCTAACAAAGTGGTTAGTTTAGCAAAGAAATTGAGCACTAAAAGCATTATTAAATTATTCCCTTAATTATTGTGTATATGTGTGTGTCTTAGTGCATGCTGTTGCCCACACGTAGAGGTCGACTTTTGAAAAGTTTTTTTCTTTATACTTTATGAATCCCAAGGATCAACTTATGTCATTAGACTTTGTAGTAGATACCTTTACATGCTGAGCTATCTTGACAGACCCCAGATTAAGTATTTAATATTTTGCCGCGAAGGGGCTGATGCTTTACTGATCCAGCATAGGTGTCTTCCAGCAAGCTTTTCTAGAGAAGACCCTAAGAGGTAAGCCTAACAGAATAACTGTATATGGTAGATACAAATACAGGACCAGCATAAAATATAAAAAGAGATGAAGCCAGAGATGAACCAAGTGGAAATCATAGACATTTGCTATGGTTACAGTGTGTGTGTGTGTGTGTGTATGTGTGTGTGTGTGTGTGTGTGTGTGTGTGTGTGTGTGTGTGTGTGTGTATGTATTTGTGTCCTTGTACTTTACCTTCCATGCAATGACTGGATATGATTCTACATGTTCTTGTATATGTAAGTCATTCTAATTCATTATCTTTAAAACTATATTAATAATAGCCTCAGCAAAAGAGATACAAATAAAATTAGTATTTAGTGAAACTAACTTCTGTACATATGCATATGGCACCAAAACAGCAAATATGCCTATGAATTGCCTATGAGTTGTATTAATGAGTAGATAAATGTAGTGAGTTTCCATTTAAATTTTTCTTTATCTTTAAAAAGACAAAAATTTTCTTTAGTAACTATTTAAGTATTTGAATTAAATACTTCTAATTCTGTTGTGTGTTTATTAATTTAACTTAGTTGCTTTAATATTTAAGGGTTTGTTATTTTGAATCATTGTCCAAAGTCCAAATACTGCCAGTAATGTGAATGTGACTGGTTTCTACCTTTCAAGAAAAACCTATAATCTAGCCATTATTCTGTTGTCCTCCAAGTAATCATATCAATTTATAATCAAAGACTGGGAGGGAAACTCAATATGATGTAGTCCTTAGTAGGACACATTATAAATGTATTTGCTTCTCACTAAACTGATTGCTTTACTATTCCGATAGAACAGAAAGTAATGCAAAATAGAACAGCCAGTGATATGGAATCTGCTTTTAAGTAAATATCTATGGCAAATGCATATTTATGATTGTAGATTCCTCTCACATTTTTCCTGATTATGCCTTACTGGGCTCTCCCATTCATCAAAGGGGATAACTTAGTGGTTATATGGAGTCACATGAAGTAGGTTTTACACTCTGGCTTCAGTCGATACCAGCTATATTCTAGTAAAGCTATTTCACTACTAGGTGTGAGGTTGACAAGAGGACAAAACAGAAGAAGGAGTGGGTGACTTAAAGACAGTCCAGACTTTCAGGGGACTGCCGAAAGGGGTCTCTGGTGCCAGAACCAGAGCCCATTGTCTACTTAAAGGCTGGGCAGGAAGCGAGGTGGTAGGGAGGAGATGGAAAGGTTTCCTCTGACTCTCAGTTGGCCATTGCTAGAGGCTAACCAGTGAGGAGGCAGTTAGAAAGTGCTAGGGTACTGTTAAACAGTTTTCCCAGTTAAACAGTCTTTCCTAGGACTCCATAAGGCTGAAAAAATGAGAATCAAGAGAATCGAGTTGCTTTAGTTCTAGAGACCAAATTACTTCATTTTGGGGGGAATTATGATAGCACCACTAAAGTAGCGATGCTTTATAAAATGCCAGAACCCTGGCTAACAATAAGAAATAAGGATTATGATCATCACAGTATGTCTATCAAACCAAATGGAATATGTATCAAATGTTCTGAATATTGAGGGTCATATACAGTAAACTCTTAAGTATATCACAACCAGTCAGGTTAATATGCTTATTGCAGCCAGATTATTTTCACTGTCTTCAGAGAGTCAGTGCCGTCCCATCCTGTGGCTTGGAAATCCATAATGGTGCCAGATTATCCTCATGATTTCACTCTTTAACCAGGCTTTTCTTAACACAATAACTATCTTTAACCTCAGAGAGATGGCTAAGTAAGGCAAACTTCCCCATTTACCGTCAGCTCACTTGGCTTCTGCATTTCTTTATTGCCTGAATGTCCCATCCACATTGCCTCTGGACTGGGCTGCTGGCACTGGTTGTTACTCAAAAGGAACCTTAGTTCAGTTGCCTCTCTGGGCTTTGCATGCTGTTTTCCTTCTTCCTCTACCATGCTTAGCTCTTGGTACACTTAGATTTACTGTCAGCCCCATTTCCCCCATGTACAATAATTTCCCTTCTTTTTAAGGATCATCAATGGTCTCCGATGTGTCCAGGTGCCACCATCATTCATTTCTTTCAACAAATACTGACTGAATACCTCTTTAAGCATGTCTATATATCAAGTCTATGTTGTAACAGTAGAGTGCAAGAACTGTGCAATGCAAGCCCATCTTTTAATGATTATCTTATGAGTGAACATTGTTTTAAGACACAAAGTAGTGAAATACTGAACCGTTGGTTAGAACCAACTGACTGTTGCCAATTGAGGTCTCTCTTCTTTCTTGCAACAGTGCTTAAGTTTCCAAAATAATCTCTCTGTAAGTAGACATGAAAGGGAGATTAAGGCTTACTTTCAGAAGTGTAAAAGATGAAAACATATTCTCTCTAATTGAAATTTGGCATTATACACAGTACCTCATTTTCATTCAGTTTCTCTCATAGACGTTTCAGAATACAAAATGGTCTTAATGTGACTGCATGATATTTTGGTCCTCATTTGCCTTCAGTATGGCCTATAATTAAGGCAATTAATGATGACATATGGCAATATCAAAAATTCAACTTTCTCAATATTATGAAAGTGCAATCCTTCTGTGCATATGGTTGGATCCCGAGCATCATGGCCTTTCCCATAAATTTAGTTCAAATTGCCTGAAAAAAGACAGCAAATGAGCATTTTTAGGGACGGTGGGTGTTCAGTTTTCTTTGATGTTCCCAACATTGTAAATCACTTCAGTCTAACCATTTGCTTCTTAGAAGCCTTAGGACATGATTCCAAATTCCTGTAGGAAAACTTACTCAGTTTTAGTATTTAGATCAGCTTGGAATGAGTTCGGTGCTCTGTTAGCAGAGAGAGTTCAGATATGCCAAAAGTTGTCTTCAGACAAATCAAACAAAAGCCTAATGGAATTATAGAGCAAAGGGAGGAATACATCTCTCTCTACACTCTGAACTCCACTGTTTTCCTTGATTCCCTTCCTTTCCTGTTGTTCTTATCTTTTAGACAGCTCATTTACTGTTGTTTCCTCGACACCAGGAAAATTTCAGAAGTGAGATCATATTCACAGTTATTGGAGGTGAAATGTGAAATATGTTTGCTTTAATTATAAGGCTTTCCCCCCTTCTATCTTGTAAAAAAAAAAACTAATAAAATCATGGCTGGCTAATTATATGGAAATCTAAGACGTCTTTGTTATGGCAATACTTGATCTTTCTAGATCTGTTATTAGCTATATACCAAATCTCAGCAACTTAACTTTAGGAAAAAGTTTGCTGTCTAAAAAAAGAATAAGATTCCCCATTTTATCAAAACAAAAACAGAATTCCTCAATCTACTATATCAGGTACTCTCTGATACTTATGTTAAATGGATTAAAATGCCAAGCTAGAAAAACAACAATTATGAATAACAGCTCTGCAGTAGATGTCTTGTAGTACTCCTTTAAGAATAAATAATAAATGTAGAGCAAGAAACACGTTATTCTGTGTCTTTAGGACAGTCCTTTAGTCATTGATCAGTATTGGCCATCATTTTTGTTTTTTACTGGCACTGAATCTAATACACATTTCATGAGTTCATGATATATGTTACTTTTATTTGATGCTGTTCCTTAAGTCGTGAGATGATATTTTCCAAAGTGGTAGTGTTTTATCATTATCATCAGGCTGTATATTTAGCGTTAATAAGTGTCAGTCACTTAAAATTTCACTTACTGTTAATTCTGAAACTCCTCCCCTCTGCTCCTTCTTTCTTTCTCCATCTAACTTGTAGGAAGCAGGACCTCCCTGCATGTCTTTGATGAATATTATGGATAAAGAATCTCACTGTTTACAGGAAATATTTCAATTAATCTGATGGCCTAGGAAAGTGAGTTATTTCTCCATACAAGCAATTACCTCAGAGTTGTATTGACTATTCAAATGAGTTATTTGTGTAATAGAATTAAAAGTTTCCAGAACACAGTGTTAATGAAGGTTTTATTTCATTATTTTCATTATGGATATCCAGTTTATACTTAAAAACTGACCTATAAAATTTCCAATACCATGCTATAAAAACTGTGGTGTAATTTCTGATTTAAATTTTCTATGTGAATGAGTTTTTTTACAAGTTAACATTTTGGCATTGACTAGTATTTCTCTGTCTTTGGACCCTATAATAAGACTGTAGGCTTCACAGAAAATCAGATCTAATTTTATATTCGTGGTGGTTGCTAAGTAACTATTTGATGCAAATTAATCATTAAACATTGAGCAGCTCATTCTCTGATTCGAGTGGATGCTGGAGTGACTTCAGAGCTGACATCTCAGCAAACAACTGATCGAGGAAGACTATTCTGAGATGCTTAATAAAAATAGCTGATGAGTCCTCTACTTGATTTTCTTCCTTTGTCAGAATCATAAAAGACAACAAGAAATTGACAGGGATAGTTAACAGCCTTTTCCTAATAGTAGGTCCTGTTTAAAGTTCAAGTGCATAAGCCAAAATTGTACTAAAATACTTTATAGAGTATTTTCAGGGCAACTTGGTCTTTAGTGGATTCTATTTTATAATTAAAGAGCCTGAGAATATAAATTAAATAGCTCATTCAAATATGCTTGCCTCATAGGAATTTGAACACAAGTTCTTCTGAATCTTATGCCGATCTCTTCCTATTTATGATAGAGTAAATATGAATATTTTCATATCAGAGAGCCATTAAGGCTCTCCAGATTTCACAAAATGCATTTATTTATCAGGAAATGATACCTAAAAGAAATGAAATCCCATGCTGAAGTTAGCTTGAGTTCAAAAGGATTTTCATCAGGACATAGGGATGTGTTCATTGCTATGCTCTAGTGTTGCTGGGAAGAAGACATAGTGCAAATGTGTATGTAATGTCACTGTCGCATACCCAGACCCCTCCCTTAGACTGCATCTTTTTTATGATGTTTTGTTGATGTCAGTATTTGTTAAGGTTTGTTAATGTTAGTATCCTACTGCTCTGGTGTCAAAAGTACTAGTAGTATGGTTACTAAAACGTAGAACTCTATTTGTTTAGAGTAATGAAAGTAAGAAATCTAAAACTAAGATTTTTATAGGGATGCAAGCTATTTAGAGGCACAAAGGAAAAATGTCATAAAATTCTGGTTACAGAGAGGGTGGAGAGATGACTCAGGGGTTCTGATATTATATTGTATAGAAGATGTGAGTTGTTTCAGTCTCCTCATTGGACATCTCACACTGTCTATATGAATAACTCCAGTGGTATCCAACACCAGTAACTTCAGTTCAGAACTTCACTCACATGAACATACACATAATTTAAAAAAAATAAATTAAATTTACATAATCACCAGTTACATACATAAAAAGCAAATAAGCAGAGCCAGGTGAGGTGGCTCACATCTTTGGTCCCAGCACATGGAAGGCAGAGAAAGGTGGATCTTTGGTTCCAGGCTAGCCTTGTCTACATAGCAAGTCCTAAGCCATCTGTCAGAGCTATATACTGAGGCCCTCTCCCCAAAAAGGGCAAATACTAGAAAATACTGTAAATGCATAAAAAGTGAAACTCAGCCTTCTTTAAGTTACTATCACTGAAATGAATCCCACTAGCATTGAAATGACTGCCCTTCTGTGCATTACTTGTGTGTATATTACACACTATATGACTTTACAGGAATATGAATACTTACATATTCAAATATATATTTCTATTCTATTCTGTATTATATTTATGTCATATATTCTTATATAATAACTCTTACATATTCTTTTATATATTTCAGTTAAATTCTTCACAATTCTTTCAATATTTATTTCTTCTGGAGAGTTACACTTGAACATTAGTAGTTGTTATGCAAGCATAGTCAGATTATCCACCCATCTTGTTTTTTCCCCCTATATAATTGTCTAGTGTAGTTTCCTATGGGTCAGCTGGTCTAGAAATATTTTAATGTTTTTAAATGCTTCATGTCCCTCGTTTAAGGTGCAAAAGACTCTGTAATTCTAGTGTTGAAATTTAATTTTGTGTTTCTACATATGTGATAAAGTGGATATTATTAACGCATTTATTTGTCAATAGTTTCCTTTGGTTATTTTTCATACAGCAAGTAGGCCCTTGCCCATTTGGCATCTAGTAACCCATTTGCTAAAGGCAGTTACTGAACAGCTCAAGCTATATGGTAAAAGCAAATGGGATTGAAACTGTGATAGTTAACTCTCTGAGAAAGTGTCTGACCCCATCATATCTGTGGGGCAGCCTTTGCTAACACTTGAGGTGTATGCTTTATTTGTCTCTGAAGTGGTATCTCTTGGAATTATCATTGAACAGACTTTAAGGTAGCTCCTAACATCTGTCCTTGCCAGGGAGCTTACTCAACCAAAATGCTTAAATGGGAGAAACAAAGTATCTTTGTCCTACCTAGAAAAGGAGTGATTCATACACCTGAACTAATGTCTGGAGTGGCAACAATGCTGTAGGAAATTTGATTATTAATTCAATGATATGCTTTAAAGGCTTAGTATTCATCCATCAAGAAATGTTTCTATCAATTTAATGACGATGTTCTTACTTAAAAAAAAAAAATCACTGGAAACTCAATTTTAAGTTACACTCTGTTTTGGGACTCCGTGTGGCTGCTGTTCCTCCTTTATGAAGTTCTTCCTACTAGTATCTTTAGAATGTCTAATTGCTTGTCTCAGTGTTTTTAAACACTTCATTTGAAGTTTCAGATTTACAGGAGAAACAATCTTTTACATATATTAGGCAATCAGTTGTCACTGTCTTCTTTATAATTTCTTCCGTCACTTTCTGTTTTTCTCAAACTATATAAAGAGCTCAGCAGTATGTGAATTTCAAATTTGTCTTCCTTCTCACTGAGCAGTAGTCGTGGTCTCCCCCCCCCCCCCCGCTCTCTCTTTCTCCCTCTCTGTCTCTCTCTGTTTCTCTTCCTTTCTTTCTTTTTTCCCTCTCTCCCTCTCTTCCCTCCTTTCTTCTTTCTCATCTTTCTTCTCTTTTCTTTCCCTCTCTTCCTCCAGCTTTCTCATTTATACAGTAAGTAATTACTTAAAAGATGAAGAACTACTCCCAAACTCAATCTCTTCCTATAACCTGTAGTTTGTGAAATTTCCTACATTTTGCAGGAGTCAATGATCTTAGTGCTTCAATGTATCATAGATGACATTGAAGTGTTCTGAACTAATCATGGACAAATGTGATTTTGTTGGGAATTAGTGTGCTCTGATCAGATCATTTTAGCAATTTCCTCATGCTCCTAAACAATTGAATAATTTCTTTTGTTATCATGATCCCCTAAGTGAAAATAATTTACAACTCCGATTAAAATGTCAAAGTTCAGTTAGAGACATGTTATTTGTCTTCCTGTTATTTTTTGTCGTTGTTATGGTAACTGGGTTACCATAGTTAATATAATGTTGTCCAGACCCAGTTATTTGTACAAATCATGATTTCATTTTTCTTTACAGCTGGAGAATATTCCATAGTGCATACGCATTCCTCATTTGGTTGTCCAATGACAAGTAGTCATTCCTGGAATTATATACATATAAGACATACAAATAACATTATATGGACTGAGCAGATTGTGTGTGTGTGTGTGTGTGTGTGTGTGTGTGTGTGTTTAAAGAAAGAGAGGCCAAAAGTAATGTATTTGAGAAACAGCAAGAGACACATAGAGAGGTTAGAGGGAAAATAAGGAAAGGGGAAAATGATGTAATTACATTTTAATTTCAAAATAATTTTTTAGAGTAAGCCAAAAGTAAATAAAAATCTGAAGCCTATTAAGAAAAGTCTTTAAACTTAAGGACTTGTTTCATTCTTAGCTCTTTAATGCTTAGTGATCTCCAGTTTGGTTACATGAAAAATGATACTTGGAATACAAACAGAACCTTTATGCTATTCTCTTATAATGGATTAATTTGTAGTTATTACCACACTTTACCTCATTGCAAAATTTCTTTTGCACTGCCTTTAGGAATTTAGCACGAGGGACTATTATTTACTTTTTGTTTAAACCATTTTAATTAACCATAAATATGTTTCCCAGACAGATTACATTCAGTATGGAATACATGTGAAATGCTTTAAGAATCCTAATTAACCTTTAAGCTATCATGCTCACTTTTCTAGAGAATTGGAGAAAATGCTAATTCTAAAAATCCCCAAATTTTATTTTACTTCTTGTGTATACAATAAGCAAACCAGTGTGCAGTATGCCTTAAATGTAACCTTCATGCTTGAGTATTATAATGTTAGGGCCCCTAGGATCAATATTATCAAATAAACAAGATGTTTCAAAGTAGTAGAATGAAGATTATGTGAAGTCTTAAGATGAAGCTGTTGCATCAGAATAATTTGATTTGCAGTCTGGCTCCGCCGCCACCTCCATTAGTGATCACATCCTTGACAGACACAGAGTTCATCCAATTTCAGTTCTCATTGTACAGAGGTATTGATGTTTTCATGTTACTCTGGTCAGTCAATAAGGTTAAAAGGATAAAGTTTATTTAGTTTTCAACATTGCCTTCTTGAAGTCAAATGTCTATTTAATTAAATTTTCCAATATTTGGCAGGACAAGAATGGTAGTGTCAGCTTTCCTTAGCTTAATATTAAATAGCATCTTATGAAATCTGGTAAAGACCATCTGCAGTAATAGGAAACAGATACACTGTGAAGCCAGTGACAGAAGCGGTGGGCAGGCCAAAGAAGTCAGTGATTTCTAAGAGTTCCCTGATGTGAAATGTATAATATACCTTTTAGTCTTGAGTATGACATTCCTTTTATCACTGGACTGTGATGATCTGTAAAATGCTGTTGCTTATTATAGTGAACATGCATACATGTGGATACATTAAATGATTCTCCAAATTCTTCAAAGTCAAAGTTAGTGATAATGACTTCAAAATACAATGTCTTCTAAACGTTGTTTTCAAACTTGATCTGGGCACTTACAATATAGTAATGTAATTTATTCTGCCTTCATATTTAGAATTTACATTATATCTCAGTATATCCATTCTGTTCATCAGAATGAAATTTCAAGTTATGAAATTTTTGCTTACTTAGTGTGTATTGAATATTTTGCTATTAATATGAGTACTGTGTAAATACTCACTATAGCACAACCAACAGGATGGCTAAAAATAAGATGGATAAGATCTTTGCTCTTAGTGTGTTTTCTTTCCAGTGGAACAAATAGTCATTAAGTGGTCAGTGAACACATTCTTCAACAAAAAAAGTCTGACATGTGTGATTCTAGTAATAATCTACCGACAATGTTAATAGCATATTACATTCCTGGATGTATTATGCTTCTTGGAATAGGCTTTTACTCATCCAAGAACATGATATTACATCATGATGGCAATTGCATTTCTATGAAAATTTTATATTAACTCTGAATTTAATTAATTCTTTCTCTACCAATACTATCATGGAGGAAGTTATGATTTATTAATTTAATTACTTAGTGGAACTAATGGCTACCTAGTTTATATTTTAAATTCTGTTGATTCAGATGCTATCTTAAAAAAATATAACTACCACAAATGTTTTTTCCTCATTCACAATTTAAATACGTGAATATATATGCTTATTTACTCGATATGTTTACTTAACCACTTTATATAAATGATAGATTATGCAGTTCCCTGAGGCCTGTTTAATCAGGTGCTGTATCTTTCTTATTTATATTCATCAGTCCTGTATGTTCACTTATCCAGTATAATATAAACCGGTTAGTGTTAAAAAACCAGCACAGTGTTAACCTCAATATCTTGAAAGAATCTCACTTATCATTAAGTAGGTGAGACAGCACAAATGAGCAAGTAACTAGTATAATTCTGGCTGTGTCAAAAAACCAAAACCATCACCTCATTTTATAATAGTACTGCCCAGAAAAAGAAGTCAGGGAAGATTTTAAGAAAGAAATAACATGTATAATAAAATACATTTTAAAATGAAACTCAAGTTTAAATCAAATGTGTGTGTTATTTTTGAGTAATAGTAAAAATAGACAGACACAAGAAGGTTAAAGAAAATACCAGAGGTGCAAAGAGCAAAGGTGTAGTGGTCAACCAAAACATCATCTCTACTTCTGTAGGTCCTGAGATTTCCCGGAACTGACCGAGGAGTTGCAGAATATTTTCGTTATGCGTAGTGGTAATTGTTGTCTCTTTGAACTTTAGCCTCTACTCCCTTAGACAAATCTTTAGGGGTTCACATTTATAAGATGATTACAAATATGAGGCACCACACCCCTTTGTCAAAGGGGCTGAGTTACCAGTGTGGGTCCTCTCTAAAACCTGGTGATAGCTCTTGTGTTGACTACTTAACCATTATGTCTGTCAGCTTTCTGTGTTTGTTACAAGTACCTGAAATAATTATTATGAGGGAATATTTAATTTGGCTCACAGTTTTAGAGAGTCCATGTCATGATTGGCGGTCCCTATTGATTTTATTGCTTTGATAAAAATAGAACATCATTATGGAAATATATGGTGCAATGAAACTGATCACTGTATGGAAAACCCAGAGCCAAAAAATAGGAGGATGCATCAATCCAGCAGTGCTCAACCTTTAGACCTCTTTGGGAATCTAAAGACCCTCTTTCAGGGGTCACATATCAGATATCCCACATATCAGATATGAATAAATACATTAGAGTTCATAACAGCAAAATTACAGTTATAAAGTAACAATGAAATAATGTTATGTTTGGGGTCACTAAAACATGAGGGACTGTATTAAAGGGTTGCATCCTTAGTAAGGCTGAGAACTGCATCAGTCACATAAACGTATGTATCCAGTGATTCAAAAATCACCTTCTGGGTTCTAATGTTAATTTTCACCATTTCCAAATGGCTACCTCAAGAATAAGGCTTCATTACATAGACTTACTACATGAGTCAAAATGTAATACAGGCTGTAATCCTGGTCCCTATACTCTCAGTCTCATCTCACAAAGGAAAATATCCTCCTGTCTATTGCCAAGAGTCTCTGAAATTCTAACTCTTTTCAGCACCGCTTATTCTGAACTAGTATTTTAAATGAAGGAAGAGGAACAGGAGGAGGAGAAGGAGGAAAGTGGTGGGGAGAAAGGAAAGTTGCATACTTCCAAAATGTGCTGGTGGACAGGCATTGATATAAGTCCCTAGTCCCAATAATCATGAAACATGGGGCAAAATGGAAAAAAAAAGGGGGGAGGCAGGGAAGAAAGAAAAAGAAAAATGGAAAAGAAAAAAATTGAATCAAAGAAGACAGAAACCTAGCTTGGAAACACTGAATTATATAACTATTGTCTAGCACTGAAGGCATACTCTGATGGAATATAGGCTCCCACAGTGTAAAGCAGCTCTGTTTTATTATTGTCCTGTTGTTACTTAATATGGCTAGATTCTAGACTTGTTTTGCACATGTCCCATAGCTTCTTTTGGCAGATATTGCATATTGTTGGCATCTCTTCCCTTCTGGATTCTCTACATAGCAATCACTTCATCCTGACGTTCTGAAAACTTTTCATCTTTCAGAGATTCTTTCAGGTAGACAAGCCATGCAATGCACTGCTTCGTCTTTCAGGTTTCCTTTGAAATCTCAAAGGCAACCTCCATGAAACATTAGTTCTTGCATTCTGCATTCTCACAAAGCTAGAATTGTATGACAACACAAAAGTTTACCAGCAATGTGTTCTTGGCCCAGTCAAACCATGGCTACAGTACTTTCTAAGAATTGTTTTTAACTGAACATAGAGAAGGATCCATAAATTGCCCTGAGAAAGGAAGGGCTCTCTACATCTCTCCCCAGAAATATCTTTTGAAAAATGTGTTTGCAAAAAAAGTTACATCTCTGCATCCCTGCACCTCTGACTTCAGTGGCCTCTATGATTCTTGAGGTGTTCTTGACATATCTTTCTTATGGTCTTGATGTATAGGAATTCAGTTTCTTGTATATCACTCTATCATACCTTCCTTGGACATATTCTTCTAACCTTTACACATGTACCATTTTTTTCCAAATTGAAAGTCTTTGACATAGTTCTGCTCTATTCCTCTTCATTCTCAGTTCTGATGGTCAACTCTATTTACAGAAGTCAGCAATATCCACAACTTGACTTTAGTGTTTTGCAGCCTTGAAATTTCCATTGTCACATTAAGCAGTTCACCAGCTTTCGATTCAACTTCTGGGTTACAAATTCTGTGACACAATGTAACAATGGCCACTTCTAGCCTAGTATCCTGTGGAATCCAGTTTCCATTTGGAAACTCATCACTCATCCTGTGTCTACCCTCACTCCCATCAGTATTTTTTTTATCGTCTCGGCTCTTGTAGAAGTATCTAGCCAGTTCCCCAGTTTTCTGGATGTGCACTAGCTCAGTCCTCCAACTTGTCCAGGTTCCTGCCATTAGCCGAGTCACAAAGAGCACAGTCCCAAGTCAGAAGCCTTATTCTGGCATCAGTGTTTCTGTAGTCAAATTCCCTTACTAAAGGAACAAAGTTATGAAAATCAGCTTTGAAAGAGAAAACACTAACTGTTTCATAGTCCCCTGTCCATGCCTGAATAAACTGTTTTTAGCCTTGTGGAAGACCACACATATGAAGATGGGGGTATGGAGTAGGGAGTATTTGACAGAGTAAAACTGTCTATATCATCTCTATAATGAAGAAAGAATAATGTGGAAGAGACAATAAGGGTGCTACTTTCTCCTTTGAGAGCACACCCATGGTGACACAGTCCTCCCACTAGACCCCCACATTGTAAGTTTCTTCAGTCTCTCAGAGTGCTATTCTGAGAACAAAGCTTTTTTTAATAAGTGAGCCTATTAGGAACATTTAATAACCGAATCGTGGCAACCACAAAGAAGCATCTGCCACATGAAAACCACAAATGGTCATTTGACTACACCTGGCCATCCTTATCAGTCAGGTAAGGAATCAAATTCAGAATATTGTTAAAGGTTCTTTGTAACTTAAGGAGTTGTGACTCACAGAAGAGAATGTAGTTCATTCTTCATTTTCTGTCTAAGGCTTTAAACTCTTTATTTGTGGCAGTAATTGCAGAACTAACTTGGCTATGTGAAGTTGCCCATATTTAATGATTGAGGATTTACTGAACCATTCAAAACATTTACCAAGGTCTAGGGCTTTCCGGTAGATCTTGTGTTAAAAACTGAAACCTATAGTGATGTTACAAGATGAGAAAGAGATGAAACTCATTTGAGTTCTTCTGGTGTTCCAAAATAGTTATATTTCACAGTCCATGATAATATTTGGGAAGAAAGAAGCCATTTATACAGATTTGGTAATTGTGAGTTCATTTATATAATAATTTTTACTTTTGAAATTATGTCACTTTACCCCTCTTTCCTTCCCTCTAGGCCTTCTTATGAAATACTTCTTGCTGTCTCTCAAATTCATTGCCTATTTTCCTTGAATTATTGTTAGATATATTCCTAAATGCATAAATATGACTTGCTCAGTCAGTATAATGTTACCTGTATGTATATGATATCAAGACTGACCCCTTAATATTAGATCACTATTTTAGGCTCTCTTCCCTGAGGAAGATCATATCTCCTGCTCTAATCATTCTCCAGTATCCTGTATTTCTTTGATTAGTTTTGAAGTCTGCAAGTTTTTCTTTTTCCATATTAGTATGTCTATTAGTATCTTCATTGTTTCAGTTTTGTTCACACAGCATGTTGATGAGACTTCATGGATATGGGTCTCTTTAGCATTTCTAGGTTCTACAATCTCACAGCAAGTTTCCTGTTCATCTGGCTCATCTGTTCATCTTATTCAAAAGCCTTTTCCATGAGGATCCCGGAGCTTTAAGTGCAAGAATTGTGTTGTAGATTTGTCTGTTAATCTTGGGCACCACACTACCTTGTTTTCTACATTTTGACTGGTTTTGGTTTTCTCTAATGATCTTTGTTTGTTGCAAAGAGAGGTTTCCTTGATAAGGGATGAGGACCACACTTCTCTGTGGGCATAATGAAAACTACTTAGAGTTTAGTTAAGAATTGTCCTGCTTTAGTAAAAAGGCATCTAACCAGAGGCTTTTCTGCCTGCCTCCTCCTGCAGCGGCTTTTGAAATAATCACTCAGAAGCTTATATTAATTTTAAATGTTTGGCCAGTGGTTCAGGCTTATTACTAGTTAGTTCTTAAATTTAAATTAACCTATATATTTTTTTAATCTATGCTTTGTCACATGGTTCGTGGCTTGTTACCTTATTTTCTATGGGTCTTGCTTCTTAGGTGGTTGGCTGGTGGCTACCCCTGACTGGGCCCTTCTCCCTGTATCCCAGCTTGGATTTCCCACCTGGCTCTATCCTGCCTTGCTATAGGTCAATGCAGCTTCTTTATTAACCAGTGATAATAAAAAATATTTAGAACACACAGAAAGACATCCCACATCAAAGGTAGTTTTAAGTTTACCTCTAAGATCGATGACTAGATCTCTAGTACAGGAATAGTTTATTCCATGTTTAGAAGGCTTGGGGTCTAGTTAATGAGCTTTAGATTACCACCAAGGTTACCACTCTTACACTATTTGTATCATGGTGCCATGATGGTCATTATTGTGGTGCATTGGGATCATAGATGAGTAGGACTATTGCTTACTTCCTTCCCTTGGATGCTTGCATGGCATCTTCTGGTACAATAAAAGCTAATCCGTAGGGAGGAAGCATTCAGGTTAAATCTAGCTCGGGTCTTCTTGACCCTGTGTCCAAAGTGAATGTTTCTTCATTATTAGGGATTTCCCTCTATCTCTATGAGACAACCAAGGGGAAACAGCAATAACGTATGATATTTTGGGAGTCTCTTGGACAACCCTGACCAACAACTCAAAAAGCAAAAACCCTGGCTAGGGTTGGGGTTTCATTAGATGGTCTATGGCTGTCAGGGTGGACATTGTCAGCTCACATGGGAAGGATTTATTTAAATTATATATAGATAAGCCTTCATAAATTTATACATATTATATATAATTTTGGGTACATAGATATTATGACATGACAATTTCAGACTTCTTTAATGCTATTTTACTCTTCTCCTACTGTATGTGTATCTTCCTCCTGTCTCCCTAATTAAAGCCCCTCCCCATTTTTCTATTCCCTCCTTCAAAACACTTTCACCTGTTTTATTTTTAAGAAATATATGTTGCATAGATTCTGGAGATGTTGCAACCTTTGGTTCCAGACCCTGTTGTGATCTGAGATAATTATATATAGTACATAGACTTCCAGGAACTCCACTTTAAAATTATGTCTTATGTAAATGGAAGACTATTCTTACACGATGGGTGGCATTATTCAATTCAGTTAAAATTTCTCTTTTTAACTTTCCAGCTTTGACTTAAATTAGTTTATCTTCAGGCTTTAGAGTCTCACTTAAACCATTAGTGTGCCTCTTCCTCCAGGGACTTTCATTTATACTTTCCCCTTCTGAAAGTAATCCTATCAGAAATGGTCATCGTGCTTTGTGCTCCAGAGTATCTATCATGCAAAGACTTTGTGAGCACTTTGAAATATGACGTTGGTAGTATCTATGGTCTCCCCAAGCTTGGGCCAGGCACCTGGAAAGGATGCCTCAAGTTTAGAGATGGGAGAGTGCAATGAAGGCACAGCCCTCAAAACGTGATTCTGGCCGGGCGGTGGTGGCGCACGCCTTTAATCCCAGCACTCGGGAGGCAGAGCCAGGAGGATCTCTGAGTTCGAGGCCAGCCTGGACTACCAAGTGAGTTCCAGGAAAGGCGCAAAGCTACACAGAGAAACCCTGTCTCGAAAAATACAAAAAAAAAAAAAAAAAAAAAAAAAAAAAAAAAAAATGTGATTCTGAAGAGGGCCACTGGTGCAATGGAGTGGGAGTTTTTAAATGACTGGAAACTCGAGGAAGTCAGTAGACTGAATATCTGATACATTCTAAAGTAATATAAAAGCTAAATGAATTTTTATTCCTTATTAATCTGAATATCTGATCTTCCTCAATAATTTTCTTTCATCAGTCGTTAGTTGCGACAGCCCTCCACTGCAGTGGGCAGCAAATTTAACAGCTAAAAATACTAAATAGCTGGAACGGCAGCCATGGCATCAGATCCAACATGGCCTTGGAATCCAGGCAAATTATTATAGGCATTGTCTAAACTTGCTAAGTGTCTAAACTTACTAAGGGGACTAAAATAACTTTTGAATTTTAAAAGAAAATGTCCTTGTTTGAATGCAGAATGCAAAGTTTATGGTGGTAAGCAGACCCATTAAGGTTTGTATTTCTCCCAATGTATAGTCAGTCACTTATCTCAGTGATACCTAATCACATGATTGTGACTTCTTGAAACCCATCCAGTTATATATAGATAGTATTTGATATATGTATCATGTTTCGTATAAAATGGGATCTTTTATACATTCAGAACTACTGAAAAACTGCCTAATTTAGAAGAAAATACTGTGCTTAAAAGAAATTAAAATTTATAGTGTGTGGTAGGATAAGATCAGATCTGTGATTAAATATCAATATTTATATATTTGTAGAGGGGATCTATATATATAGAGAGAGGGGGGAACGGATTGGGAGGAGAGCAGAAAGAGGGAAGAGAGGGGGATGTGTGGTTGATATGTAAAATGAATAAAATATTTCTTAATAAAGAAAAAAGAATTGAAAAAATATATTAAAATAAATTCAACAAATAATGTGTTATTCCATAAGTACTATAAAGTGGTGAAGAGAATATAGGTAAAAAAAATTAGAGTACTCAAAATACATACACTTTCAATTTAAACTCTATTGCTAAATCTGTTGGTATAAATACCACAAAAATGGAACTGTGAATGAAGAAATTTCTTCCAACTGGGAAATACAAATTGGCTTTACCTTATAAGACAAACAGAAAGTAAAATAGCTTTTATTTAGATGACAATGGAGTTCTCACTTAATGTTAGCTTACAAGAAATTGAGAATATTACTAAAACAGCTTTAAAGAATACTGTAGCATTTTGCATCTTAATTTAGGGCATCTTAAATTATGGAAAGAGGTTAGGCTAATGAATTTTAGCATATAAATGCTACAGTTAGGTGCCATGCAACTCCAGATGAACTGAGGAATCAATAATGGTGCTAAGAAAGATGGGGTTTAGTGTAAGGTGGTGAAGTAACTTTGATAGAAACTAGAAAATTCTTCAGTGCTCTAAAATTAAATAGCAGAAGTTTGGACCGTAGTAATTGTATATGCCAGATACAATTGTGTATCATAGAAAAAAATAAACACATGGATGTTGCTCTGAGGTGTTAGTGAAATATGCAGCAGTCTGGAAGTCAGGATAGAATTTGGCTGATTAATTATAGTAATAAATGCTTGAAGAATTCCACTTGAACACCCAACTTAATTTTTAAGATATGCTAATAATATGCTGCTGGTATCAAAGGTCCCTACCTGGAAAGTAGGGAGTGGGTCAATTCAGTTATCACAGGGAGTCCTTCCAGGATGCTAACATTCAAGAAGGAACTCAACAAGTCAGCATCACGTGCCTGCAAGTACAGTTTCACTTTTGAGAGTCGTAGGAACATCTGAAAATAATAAAAAGGAAGAAAAAATAGAGAACAAAAGTATGGAAAACTTACATGTCTGCCATGGAAGACCCAGCACAGATCTAATACACTGGAAAAAGTCTGTCAAAGTAGAAAACCTGCTAAGGTGGAATGTAGCAAAGAACATAACGACGTCAAAACTAAGAGAATTTTGAAACAATAAACAACTCTGCTAGCCTTATAGAATTCTGAAAACTGCTGTCTCTCAAACTGTGTTCTATTGAGTGTTGGCTATTTGTGGGGAGAGTTATATACAGTTGTGGTCATCAAAAGCTTGTAAGACACACCATAGTAAGTTTCATTGTTCACTTTCACCTCATATTCTAAATATCAGTGATATGGGGAAGTAGCTGAAGGAAGGTGACGACTCCATAGACGTGGGGTAAGCATCCTCTTCCTTTTTCAACATGGAAATATGTTGAAAAAAAGGTGTGACCATGTTTTTAACAAAAGAAATTTATTTCTGGATATGGTGATGTTTCTAAAGGCAGTTTCTTGATTTATTAAGAGCTAAAAAAAGTGTAATGGGATGATGCTAAGAACACAGTTGAACTCTAGCTACAAAGACCAGTGTTGACCTACTCTGGTGATGGGATGGCCAAACACCCTAACTGTCATGCTAGAAACCCCATCCAATGACTGAGGGATCTGGATGCAGAGATCCACGGCTAGGCCCTGGGTGGAGCTCCAGGAGTCCAATTAGCAAGAAAGAGGAGGGTTTATATGAGTGAGAATTGTTGAGACCAAGGTTGGATAAAGCACAGGGACAAATAGCCAAACGAATGGAAACACATGCACTATGAACCAATGGCTGAGGGGCCCCCAACTGGATCAGGCCCTCTGAATGGGTGAGACAGTTGATTGGCTTGATCTGTTTGGGAGGCATCCAGGCAGTGGGACCGGGTCCTGTGCTCATTGCATGAGTTGGTTGTTTGAAACCTGGGGCTTATGCAGGGTCACTTGACTTGGCCTGGGAGGAGGGAACTGGACCTGCCTGGACTGAGTCTACCAGGTTGATCTCAATCCTCGGGGGAGGCTGTGCCCTGGAGGAGGTGGGAATGGGTGGTGGGCTGGGGGGAAACGAAGGGGGGCAGCAGGGGGGAGAACAAGGGAATTCGTGGCTGATATGTAGAACTGAATTGTATTGTAAACTAAAATTTAAAAAAAGAAATATCTAAGAAAAATCACAAATCAGGTATAGATGAAAATTTAAATGAAAAGATAAGACTAAAGGACTAGCAATTGTTCATTAAATCTTATCTGGATGCTGATAACATGCAGGACAGACTGAACATTTATTAAAGTAATTTGAGATGTAAAAATAGGGATAGTAACATAAGTAACATACTAACATAAGGCATGTTCCTGCTGAATACTGTGCTTTTCATTTTTCCTGATTACTGTATAAACTTCTTTCTTTTCTAGACTGGTCACCATGATGGTTCAAAATATACAGCTCAGAACTAAAAATAGGGCTTCACTCATTGTTCCAGGGCTCTGCACAGTTTTATTCCCTTGGCTACATAACCAGAGTGTTTGTTCTTTCCATATTGCTGTCAAATTTTCTAAATGTTCATGAATTTTAAGAGTCTAAATAACTATACAACCTTTTTACAAGATGAAAACATCTTTGAAAGTGTTCTTTTCATTTTATAATTTTATTGTTGTTACTCTTAAATCACTGCTTGGCATTTAAAGGATTTTAATTCAACATTCATTTTATTAGAAGTATGTGGATCCCAGATTTTGCCTTTATTTTTCCTTTGATTTCATTTGGTAATTATTATACAGGTGATCAGACTTGCTGTAAGTCTCTGTAAGTCATTTTCGGACATGAGCTAATTACCTAGTAACCTCTATGTGTTCCCTGATCATTAGTTACAAATTCAAGTCTCTGAAATGAATTATCACTATACATACATACATACATACATACATACATACATACATGAGATATATCCATTTACACATATATATCTCATATTAGTTAGAGTATAGCTATTTTTTTCTCCTGTATTGTCTAGATTTTCTACCTAGGAAAATAACTGTATTTGTCTGGAATAATTTGTGACTGATTCTATTTTTAACATGCAGGAATCAATTATTTCTTCATTTATTGCAGAATATTGCCTGTGCCTTGACTCAGTAACATTTTTTTCTTGCAGTTCTGGGGAATGTCTTATACATGCTACAAAATGCATTTATCAATCTACTGCTTTCTCTTCAACTTTTTTATGATTTTTAATGATTTTTATTTGTCAAGTCATCTGATCATTGTAAGCACTGATACTTAATAATTTGTTCTAATTCTTTATGCCTCAGTTTCCAAACCAGCATCATGAAGACTTGATCCTTACAATATTATATTAGTTAAATACATTGCAACATTTAGAAGAGGACCCAAAGCAAAAGATATATTCCACAAAGCTTGGTTGTTGTTATTGTTATTATTACTGTTATTATTATTATGATTATTATTGGTGTCTTAGTCTCTGCCAGATGTGGGAACTACTCAGAACTCTACTGTGAAAGTGCTCTTGAGATCTGTACACTTTAAATGAATACAGGAGCTGTTTTCAGTTACTCAGCTTGAGCACTGAAAGAGTTACTATGGGAATTAGTATTCAATGATTTCTTTGTAAATATCTTGTGGGAAACATCAATTTGATAAACATAAGCATTTGCATATCCACCCACGTCTGAAAATACATTTCTGAATTTCCAATTAAAACATCAATGTCCGATGACACCATATAATTTTAAGAAAAGTAAATCTATTTATAAAACACTGATATCAGAACTGCTATTTCTATTGTTAGGGCTAACAATTTAGGACTGTCTTGCTGGGCAGTGAATCAGAGAAGCGATGAAAGCAAAGAATTGGGTGCTAAAAAAAGGACCAAACTCTGTCATCACAGAATCTAGGTTCCCTTCCTTCACCAGGATATATGATCCCCCTTCATGACATTTTTTTCTTCCATTGTTTGCCTGGATGTTTATTTTAAAAGTCTTATTTAGAGGCCACACAGAATGGTGTCTTACCTGAGTACTGGCCAGTTGTCATCTCAAACTTGAAATCCTTTGTCTAAATAGTGAGCGGGGGTCCTCTTTTTAGCATGCAACAAGTTTCCTGTTTTGAAGACCTACCATGAACCACTCTTTAGCATATGATTAGCAGTCTTCAGATGAGAGCCCTAGCTTCTGCTGAAGGATTTTAATGGGAACCTATGAACTGTAACTGAAGAAGATCACACTTACTCATTTTTTTTTTTTTGTTTTTAGATATCAGTGCATCCAAAATTGATAGGAAACTGTGAAATGTTCACAATTACCCCTCAGAACACAGGTGCATGCAGAGTGCTTCTCAAAGAGTAATGATGTTCCTAAAGAAAGAAAAAAAAAAATCCACAAGGTCACGCAACAAGTGTTGGTTCCATTTAGTGGATGCTGCCATTTCTACTTGATTTTTATAAGACTGGACTCCTGTAGGTTTATTTAAGCAAAGGATTATTTTTATTTATATAATCAAACCTTTTAAAATACTTTTTCACCACTTACCAGTATACTCAGATTTTTTTTTTTTTTTGAAATTAAGCAAACAAAGTGTCACTACCACAAATAGTAATACAAGAACAGGAAACTCCAGCATTTCCTGTGCATATCTTTTTCCTGTACTCCAGCATGTCCTTTTTGGCACGCAGGCTCCTCCCACCTCCTAGAGCACTGCTGACATGCCCCCCCCCCCCCCCTGTACTTTTGTATGCCTCTCAAGTGTCCAAGATCCCTGCCACCCGGCTTGTGGGGCCGACCCTACCATTTATTGTTTGTACCGAGTTAATTCAAATTTACGGCTGAGCACCCTCTCTTGCATGCATTCATCCCTCCCCTGCTGAAATGCGTAATATACCTAAATTGTTTTCAGAATACAGCATTCATCTTACCCCAATTTTCATGTCCCCTGTAGAAATCCATGTTTCATGAGTTTTACACATTTACTTCCCAATTTGCCGGCTCGCTATAGCTTAACATTGTTATGTGGATTTATTCTGGCCCTGAGAGAAATCGGCCAGTATGCCACCATTAAGTGTCATTGAAGATGCAGAGGGATTTAAAGCTATTAACAGTTCTCTTATTCCAAGTATAGTATTGTGTCAGAGTCCTAAATCTGGCATTTCAAATCCTCTTTTACCTTGTTTCTGATTTTTTTATACTACTTACAAAAAATTTGATTTTTTCTAATTTACTATTTTAAAATAATGTTTAAGATATTTTGAGGGATACTATTTTACCTGTTACTATGAATTAAAATTTCAAAGCCTTTGATCATTTTATTAAAAAAAAATTAAGTTGACAATTCTAATTCATTAATGGGCAATGTTTTTAACCTGGAAATAGGAATTTGAATTGATTTGATAAAAGAACATGATGTTTTAATTTATATAGATATTTTCAGTTACAAGTTAAAATTGAAAGTTTTAATTTCAATGGCCACGTTGAAAGGCATGTTTATGGGAGAGCAATTTTATTTGATAATATTAAAATACATATTATAATAATTTCTTATGATAAAAGACTATGTAAACCCAGTTGTCTTTTCAAAATCAGAAAGACTAAGCATAGACTAAATTCAGATAAGTGTTATCATAAAATGAATAGGCAGAAAGAATTATGACTTCTAGAGCCCTAACCATCAGCTTTGGCATAGCTGGCAGTGAATTCCAACAGGTGATCCAGTTGATTCATCTTACTCTTTCTAGATTCTATATTCCTAGAACCGCTTTGCCTAGACAGGCTCAGCCATAGACCCACTTTTCTCCATTCTCTGCCACCAGCTGTGGAATGTATAAAATATAGACCCCCCCCTAGTTACTATTCTGCATTTTCTACCCTGAACTGCAAATAACTGGAGAGGAAATTTGCAAGAATGAGCTAGTATTATTGTTGTGTCAAAATACAGAACAAAACAAAATACAAGGAAATTCTTTTTTAAAAAAATGGAGAATGGCGAGTGAGGAAAAGCTGCTGCGTAAAAGAAAATCCATAACATTAACAATATGTTAAGTTCAAATGACAAATTAGTTTGCAAGAGTATTGCTAGGATGTCAGAGTTAAAAATGAAGACCTAGTCTCTGTGTTGTTCCAATGTGCATGTGTGCACACCCACAGTTTAGCACATGCCTCTGCACACATGTGGCATCCCCTTGACCTAACTCTGACGTAGGCCAAATGGGAAAAAACTCATTTTTGATGAGCATTAAGGCTTACTGCTGCTACCCACTTCTGTTGGTCCTGCGATGATTGGTCCCCTTCTCTAGGACCCTCTCTAGGACCATTGTCTTGCTTGGCTTCAGTTCCAACCATCTGCATGTGGGAAGAGAGGTTCATTTTGTTTAAGACCACCCTTTATCATGATAGGGCATGGTTGTGCACATCTTTAATCCCAGTACTTGGGAGGCAGAGACAGTTGGGTCTCTTGAGTTCGAGGCCAACCTAGTCTGCAGAGGGAGTTCCAGGACAGCCAGAGCTACACAGAGAGACCCTGTCTTGATAAAAACAACAAAACCAAAAGGCTACCTTTTATCAGATGTAGGGAGGAACCCTGTGTAATTACACAGGCTTTCTGCATTTCAATTGGTCAGTTCTCTGCGGCAGTCTGTATGTTTCTCAGAGATCCAAGTATAATTTAGTACTTTTAATCAACAGTAACAACTTACTTATTCCCTGTATGTTTATTCTCTGTCTTTCCATACTTGCTCTATGGGATTAACCTCCCCCATGTTTGCTACTTATATCCAAAACCTTGTCTTGAGCTGTTTTCAAGTGTATCTACACAGGATCACATAGGAATATTTGCATATATTAAACTCAAGGAAGTAAAAAAATTGTAGACATTGTTTAGTCTTATAAAAATATTACAGAGCCACGTATAAATTGAATTAGATAAAGCATTAAACGTTTCATGGCCTCTTTGAACATTTGATACATTAGCTACTTTCTTGGATAGCTGTTATAGTTTAATCAGGTAAGATTGATTTGTTTGAACCAGATGACTAACATTACAAAGAATCTGTTCAATTATTGAATTCTGCTGGTTTTCACATTTCTATTTAACATATTAACTAGAATAGTATCTTACTCCAGATCTTCAAAGAGATAAATGGCAGTGAAATATTCTTCCTAAGACTTAGCTTTCAAAAATAGAAAAGCTATGGGTCACATGGGATGTGTCTGAAAACTTCATAGATGAGAAAGGATTTCATAAAAGCTGAATTAGTGTAGAGGTGATTGTTAAACTTGGTATTAAATGATAAGTGGTACATGACAGGACACAGACTTGGGCAATCATTACATTTCATTGCATATGAGTGGCTTAGCAAAACAGTGGTCCTATAATCAAATTGTTTCTCTACTATAAAAGAGAAAGTTTTTGTACAAAATAGTACGTAAAAAATAAAACCAAGATGTTCATTCACATGCAACTTTCAAAATATCAAATGTGTCATAATAAAATTTCTGGCATATAGCTGAGATATTTTTGCAGTTTTTGGTTGATACAGTAAAGATGCACTACAGTTCTAGCTATGGCCATGACCTGCTTTAATAAACATTTATTGTTTTGTTGTACTCTATATAGCAAAACCAAAGAAAACATTGTTGTAGCATAAAACTCAGAGAGTAAGTTGTTGAACATCTATTCTAGCTTCTGATGTTTGGTCAGTCTGTCAGAATATCTCTACATGAATTGTTATATAAATATATGCATAATCAACACTTGTGTGAAGGAAGGCTAGAAAGATCTTTAATCCCCAGGTCCATCAGTAAGTGAATGAATGGATGAATGAATGAGTGATTGAATGAATGAATGAATGGACTAAGTTCTTATAGAACCTTTACTTTTTGTTTTTATTTATCTAAATGGAAGCAAACCCAGGTTTACTAATCATTACTTTTCCAATGGTAAATATAAGCTGTCAAACTAGGATCATAAAGTTCAGCCAGTTAACCCTAGTTATCTAGACTTTTTTCTACAATAAAGGAATTGATTACAACCTTCAATTACCCTTTCCTAAATACTCCCAAGTACATATCAGAAATAGAGATCGGATTCTATTTAACTGCCATTTATTAACATAAACAAGGAAGCATTGCTGTGAAGGCAAGAGAACAAGAAATTTAACCTCTCTTTTCTTCCTTCTCAATGTCTGAAAGATAAATATGTGCTCATTTTAAATGTAAGTGAACATCAGAAAACTGGACAGATTTATTGAGTTTGCTAGTAGCAAACTGCGTTTGTTCTGTTTTCACATACTTTTTCCTGGTAGTAAATGCTTTAATCTATTGATGTCATGAAGAAATGCTACATTAGCCATAAACTAGAAAGAGGGCTCTGTTCAGTGACAGGACAAGTAATATTTGTAGGGCAATAAACACTTTGCAAGACTTTAATGGCCCTGAATTCAAATAAGTAATCTATAGTTCACTAAACTGAGGGAGAAGATTCATAGAAGACTGGTGAATTCTAAAAATGCATAAACTAGCTTGTACATAAGATTAAGACATCAGTTTTATGGTGTTAGATGGAAACTATGTTTGGCTTAAAGATGACAACTTCGCTTTCAAAACATTAAAGCACACCCATGTTTTATGCTGGTTTGCTTTGTAGTATGTATTTGTGGGATTTCTAAGAAGTTAATACTTTCTCTCACAACTCTCTCTTCTCTAGACTCTATAGGCATATTGGTAGAGAATAGAATTGGACCAAGCTCTGGTCAATCTATATAGCATGCGTAAATGGACTGGTGGTAAAAAAAAAAAAAAAAAAAAAAAAAGACACTTGATTTGAGCTACCATTGTGGGTGGTTGCTAAATATCACTTTGATAAATATAATAAGCATAAAAGTCTATCTGCCTCATACTCTGATTCAAAATGTGTACCTCATGTAGAAGCCAGATTCTCTAGGCGACATACCTTTAGTATATAAGCAAAAAATTAGACAAAATTTACAAATGAAGATATCATTCAATTTATCGTATTCTTAATGCATTTTAACCCACTGACACTTAAAGGAAGGAATTCAATACTCGCTGCTTTATTTTCTAGATGAGAAAGGTTTCTTGGTGTAAACTGACTTATATCGTCTCCTGATACGGTAGAACATCAATTATTTGAAGATTAGGAGCCAGGTTGTGCCTTATAAATTCCCAGCTTTATCTCCTTCTGCAACTGGGAACTTAATTAAATATTTTAATGTTTCCTATCCTACTTTTCTTCATCTGTAAAACTGTATTACCAAACTTAGCTTTTAAGCTGCGGCTCAGGATGATAATTTTGCCCTTTAGGCATTATTTTGAAGTTAGATAGGTTTATAGTAAGGGTTCCTACATAATTATTGCAAATAGCTACTGGCTATTGTGATATATGTCCCTTATTTCAGGTATGCATTTGTCCAACAATACTTTAAAAACTCCAATGCAAACTCTTCTACCTTTAATTGGCATTATATTTAAAGATGTATTTGGATGGAGCCAAGTGTAGTAGCTGCTCCCCCCATCTTTTAAAAAGTGATTAGTACATTAACAAGAAATACCAAGTAGTGTTGCTATTTAAACATTGAAAAACATAGCTTCTAGCAGTTATATAACCCACATTCATTATTTAACTATGTTTCCTTTAATTTTTTTCTCTGTTAATACAAGTGAAAAAGTACTAGTTGTTCAGGAACATGGAAGCTGGAGAAGTCTCATATCCCAAGAAACCTAAAGTATCTTAAATAAAACAGTATCTCTATTCTAAGCACCATTATAGGCGTTGAGGCCCAGTATTGACTGATGTAGACTGATGTACAGATATATTACTTTCTAGTATATTCACAAAGTATGTTCTAACATAGGGGTTCCTGAGAACATATACTTTCCATTTGAAATGTATCTTTTCTTGAAATTTACATTTTCTAAAAAGATCGTGCCATGTAGTACATATGCAGATTTTATGAAGTACTTACATTTACATTAAATTGAAAAAGTGTTTACATGAACATGAAATTAGGAATTCAACCTGAAACACTTTTTTTTGTCTGTAAGAAGTTTGTTTCATTTCATTATGAAGTGAGAAAATTATACCTAATAATGTTATATTGTTGGTAGTTCCTTCCTCCATTCTCACACAAGCAAATCTGCTTAATGATCCTTCCTCGTGGTTTTAAAGGGAAAAAAAATGTTTGAGGTTAGATTGTATAAATAGACTGGAGAGTAGGCTGCCCCTGGTCCAACGGAGCAAAGAATAATGGTATTTGTTTCAGTCTCTCTCCAAAGTTTGATTTTTCTCTGATTTGACACATTTCTCTAAAACAAACATGCTTTCTGTGGGTTTCCTAGTTAATGTTAACTGAATATTAAGAAAACCAACCAACAACACAAAAAAAAACCACATGACCAAAAGCCCATTTTAACTTATCTCTGTTTGTTAAATTCTGTTTGTGTGCTTCTGGTTTCACACTATACATTTGTGTAGATTTTCTCCTATTTCTTTTCTTAGGTTAAGCCCAACTTATTATGAACAATGATTTAGGTCTACTAATTCCTTATGTCATTATCTTCCTGAACATCCTAAGTAAATCAGGGAAGAACCCCTGCCATTCTTGGAAGCATGCAATTCTTACATCCCATATTACAAAATTGAAGCCACACCCCCACTATAGGCAGTTTGACCTATAAGTGGAAGAAAAATCAAACAGTTCAGTGTCCAGGGAACTGTAATTAGGCAGTGTGCTGGCTAGTTTTTATGTCGACTTAACAAAGCTAGAATCATTAAGAGGAGGGATCCTCAATTGACAAAAATACCTCCATAACAGCAGGCTGGAGGCAAGCCTTGGAGCATTTTCTTAAGTAGTGATTGACATAGAACTGCCCAGCCCATTGTGTGTAGGGCCACTTCTGGGCTGGAGGTCCTGGGTTCTACTAGAAAGCAGGCTTGAGCAAACTATGAGGAGCAAGTCAGTAAGCAGCATCCCTTCATAGCTTCCGCATCATCTCCTGCCTCCAAGTTCCTGCCCTGTTTGAGTTCCTGTCCTTACTTCCTTTGATGATGAACAGTGAAGGATAAGTGTAAGCCAAATAAACTCTTTCCTCCCCAAGTCGCTTTTGGTTATGGTGTTCCATCACAGGAATAGACCCTAATTAGGATAGTTGGGCTGATGGACTCATGCTACTAACTTGTAAAGGACACTCTGTACCAGTCATTGAAGACAAAAGATGTATCAGGAATGCCACCTGAATAGCTGCTACTTCATGTGAGGACATAGTTAAGCAAATATGTTTTCTTCAATATAGAAAAAATAGGTAAATACTTGAAAGAAAAAGTATTGGCTCAGAACCTCCAAGACCAAGTTTTCAGAACAAAGGAGATTTATTTGCCCCAGAGGGACAGGGGGCAGGGATAAGGGACAAAGACAAGAGATAGAGGAAGAGGGAGAATGGGAAGAGAACTATGGAACGAGGGAAGGGGTATTTGTCCTGGAGGACAAAGGACTGCCTCTGGATAGAGAGAAGACAGACTTGGCACATAGGGAAATGGCAGTTTATAAAGGTACAAGGGGAAACCCCATGTTAGGTTGACATGTTTAATTTTAATTGAGCATGTTAATTAGGTGGTCCAAAGGGGCTTTAGATTGCTGCATTCCAATACTTTGATAGCTGGACCTTGATAGCCTCAGGAGGAGGGATTGGCCAAATAGGGGAAAAGACCTTGGGGCCTACATAGAGTTTCAGGAATGTAATCTGGATGTTTTAGCAAGGCAGAGGGAATGGGGAGAAGGGCAAGGCCTGCCAGAGCCACATGCTCAAGTCGGCTAATGTCCCTTAATATTTTTATGTAGTCCACTTTCTCTATGCTTTTTTTCTTAACCCTATTAGACAAATCTGACTGAAGTCAAGTGCTGGCTCCTTAATTTAGGTGACTTGCATATATGCTGTGACACTACTCAGAACAGTCTACTGTCTCGAAAGAGATCTTATATGGATGATTCCAGGCAAATATTCTACTAACTCACATTAATTCTTTCCATATAGATAAGTTTCTGTTGGCTATGAAGACTGAAGTCATGTTTTATGAAATCTCAGCCTAATAGTGTATGTAATATATGAAATGGATTCAATGGGTAGTAGTTGGAGTAAGATAAGACATTTAATAGTCTAATGAGTGGTGAGCACTCAGTACATGGATAATTTGGGGGCTGGAAAGAATGTCTATTGGTAAAAGTGCATACTGTTCATACAGCGGACCAAAATTCAGTTCCCAGAACATAAGTCAGGCATCTCCTAACCACCTATAACTCCAGTTCCAGGGACATCCAATGCCTCTGACCTCTGTAGACACTGGCAAACACATGCACACACATACATGTACACACACATACATACACACACACACACACACACACTCACTCACATGTACATACATACACAATTAAAAACAAAATCTTAGAAAAGATAATGTTTTCATTTTCCCGATCAACTCTTTTTTTTTTTTTTTAATTTAGGCCAGGTAAGTAGAAGAAAGGTTAAGAGTGAAGGTTATAAAGTACAAATATCAGATCTACCAGTTGCTGTTTACATGATTGCTATACTCTGTTTCTCCTTTAATATAATTAATGTAATAATCTTTAATAATGGTGATGTATTAAACAAAATAATAGAGATAAAACAACTAGCAAATAGAAGACTGTAACATCACTGTCAGCTGAATGATATTAATTAAAGTGTGCTCAGAAATCTTTTTTCTTAGCAGTTTACTGTGGAATACTTTTGCAATATATAATTGCACATGCAGAAAATGAGAGATTTAATTTATTCCATTATAAAGTACCTACAGAGGATTTCATGTGCCTCTTTAGCAGAAGAAACAACACGTGCTTGTCCATCTGTAAGGTTCATGTAATTGAACAAACTACAAGGTCACATTCAAAATCATTTTCCCATTGTTCGAAAGCATAGAAGTACCAAGGTAGGCCAGAGTTGGAAGAGGACACTGGTTTAGAAATTGATCATGGTTAAGCACATGGTGATAAGTTCTCTGCCTCTGGGAACCTTTAAATGTTTTTGGAAGGATGGAGAGATAGTAACAAATGCCAAGTGTTGATAAAATTATCAATGTGATTATATACATGAAATGAATCAAAGTAGCACTCAAGACACTGTGGCAATAAAAATTATCCAATGCCTTATTTTGCTTGGACCCAGAAGAAAACAAACTATTTCATATTTTAAGTGTTGCTAAGATGAATAAAAAGGATATGAATACCGAGGTGACCATGCTTACATGTAGCCCCATGAGCTTGAAGTATACCCCATCTGCCTCGTCTCAGAAACAATTGCCAATTCTTATAGTTGATTATTGAATACCCTTCTCCCTTTGAAATGCATTTAAAGTGAATAAAATTTATTTAGGTTGTTAAAAGTTATGAAATATTACTGGAAGAATAAAAAATGGTCTAAACTAAAAATCTGTACACTTGGAATTTGGTCTTAGTTGACTTATATATTTTATCAAACACTAAATAAATAAGTAAAAAGAAAAGAAAAATGAGTGTCTGGAGAGAGGGCTCAGCAGTTAAAGAGCATTTGCACCCCCTGTAGGGCACAAGTTTAGTTCCAAGCACCCACATGGCTGCTAAAAACTGTCTGAAACTCTAGTTCAAAGGTATCTGATATCTACTGGCCTCATGGTCATCAGGCATGCATTAGGTATATAGACACCAATGCAGTGTCTATTCATACACTTACCATACATTCAAACATTCATGCACTTAAAATGAAATAGATACATATATTAAAATGAATGAGTAGTTTTAAATTCACACTAATTTTACACTTTCTGTTAAAAATCTGAAATCCATGTTAATTCTTGTTTCAGCTCTAGAAGTCATATATGTATTAATAATTTTGATTAATTTTTTTTTTTTTTGGTTTTTTGAGACAGGGTTTCTCTGTGTAGCTTTGTAACTTTCTTGGATCTTGCTCTGTAGACCAAAATGCTGGGATTAAAGGCGTGTGCCACCACTGCCCAGCTATGATTGTTAACTTATTAATTACCACTTACAATTCATGTTTTGTTTTTTGTCTAATGAATCCAGTCTGAAGTCTGATGAAGCATTTGCGCAAGTTCCTTAAAAGACTAGAATGTGTTTTACTTCCTTCCTATTCTTTGGTTAGTTCCACAAAGTGTTGATTTTTGTTGTTATTATTATTTGTTTTTTCTTGACTGGATCAGTTCCCCTTTGTTATTTACTTTTGTGTGGGTCTGTTTCAAATGCCTTTACCCAAGTACGTTGCAAAACATTTATGAGTAAATTACCATGGTTGAATGAACATCCTGAAACTCACCAATTGTTAGGCTATGAATTTTCCAAAGGTAGAGATCCATTTGCCTTAACCTTAATAGATGTTCAAGGTTTTGTGAGGATGTGGCCCCATAATAGATGCCACAGAGGACATGGTCAGCAATTGTGAGGGATCTGAATCCTAACTCTTCCACTTATATCTTCTCATTTACCTATATGTTTTCATAGGAACAGTAGATTTAGTTCTTCAGAAAACATCATGAGTGTTAATAGTTATTCACACCACAGAAGAATTAACAAGAACTCTAAATGTCAAAAGACTTGACATTGCCAACATTATTGTTAGTGATCATATCACAGAGAAGCACATGATGTATAAAATAATATACACGTAGTCTTGTACACTGAAGTGACTATCTTCAGTTTATATTTAGCAACTCTAAACCCCACGTGGTTATTATACAGTACTGACAAATCATTACAACAAGGATACATCCTTGGTTTACTAAATGTAGTATTGATTTTAAGTACTACCAATAATAACTTTGAAAAATTGTTATTTACACTGGAGCTATTACAAATAGAGTCTCAAAAGAGTCTGCTAATAGCCATTTTCTTTTAAAAGCTTAAATTAACAGTTTGAAAGGTTTTACTGATCCATCAATGAAATAGAATGTTAGTACAAAATAAAGGGCCATGTCTGTGTCTACAGCATCTATAGATACTATGTTTAAGTGTTTAAATTAGAATGTGGCTGCTGAAAGCATTTTATGAATTATTGACGTTTTCAGTCTCCACACTCCAAGATGAAATTCATTAGGAGGTGTTAATTTTGGAAACACATTATATAAAGCCATTGTAATACAAGGTGCTTGAATGGCACTTTTATTCAGTGATGCATGGGTATTATTTGAAAAACATAATTTAAAAGCTTAGCTGTCGAGATTACTCCTGTATCTCATTAAATAAAGGATTAGCACTTTGTTTACTGAAAGAGACAGATGCCTGTCAGAATTTTTGATGTGCAATACACCAAAAATTTTAATGAACCTCACAGATCTTATTTCTATTTACTAAAGAGATTTTGTGTTTCCTTGGAAATGAAAGAGAGTCATTTGTCTCAAAAAAATAAAAAATAAATAAAAACAAGTGACTGTAGATGGGAGGTCTGGAATAAAGGTTTCTTTCTAATAAAAAGACAAACCCTGCTTTCCTTGGCCAAAAAATTCTAAACCATTTCCCTCCCCTTTTTCCCTTGAGAGGTGTTATACATCTCTAATCTTGTGGGATAATAGCCCAGAAAAGAGTGTCATGGAATCCTTTTCTTTGAAAGTATCATTGAAGAATAGCTAATGCTATTTGAGGTGTTTTTGTGTGTTAGGCACTGGGCATGACCAAGACCATCTTATATTAAAAGTTAAAAATGAACAAGATCAAAATTTACATTTGAATCCCACTTCCAACATATTAACTATAAAACCACAGTCTTTGAGTCTCAGTTTCCTCATCAAAAAATGTAAAATGAGGATGAATTTCTGCAGGGTCTCATATTAAACAAGTGGTAGATGTGTGCCAGGTTTCTTCAAGTCCTTTAACCTTTCAAATTCTTGTTCACTCTTCTCTAGTGGGAATAATAAACACCACATCCCAATATTGTTTGATGACCTGAATTAGGCCATTTCATTACTTTATGATGTAGAAACTATTATTGTGGACTTACCTATGCTTATATAGATGAATATATAAGCATAATGCACCAGCAAACTTTTCAACAAAAATGATGTTTTGTTGTTGTTATTACTCAGGATGTGGAGAGGTTGCCCAAGTGTATTTCAGCATTCTAAGATGTATGTAACAAGAAAAATAGTTCTGTTTAAGATACTACTGTGCTTCAGTAAAAAGATTATTTGCTTATAAAATATTTCATATTTTATAACTATTATAATCTCTGTATCTTTATTTGCATATTAAAGAAATAGAGACATTATGAGACTGTAACACTGGAATCTTTAAATTTTAGATGAAAAGGTATACTCTATAACTCACACTTTTGGAAAAGAAAATTTAATATTAGAATTATATACAATTGCATAGATTTCAATTAAGGCACTAACAGTTTTTGGCACACAACGAATTTGTTTCTCGGTAATTTGCAAGAGAATGTGATGAAGCTTGGCAATGCCTCTGTACACTCTCTGTTCCATACCCTTTCTTGTTAAAGAATGCAATTCTAAAGTATTTCACAGGGTACAGAAATCGTTAGGACTGATAATATCCTATTTTGATAAACAAAATGCCTTCTTATCTATCTGTTTTATGAACCCTTGAAGGTTGAGAGAAAAATATACTAATTGGCTCTTTTCCAGTGTCTTCCTTGTGTATAGAATCAAGTTATCCTTTATTTGAATCTGACGTTTGCTCAAACCATGGGATATAGTTTATGGCATTATGCTTGATGAAGGACAGCAATGAAATCACTTTAAGGAAATATATAAACATATTTACTGAGTCTGAATGGACAATAAAAATGCTTTCAGGATTAAAAGTGAAGAGAGAAAAGGCAGAGAATTATTTCCAAGGAGATTTGGAAATGAGAAATGACAGCTATAATGTCAGAATTCAGGATATTGGACAAGCTAAAAGGCAGAAGATTCTGCAGAGGGCTAAGCCACAGTTGTCATCATACAATTCATTGATTTATGATGTCATTACACAGAAGAGAGAAGGGAGCACTTTGGGGCCTGTAGTTTTAGGTTGTTGCAGTCTGTTTTGTTTAAGTAAAACAGTTTTCCTATCAGTACAACATGCAGGACCTTCCGCTTACTTCTGTGCTGTTTCTCTCCACTTTATATTGAGTAAGTTGGAGCTATCACTTCCTCATATATTTTTATTTTCTTACACATCCATTAAAATATTGAAATATTTTACATAGATAGTTTAATAGATTTTATGGCTTTATGTGGCTCACCACTTATTTTCTAGCATGCTCCAAACACCCAAACACAAAAATACTCACCATCATTTGTACGATGTACTTAATTCATGAGCTGTTAATTAGATATTTCCTACGTGCCATGAACTGTGTGTTCCCACAGGACACAGTCATATGCTTGTTTCTTGTCTCCATTTAATTTGATTTTCCAGGATGGGTTAGCTTCTAAGCATCAGACTCAGAATTGGCTAAGCCTGGCCAATGCTAAATGTTACCAAGCTTTTTCCTGACAAATTATGTCATCTTGCCAGTTTTTGTTATGGAAATATGATTTGTGTGAGCTTGTTTCAACTTAAATTATAGGACTGCTTTACTTCAGCCTTAAAAATAGCAAATAAATGATGAATGAGTTACAGCCAGTCACGACATGGCAAGACCATAGTAATTATTCTCCCAAACAGAACTGCCTAATCAATCTTAATTCTGAGTACCAGCAAGTAACAAAGCAAGAATGGCTTTCTCCACATGGCATGCCAAATTCCTAGAAATAAGACTAACATCAAAAGTTTAAAATCAAAATTTTACTAAATGAGAGTTGGGATAAAAGAGGTCAAATATCTTTGAAAAATAAAAATTGAAATGTAAGACTATTCACTCAATATAGTAGACACATATTTTTTCTAACTTTAAAAATACACCATAGCATCCAATTTTAAAAATAAATATATTTTGCAGGTGTGTGGAAAGTTACCATGGGGCTGGGGAGACACCTCCCAGTTAATAGAGCTTAATCCTGTTTCAGAGGACCCCATTTGATTCCCAGCACCCACATCAGGAAGCTCACTAACATCTGTAACTCCAGCTCCAGGGATTCCCTTGGGCTTGGCCACCACCGATGTATACATGCAAATAGACAGACAGACGGATGGATGGATGAACAGATACACACACACACACACACACACACACACACACACACACACACACACACACACAAATGAATAAATAAATCTTTGAAACAACTTAACTATCACTAACAAACACGCTAGGTGATTTCTTCTAAGGAATAATTTCAGTGTAGTTTTGGTATTTAGAATATAAATATTTCAAAAGTAATTTTCAAAGTGGTATGGGAAGAAAAAAAAATCAAGGAACCGTTTAGGTAGAAATCCTTTTTAGACTAGGCATTGAAAAATGTGAACTCCACATTCCCAAGCTCAGTCTTTATTGTAATGAGCATCAAGTTCAAACTTTGAAGTTCTCACTGAAATCAATTTTATGTTGCCAGTTGTGCTTCCTCTCATTGTCAGATTGAATACATTTTTGTTTTTAGTCTAAATTTGAAGTGCATCTTTTAAGTAGAACTATTTGTTTTTAAACTAGGATTAAAGGGTATATCATTTCAGTGCTTTGAAATGAGCTGTAATAGAGGCCTGTTGATCTGCAGCAGACATAGATGTCCAAGCTGAGGTAGCAATCATATTTGCCCAGTAACGAAAAATACAAAACTTACTTGACTTAGGGCCCCAAGAGGGTGGAGGCAGGAGTCTGGGCAGTAAGGCCACTGGCCTTGTGCTCTCTGTCTTTCCCTGCAGCTCATGCCTCAGCAAATTGGAATTATCCTGAAACAGACACTGGACTTAACTGCATTCTTCTTGGGCATCTTGTTTTTCTTGCCTTCACATCCCATGTTGTAGCTGTGGGAGAAGATTGTTCCAGGACAGGGCCTATTCCCATCACAACAGAATGAGCTCGTCCTGAGAGTTGGCAGGCTCTGGCACTACTACCCATCGTCTTCAGCTGGATCTCTCCTAGATGAGGCTTTCCATGGGTCCATATTGATCCACAGCCTTATAGTCATTTCATAAAGAATAAGTGAGGATGGTGACAATACAGTAATGGAGTTTCTGAAGGATTTGTAGAAATAGTGTTGAAAATTAGATTTGTAAATTAGTAAGATGCAATTTTTCTATAAAGACACATATGTTATTTGTATATGTGTATGCCTATATGTGTATGCATATATACAGACCACTTTTGCTTCTAATGTATGATAGATACTATACTATCAAAGGAAATTACAAGTTTTATTTTGAATGTTACTAAAACCATAAGAATTCATGTCAAAGCATAGAAATTGCACCCAAATATAATTACCTGAACCCAGTATTTATTGTTTGTTTTTGAAATATCAGTAGAGGGTTCAGTTTATTTGCATGTGATAATCATCAGTTTATCCCTTTCTACTGAAATTGCCATAGGCTGACAACATTTGGACTCTGAATTTTCATATTTGGTTTATGAACCCATTCTTCCCCCCAAATCTTTGCCTTTTCCAGGTTGGCCCCTTTTGTTCGTTAAGATGTAGGCAACCCTATTTATACATGTTTATAAGGTAATGAAGGTGCCAGTTAATGTTTCATGAATATGTTACATTTCCCAACTTTTATAAGAACCTTTAGAAATCATAAGACCTACATATGAATAAAATGTTTCAGAATCTCCTGTTTTAAGTAAATAGTGATTCAGTTAAGAATTTCAGAAAAAGCCAGAGACAGTAGCTCATTATTTACATTAGTATCCTGATTGAAGATTTTTATGAGACAGTATTTTTTCCATCTTAGTGTCAAATATTGAGAGATGAGAAAGAAATTTGTTCAGTGAGGATTCTACATGCATTCATTTACTCTGGGCAGGATCCTCCTCCATTTGCTTGTATCAGCACAAGTTGTATTTCTGATGAGCTATCCCAAGTCTATGGTTCCAGGAAATGAGTTACAGAAACGTCTCTTCTGAAAAGGCTACCTTTGTGAGTTGCAAAACAAGCAGAGCTCATCTGTTAAGATGTGGTATCTGCTGTAGTATTTGGAAGTGAAACTAACCAAATTGTTTGAAAGTTCCAGTGTATAAACTTGCTGACCTCCCTTTCAAATGTCGCTACTGGTGTTCTTGTAATGGTTATTTGCATTTCCCATATTATTTTTTTTACAGTAATTTTGATGTTTATTTTAAAGCTTATGATTATTTTAAAAATATCTATTTTGGTGAAATTTTTAAATTAAACAGAGTTCAATTAAGCAAGCATGACTGCAATAAATGATTTACTTTCAGTTTGGAAAAGGTGAATAAAAAGTGCTTGGCCAATACCGTACCATTAATCTATTCTCTTTTCTCCTTTCTCTCTTTACTTCTCTCTCTCCAATAGAAGTGGAACAAAAAGGTAATTAAATACCTTTCATAAATTATATAATATTTATAGGCTAAGTTATTTAACAGTTTAACATTTACTTAAATAATTTTGTTATTAATTCTTATTTTATGCAAATTTATTGACTACTTCTGCTGCTCAACTTCACTTTAATCTGTTTTACTGACCACTGCTGGTTTAATCCTTATACCTAACACAAATTATTAATATTACACAATCATCAACACTGTATTTTATTCCTCTTTATTTGAAACTAGTAATTAGAAATCCAGTGGGCATGGTAAATAATGATTGCTTTAGATTTGTCCCTCATTCTTTCTTAATTTCCCTTAGCTGTACTGTGTTTCTCCTTCTACATTAACTCTTAACTACTGGAGAAAGAGGAGAAGATACTCTTCTTAATTATCTTGAGTGACGTTGGTGTCTGTGGCTAAACCACTCTGAGTGCACGTAGTCTCATCTACTGTTAGTAACCATGGGCCCATTATTAATTATAACATAAGGTTATATGTTTGAGTCAGAGAGTAATTCATACTTATAGTAAGAGTTTTCATATTAAAATTCCTAAGTTTTAAAACCATCAGTATTGTTTTTTATCACAATTTATAGTGATCCCTATCTTTGCAGAATTTGAAGGTCAACTTTTGCCACAAAACTCTTTATTTCTATAAAATTAAGGCTTTGAATATCTTAGGAATGTCCTTTCATTTCAGCCAGCGTTAATGCACAGCTGAGGTTCCTCCTAGACTTTTCCAGGGGATCTGTGTTTCTAGTTAATACTAAGGAGCTAATCACTAACACCAAAGGATAATCCTTTATTTATTAAAAAGCAGGTCAGCATCCAATTCCTTGTGACTTCCTACTTTTTCCACCCAGGAAAATTCTAATCATCTCAAACCTAACAGCGGACTGCATGGCGATTCTTTCAATATGTTTGCTTTGCAAATATATGCAAGCAACGCTTCCCAGAGCAGGTTCAGCAGAACACAGTCATCCAGAGTGGCTTCATGGAAAGGCTCCTGGGATCAAATTGTGCAACCTGTTCACTCACCCAACTTCCGATTTAGAGATTCATCCATATACTTAAGCTATTATGATCCATACCATGGTTTTATTTCCTATCTCGTGTCATAATTGAATTGTCAAAAAGGGCTACAGGTCCCTTTTTTCCTAATATGCAGCATCCAGGTCTGTCACATAAGCTTCAAGAACCACCCTTTGGGAAACGTTGCTTTGTAGCTCCTTCATTTCAGATGAACCTGCCAAGCTTTCTTACCACCATACTTACAATGTTCTCTAGTGAATCATACTAAACAACAAAAAGAATCAGACAATTCCTGCCCATTTTCCTTCTGAAGTATGAGCAGCAAAATATAGCAAGTAATCTTGTTTTGTTTTGTTTTTGTTTTTTTTCAATGCTTTTCTCATGTAACAGTAAAAGGTACATGTTTTTAAGTTCCAATAATACTGTACTTAACAGGACTTTTTTAACTGATTAAAATCTAGATCCTGGGTTCTTTTCTGTAACCTTTTACCTTTTCTTCTTTTCTTCTTCCTTTCCTTTCTTTTTCTCCCTTTCTCTTTTTCCTTCCAGTATCCATCCATCACTCATCTTTAATTGAATGGGTTGCATGCTCTGTGTGTGTTGCAGCAGCTTTGAGAGTTTTTTTTTTTTTTTTTTTTTTTTTTTTTTTGGCTAGAAGATTCAGTGGCCTGTGTTGCAGATCTTTTTCTTTTCCTTTATTTAAATAATGATAATGTGGGCTATCAATTTCTTAATGATAAATAACTGTTGAACAGACAGTTTCATCCGACTGGAAGCAATGGATTGTCATTTTCCAATGAGACACAGTTCTTCAATTGAACTAATAAGAGCATCTTGTGTGAACTTGGTACTTTGTTATATGTCTATAGAACTCGTAGACATAATGCTACACTTCAGACATACATCAAAATATGGGTTTGCAAGACTAAAAATCAGGAAAGCACAGCTGCTTCTAAAAAGGCTAACATTTTTCCAACAAGTGGCATCAAATTGTTTGGAGGCAAAAATCCAATATTAATGTGGAAGAATGCTTTGTATCACATACAGTAATGCCACAAAGCACGTGGTGGTGGGTATCGCTTGTTGGAGTTGCATTCTGTTAGCTGAGAATAAGAACAGATGAAAAGAGATTCAATTAATATATTTATTATTATAACTTTCCCTCCTGACAGTTTTTCTTTGTCCTGGACTGCTAAAAGGAGTGTACCAGAGTGAACACTTGTTCGAATCTGACCACCAATCTGGGGCATGGTGCAAAGACCCTCTACAGGCTTCCGACAAGATTTATTATATGCCCTGGACCCCATACCGAACTGATACACTGACAGAGTATTCATCCAAAGATGACTTCATTGCTGGAAGGCCAACAACTACCTACAAGCTCCCTCACAGAGTGGACGGCACTGGATTTGTAGTATATGATGGTGCCCTGTTCTTCAACAAGGAGCGTACCAGGAACATAGTAAAGTTTGACTTACGGACTAGGATAAAGAGTGGAGAGGCAATCATAGCAAATGCCAATTACCATGACACATCCCCATACCGATGGGGTGGCAAATCTGATATAGACTTGGCAGTGGATGAAAATGGATTATGGGTAATCTATGCAACAGAACAAAACAATGGCAAAATTGTCATTAGCCAGTTGAACCCTTATACCCTACGGATTGAGGGGACATGGGACACGGCATATGACAAAAGGTCAGCTTCCAATGCGTTTATGATTTGTGGGATTCTGTATGTGGTCAAATCTGTATATGAGGACGATGACAATGAGGCCACCGGTAATAAGATTGACTACCTTTACAACACCGACCTAAGCAAGGATAGCCTGGTGGATGTGCCCTTTCCCAATTCCTACCAGTACATAGCAGCTGTGGATTACAACCCCAGGGACAATCTGCTTTATGTGTGGAATAACTACCATGTTGTGAAATACTCTTTGGACTTTGGACCTCTGGATAGTAGATCAGGTAAGTTTGATTTGGGGTAGTTTTCTGAGGAAATCTACCATTTGTTCTCAATCTGATGACTGTTGAGATTTTCTTCACTTCCCTGTGCAATCTTCTGGCCTGGGTATCTCCAAAATAATATTCATCATCTTTTCATTTTAGAAAGTTTGGTTTTCTTTTTTTTTTCTCTCTCTCTCTCTAAGAAGATGGACCTATGAGAAAGGGACTCTGTCCTTTACATAGTTTGTCTCCTACATCATCCTGCTTCTTTGAAATATATTTGCCTTTATCATAGAGTTACTGCTTTCTATAATGAAATATATAAAATTTCTGCTAAGATTGCATGGTGCCCTTTCACACTATTTGTGGAATGTTCTTGAGAATGCTTTTTTTTTTTTTTCCATTTGGAACACATCAAAAGGTTAACTTGGCATAATGCTGCTGAAACTGGGTACCAACAACTTCAACCCACAAAGTTCCTTACATAAGACCAACCCCTAGGGAAGTATGGATTATGTTAAAGTACATGTGTCTCAGCAAACCTACTTAGCAACTCATAAGTACAGTGACTCATATTTTTGAATAAATGACAGTAATTCAAAACACATCATGATTAAACCAGAGATAATCTTTAATTTCAATTTTTTAATTGGCTCCCCCTTCTGGAACATACTACTGACTTTTGATATTATATAAAGATGATTGTAAAAATCTTCAATGATTTTCATTTTTTTTAAATTAATTAATTAATTAATTTATTAATTAATTAATTTATTTATTTATTTATGTTGTTTTCAAGACAGGGTTTCTCTGTGTAGCTTTGCACCTTTCCTGGAACTCACTCTGTAGCCCAGTCTGGCCTCGAAGTCACAGAGAGATCTGCCTGGCTCTGCCTCCCGAGTGCTGGGATTAAAGGCATGCGCCACCACTGCCCAGCCATTTTTATTGTTAGTAGATTTTTTTTTTCTGGGTATGAAGGCTCATGCCTGTATTCTCAGCACTTGGGAGGCTGAGACAGGAAGATTGACAGGAGTTCAACACCCATCTGAGTAAGGTTGATTCCAGGCAAGCCTAGACCTCAGTATGTGACATTATCTCAAAAGTAAATAAAAAATAAGTCAGTAAAAGTTCAATTTTGAAACTTTCCATAATACCATTGTCCAAGTTAAAGTGTACTAGAAAACATGGGTATAAGTTTCTGGATTTGGGTAGTAATATAATAATTAAAAATTATTTATTTCAATCAGAATTTAGTTGTTGCTGGGTAGTGGTGGCACTTGCCTTTTATGCCAGCACTCAAGAGGCAGAGGCAGATGGATCACTGAGTTTGAGGCCAGTCTGGTCTCCAGGACAGGCAGGGCTACACAGAAAAACTCTGTCTTGAAAAAAATAAAAAAGAAATTAAAAAAGAGTTTAGTTTTTACTATTTCTCATTTTCTGAATAATGCGCCATACCCTTAGGAGCAGGCCATTCTACTCTCTAATTTACCCCATTAAACACAATACTCATACAGAACTTAGATTCATTATTTCCAGTGAGTTTGCTTCACCCACCTTTGCATTATGTACATGTCTGATCATTATTTCATTTCAGACATTAATACTGTGTTTATAGAAATAAGGCTCAATAGGCTTTTGTTGAATGCACAAATGAAAAATGGTTTTCCACCTCTTCCTCAAAGAATCTGACAAATTTGGTAGCATCTTCTCTAATCCTTAAGTAGCTTCAATCAGAGTGATGTCATGTCTTTCCACAATTAGCATTGCTGATATTATTTGAATTAACTTTTCTACAAAGAGAACCCTAGTCTGCAGTATTTCCAGAAACAAGTTCTAGCATCTCGTGAAAAAAAAAAAAAATACAACTCTCCTAAACTACATTACCAGCTGTACCACATGCTGGTAAGGCTCTTAAACTCAGTACACTTTCAGTTGAGAACACAAACACAATCAGTAATTTGGAGAATTGTGTGAAGTCCATATCTCACAGCTGTGATCTTCTTAAATGAAAATTTGTATTTTTCTGTGATAACACTGTTTATGAATGATATGTAGCCTTTTTGTTTTACTCCACCGAGGCATGAAGTAGTTTCTAGTGAAAAAAATCAGCAGTTGACCATGCTTTGTAGTTCAAGACTAAAGGAGCAATAACACACCTCAAGTTTTATTGTACTAAAAGATTTGATATTATTTTTATCTAGAGTAACAGTCTCAAATTCACTAGTATATATAGTAATTCAAAGTATTGATATTTTGAATTTAATAAACTAACACAATTCTTATTCATTTACTCATTTATTTATGTGATTATTTATTTTTGAGGCAGGATCTCTCTATGTTAAGAGTCCTGACTGTTCTGGAACTCACTTTCTAGACCAGGCTGGCCTCAAACTCACTGAGATCTGCCTGTGTCTGCCTCCCAAGTGCTAGGATTAAATGCATGAGCTACCACCACACAGCTAACACAATTCTACATCCAGACTTTATAAATTAACCTGCAAGAGTATTGTACCTTTGTTCCAAGTATTTAGACACTTGCCCAAAATATGTCTACTACGCACACAAACAGTATGTATGTATGTATGTATGTATGTATGTATGTATGTATATAATCTCTCTACATATATAAATGGAAATATACATATTTTTATATAGAGATAGAGGAATCATGTTAATTGTTTATGTAAGGAAATTGGACTACTCATCTAAATGTATTGGTTTATATATGGAAGTTAAAGTATGGGACATCTTGATGGCATATATTAGTGCCACATTCATTAAGATGCTGTTATTGAAGTGAAAATATTATGAAATTATAAATTTCATTTTTGGATTGAATTGGATTCTTTTAAGCAAAGAGATTCAGTTTTCATCGTTTTTGAACGGTCACACTTAAAACTTTGTCCATTTTACAAACAGTTGGATTTCACCTGTATTGAATTTGTCAACATAATCACCAAAAAAGTATCAATTTGCATGCATGGATGCTCAAATTAAAAAGCTAGTATTCTGGCATTGGACCTACTGCAATTTTGAGGTGGAAAGAATAACTGTAGAAGTAAATTTTATGCATGGTATGTGTGGATATGAGGATTTCAATTAGCATTAATAGAAGCTGTTCATCTTATTCCACAAAAACAGCTTTAGCTCAGTGTTTTTCAGAGTAAATTACACTGGCATTTTTCAAAGCAGCTGCCTGTTGTGAATTCTTACTTCCATTTTGTTATGGGACTTCTTATGTCTGTATACAGAATTCCCAATTTAAAAGAAATATTTTAGGGCCAAAAATGGAAGGAAGGCAGGCAGGCAGGCAGGAAGGAAGGAAGGAAGGAAGGAAGGAAGGAAGGAAGGAAGGAGCATGCAAAGAGGAAAAAGGGAGGAGAAGAAATACAAAATGGACTTGCTGTCTGCTAGTATTCAGCTGAGGCATTTTTCTCTAATTTATGTTTTGTTAAAAAAAAATAGAACTCAAGTTTCCATGTAAAGGGTTCCTTTTTGTTTCTATTTCTGCTGTATGAAAACATTCTGTGCCTCACAAGACTTACTCTTGGAAATAAAGGTCAAATATACCTCTCTTGGATATATACTGAAAGAGCCTCAGCTATGCTTACCCATAAGCAGCATCTGCCTTTGAACCAGAACATGAGAGTCTAAGGATGTGGGTTTGAATTCTACCCTGGCTTCTTTTCTGAATAGCCATAGTTTCAGTCTTGGTTTTGACAACTGTACAATAGGAAAAATCATACCTGTCATAGAATATTGTTAACCTTTAATTAGATAATATGTTCATTACATATACTGATAAGCTTAACCTAATTACTGCATGGCAGTTATTACCCATATTTTATAATTGAGAGGTGTTAATCTATAGCTAATACTACTTTTTCAAAGATATTCTTTAGTGCCGGCACACTAATAATAATAATAATATCTTTAAAAATACCTTTGTGTTAAGCTTTCTTTAGATCAACCATCATTTATAGATTTACTGAGGTAATTAAAAATGAACAGAGTTCAGCTGGGCATTGGTGGCACACGCCTTTAATCCCAGCACTCTGGAGGCAGAGACAAGTGGATCTCTGTGAGTTCAGGGCCAGCCTTGTCTACAGAGTGAGATCCAGGAGAAGCACCAAAAAAAAAAAAAAAAAAAAAAAAAAAAAAAAAAAAAGAAAACTAAAAAAAAACTACACAGAGAAACCCTGTCTCAAAAAACAAAAACAAAGCAAAACAAAACAAATGCACAGATTTGAACTCTAACACTTGTATCCATTCTTCACAATGGAAGTACTTTTTTGTTGTGTTTATTTTATGAAACAATTTTAGGAGTTGCAGAAAGGCCACCTTTGCTTCTCAGAACTATTCTAAGAAGTGATGTTGAAGCCATTTTTAAATTTGAATCCCTTACTCATCTCCTGGCAGTAAATTAATTCCCAAGCACAGAGTGTGAAAAGTCTCAGTTTGGTTCCCTTACACAACATCTATGTTTGCTTTCTTTTCCAAATGAAAACCTCTGTGAAACAGATTGTTTTCAGCAATATGTATGTAAAGAAATTAATTTTAATGAAATCATATAAAATTTTAATTCAAATGCTCACTTTTAGACTGTAAGTGAAGATTCTCTTGGGAAGATATTTAGGGCTTATTCTTCTTAGAAAAGCTTAGAAGTTTAATATTTGTTTCTCATTTTTCCTCAGAAAACATTAGTTTCAGAACGTTAACCTCTCATCGTTTATTAGGCATTTATCAAATACAAAATTGTCAGCCTTCGTGTGGTTTTTCAGCATGAAATTAGTGTGAAAATAACTAGAAACTTGCACTGATGCTGCCATTTAGTATTCATATTTGGCATTCAATTATATCAGAAAACCATTTCTTTAGAAATATTAACAATGTGATGTGCTTCACATTAAGGAATTCAGTGTGAATAATCCCCAAATAAAAAGATGTTTTTTGGAGGGATGCTAATACCACTTGGATTCACAATGAGATAGGCCCGTTGATATTGTTTAGTCATTTTTGTCTATAGCCTTTGTTTACTGCCTGATAAATAGTAGGTGCTCCATAATGATTTGCTGAATGATTTTGGAAATCCATGAATGACTGAAATTTGCTAGACTTACTTTTTCAGGCTATTGTGAGAATGAAAGTGTTATTCATGCACTCCCTGAGTGGTCCTCTCAGTGTTTGCCAAGAGCATCTATTGCCTGGCTACCCTCCCCAGCTCCACCTCCTTTTCTTCATCCTGTGTTGTCAGTTTTCTTAGTGTGGAAGTTTAGGATCTGGAAAAGTGTCTCAACAGTTAACAGCACTGGCTGCTCTTCCTGGGGACCTGGGTTTGATTCCCAGCATGCACGCGGTCACTACCAACTATCTGTAACTCTATTTCCAAGGCATCCAACACCTTCCCTAGCCTCTGTGGGTGCCAGACATATATGTGGTGCTTAGACGTACATGCATACAAAACACTCATGCATATTAAATAAATAAATAATTTGAAAAGAAGCTTAGCACTTGTTAAAGAGAAGTGCTAAAAGCATATTAACACCTAATACACATTCTTATACAAGCCATTGAGAGAAATTAAAGTCAGTGGTCTTATGATATGGAAGAAAGTGTACAGCCATTCAAAGAATTCTTTTTACTATGAACAAATTTCCAGTTTAAGAGTTGCAGAGATACCTTCAACTTTAAGGAAATAGGAACTGTCTTACATTTAGTGTGGAGTGGTGGTTGTCCTCTAATGAAAATGCATTTTGTGTGAAAACAAGAGACTCATTGTTTGGTAGCCTGTAAAAGAAACATTTTTAAGCAGCCACTGTAGAGTTTAAAGCAGGTGTGAAGGGCTTGTTTGTCTGGGTAGGGCAGAGTTCCAGATCTATAACTATTGAATCTAGAATTTTCTTCAAAATGTAATTTTTTAACTGACTGTACCCTATTGTATCAAACCAATGGGTGGTATACATTCATCATTACCTCAGTCACCGATATTTCTACCTTGTCTGTTAACCATCTCCTAGGAACACTTGGTTATAGATGATTTGAGTGACCCTCATATGGGAATCATATTTCTAAACCTCTATGTAATGTCCTGACCAATGTGTCATTGGGAAATCAGTCGCCTCACTGGCTTTTAGTCATTTCTCTCTCTCTTAGCTGAGTTACCTCCCAAACCACTTTGCGCTAAAATCAGTTTTTATTACTGAAATGGAGTGAGGGGTAAGATATTTCCTTTGACTCTTACAGTTTACTTCTAAGCTATTCATATAAAAATTTAGGCATCCCTTGTCAAATTTACAAACATTTCCCTACATTTCCTATGCAAGTAAAGTCAAGTTGGTTATACAAATAGGCAGAGAAGCCTAGCTTCAAATTTTCTCAAAGTTAATATGTCTAAGATAGAAAAGTCTACTTGTTGAGAATGATTGATGCATGCATGAGACAGTAAGTACTAATGAAAGAATACTGAAGACAAGTGCTACAAGCTTGATGCGGTCTTCGTTCCAAATACAATCCACATTTTCTCTGAAAGCCATTGAGATTATGGAAATGAACAGTTCTTCTATGTGCTGAAGAGAGCAGGTTCTTCTAAAGCAACAACACAGAGTCAGAGCCCAACCCTTGAACAATGCAGATTAGGTGAACCTTCTGTCCTTATAATATGCTAATTAGTGCATTCGTGTCTCCTGCAAAAGCTCTGGCTAGAAAGTGATGAATAAGAACTTTAAACACACATGACACCTCGTTAAAATGTAATTTTCACATCATATATCTGAACCCTTTACTGTGACAGCTGAGTAATGTGAGTGCTGGGCAGAGAATCCTGAACATTTTGAAACTGCCACATGTTTGATAGGTAGCTGAATCTGCTTGTTGAATGGCTTACTTATGTGGGGTACACAGGAGTCAGGAAATAGTGTGTGGAAGCACTGAGATCTTAGACCAGCCTCATCCTCTGACTGCAGGTTACAGTCACTTCTCAGTTCCTCTTGAGTTGCCTGCTGCTGTCTCCAAAGTTTGGTTCGCCTCCATCTTTGTAGCCAAGTGAAATTTGCAAAACGAAAAACACTCAGCAACTTGTTGCTAATCTCAGCCCCAGCTGGAGTTTTTGTTCCTCAGCTGTTTCCCTGTGTGGGACAAGTCCCTCCCGTTCTTCCCATGCTTTTTCATTGCCTCTGGTGACAGCTGGTGCTGATTGACATTGCTGTTGGTGCGTTTCCAGGAAGTACAGAGAAAACAACAAAAATTTCCTACTCTGTGTCAACTGAATTCTCTCCCACATTTTTTTTAACCTTTCCTGTATTTTTTCCCTTACCACTAAGGGTTAAACTTTGTAGAATGACACCACCTGCTTTTCAGCCTCTGAATACAAAAACTATAGTTCTGTACAAAGCAAAACTGGGCCTCATTTTCTACAACGATGCCCAGCCTACGTTTCTTATAAATCTGACATCCAGATGACCTTCCTAGTACAGGTGTTGGTGACAAAATGAGTCATCGATACAGGATTCCTTTTTTGTTTTTTTCTACACGGGGATGTCTCCAAAAAAATGACTACCTCTTGGAAGATGATCAAGATTGTTCCTTCACTTAACATTCACGGCCATACGAAGATGACTTCTTTCTGAATGAGAATTCTCATGCACTCCAGCTGTCCTTTCTGGAGCTGTTGCATTGCTCATTAGCATGTCCACCAGAGGGCAGGCAGGTGGAACTGAAATGATTTTGCAGCTCCATAGGAGCCCTCCTGTAATATTTGGGAACAGTAGCAAGGGTGTGATTACTGAATATGAGGGTGGGGAGCGTGCGCCCTTAATCTCATCCTTCTAGCCGTACTAGCATAGATAACGGAGACTCTGCTACATTAAATATTAGCTGCTAAAAGAGCTATGTCTGATGATATGCGCTTAATGTCTGATTTTAAACCTTTGAAGTAGTGGCCAAGAACCTTAGATGAGAGCTTGCAGGCATGACTTTTTTAAGTACAAATTGAGTTCTTTCTTTGTAACTGTTTTTCCACTAGAATTCTAAAGTCCCCAATAATTTTGATAAATTATATAACTCAAGATACATAAATATATATATAGATAAAATCTATAATATTATCTGGTTTTATAGAGTGAGATCTGTTAGCAGATCTCTCTGAAAACAAATGGAAAATATTTCTTTATATTTGCTTTGGAAGAGTCCTGTATCTCTCTTCATGTTCTTTATGCAACAGGACAAATTTACAAATACTGTTTATCTATGAACATTGCTGAAGATACAAATCAAAACTCTCATATACTTTTTCAACCCTCATGAGCTAAACATTTTAGCTATAAAACTCAAGTTTTGAAAATAATCTTACCCAGAAAAACCCTAGCAACATGTTAATGTAAGAAAATAGTTAGCTGGGTATGCAGTCCTTGTCAGTCGGGTCAGCCTGATGTTCAGTTTCATCATGTCGCCTCTATCCATGCTTTAGAAGAGTGAGAAGCTATAATTAATGCAAAGGGAAAGAAAGACAGATTATACATATGAAGAGTTAAGTCAAAGTAAATAAGGTGAAGAAGCCAGTGCAGGAAAATACCAAAGCTGAGGTAGAGTAAGGACAAGCAAATGTGTCTAGTGTTTTAGAACACCCGCCAGACCTGGGAAACCACTGGATTTCATGTACCTTTGTCCTTAAACACTCTGGAAAGTCATCAGTCCCCAGTAACTTGGCTTCTAAATGTGGATGTGAATTTCAAATAACTCTCCATTGGAATCATAAAGATGTGATGCTTTTATGTATATTTACGTCTCAAAAATTACTCATGGCACACAGCCTAAAAGAACACAATAGTGTGGTTTGTGAAATGGAGTACAGTGGTATGGTAGCTTCTTGGAAATACTTGAAGAAGCAGATTTAATTATTGAAGGATTAGAAGGATTAGTTGGAAACTTTGCAGAGATTCTGAGCAATTTGAAGGACTTTAGAAATTTGAGGACTAGATCTTTATTAGATTTAAACCTACTTAGCGTGTTATATCCATTTTCTGAATTCAGATGTATTGCTAACTATACTCCAGTGCTCATTATCTTTTAACAAAATTGGCAAAATGATAAAAATTAGAATGAAGAAATGCAAAAAAAAAAAAAAAAACCCGGGAAGACAGAAATACAAAGGAAATAAACATGTTTTTCCTTTCATAAACAAATGGACCATAAATGAATGAGGTATATTTCCTTAAAAGGAAGTAATGAACTACTATGTATCTTTTATTGTTGAAAATTACTTCCCAAGGCTGATTTAACTAAACTCCAGAGGTTAATAACATGATTAAGGACAACATGAGGAATGCTTATATATTTATAATTGAATGTTAAGTATGTAAACCATTTTTGAAAGCAATTTAACTGTAGTTACATAGGAGAATGAAATTTTTTTCTCTCTTTCAAAATTATCTGCTGGGACTTCATAACCAAAGAACATATTAATGAGATAAAAGGATATAAATCTTTGCTTTTAGTTTATTTTCTATGAAAAAAAAAGAGCCTCAGCAAGGAATGGAATATCTAAAGCCAAAGAAAACTGTTTAAACTTAGGTGTTTTAATATTACATTTGTTGGGGTTGGGGATTTAGCTCAGTAGTAGAGCGCTTGCCTAGCAAGTGCAAGGCCCTGGGTTCGGTCCTCAGCTCCAGAAAAAAAAAAAAAAAAAAAAAAAAAGAAGGAAAACAAATACTGCATTTGATGAAATGGAAGGCTCTAAAAAAAAAAAAAAAAGATGATAAGCCACAGTGTCATAGGAATCATAAGGTCCCTTTTGAGATTTGAATGGTCAAATGAAAAATGCCAAAATATTATTGAGGAAATGTGGTGAATTATTTTTTTATTTTTTTACTTCTTTTCTCCTTTGAGGGTCCCAACACCCAGCTCCCAAATAAATCACATACAGAGGTTTATTGTTACTTATGAATGCCCAGCCTTAGATTGACTTATTTCTAGCCAGCTTTCCTTACCTTAAATTATACCATCTACCTTTTACCTCCAGGATTTTCCTTTTCTTACCTCTGTATATTATACACTCATTCTTACTCCGTGGCTGGCTGTGTGACTAGGTGGCTGGCCCCTAGCCTCCTCCTCTCCTTGTTCTCTTGCTCCTTGATCTTTTTCTCCCAGATTTCTCCTCCTATTTATTCTCTCTGCCAGCCAGCCCCACCCATCCTTTCTCCTGCCTTGCTATTGCCCATTCAGTTCTTTATTAGACCAATCAGGTGTTTTAGACAGGCACAGTAACACAGCTTCACCGAGTTAAACAAATGAAACATAAAAGAATGCAACACATCTTTGCATCATTAAAGCAAATGTTCCACAACATAAACAAATATAACACATCTTAAAAATAATATTCCACAACAAGGAAATAAATGTGAAAGAAAGGGCCTTGCCTTGTTTCTTGCTATTTTCCTGCTTGAGCTGAGGATGAAATAACTGTGTAGCACTCCCCTCATCCATGACTACATTCAACTACCTCATGTAGAAGCAGAATTCACCAAATTCTATGAGAACTTTGTCTTCCCTATGCCTTCACACTGGTGATAATATGTAATTTATTAATTAGGCACAGTAAGAAATTGATCACTAATAATAAAAAATATACTGTAATCCCATCTGGGTTTTGAAGACATTGCCTTTCTCATGGACACAGTACTGTGATGCCACAGCAGCTGATCTGGTACATTAGGCAAGTGGGGAGGTGTGCAGGAGTACAGTGTGAGTCTGTAGAAAAACTGGGGATATTCCCATCCCAGGAACAAAAATGGTTTGGAATACAACTCATGTATTATTTCTGGAATTTTTCATTTACTATTTTTGGAGAGCAATTGACCATCGAAAACTAAAGCCAAAAAAAAGGAACTATGACTCAGAGATACTACTTTAGTTTTTGAAGTCCTCAACATGCTAGAGTCTGTTTCCATCTCTTGATTAGAGAGTCTTGAAGCAACACATAGCATGTTCTTGAGTCTACTACCACAGAACGAGTATAATGAAAGTGGTTTCATCTATCTACTGCCAGGGAACTCAGAAATACTTCTGTTGCCCCATTCCATTACTTAGTATAGTGATAGTCTCAAAGCACAGTGGCTTTCATTTGATTTCATCAGTTGCTTATGAGGGCAGAAATAGAAAAGAGGACAAGATAACAAGAAAATCATGAATAAAAATACACTTTTGTTGAATTTGAATGAAATGAACGCCAGTCAATGTAGTCAACATGAAATTAAACTTTCTACTTTTAGTTTAAAATGAAAACCATTAAAATCACTAGTATAGGGCATTCTTTTTTCTCATAGAACAGTGTGACTGTCACCTCTTTTATGAGCTTACTCTTCTTGCCTGGGAAGGAGTATGTTCATTGAAGACAAGTCAATGAGTGCTTTTGATGAAGGAGCCAGTGCTGGCAGCCATAGTCATGTTATATTCATATCAAAAGGCATTTGTAGAGAACTACTAGAGTTTTGGATTGCAATTTTGTTTAATCATTTGGAAAGAAAACACTCTTATTTTAGCAACTGTTTTAAATGTGTTAGCAAAGTAGAAGTATCTTTCCATATATTTTGTATAACAAAAGTATGTATGTGCATACAAGAGTACGTGTCAGCTCTGTGGTCAAATAGAGCCCAAATTATGCACTGGGAATGTGGTACAATTTAAACTGTCAGATTGCACCCTAGATTCAATCAGAAGTAGTGAGAGTACATCCTAGCATCTATTTCAAAAAAAGCAGAAAATTCTTAATACCCGTATATAGGACATGATCCTTAGTAGGTTTATAAAGGAATAGGGTATGATAATGCCATTACATTTTGTCGTTTTCCTTTATTGTGACTATTTTTGATTATTGTCTTTATGTAGGTGTTTGGCATTCTCCAATCTAATGACTCACTCTGGGAACATGTTAAAATGTAATTTTCTACCTCTTCCCTGAACTGCATCTTATCAGAGTCCTAAGACATGAATTCATTGTTTCAAGAGAGCCCCAAGAACAGTATTTTTGAAGAAGATTCTGTGTTAGATAAAGAAGCCCTGCTCAAGGTGCCTTAAGTAGTGCTTCTGTCTTAGTGTGAGTAGTTGTCTGGGCGAGCCATGTGTATCCTGCCACCTCTGTGGGCTCAGTCAACTCTGACAAGGAACTACATCACTTTGTTTCATTAAATGGCCCTGCTTTGTGTCCTCACAGAATTACAGTCTGGGTTGGTTGTCAGAGAAGAGCAGCAGCCTGATCCAGGATAGACGTGTCCCTTTGTGAGCTTGTCCTAGCAAAGCGGGGTGCCATTTATCCTCACCTTGAATAGATGGGGGAAAATTGGCACAGTGAGAAGAGCTCTGAGCCTCGGCAGTCACGCAGAGTTCTGCAACTGATCGTGCTCTGCTCATGTGTTTGAAGGGTGTTGTAAAGGGTGGGTGGAAAGACAAATTAGAGCTGTTACTGTAGTGGAAGGCATTTTGTAATGTAAGCAGTGGGGCTCCATCCTTACATCCGCAGGTAAATCCTCACATCTCCATATTTTCAGGCAAAGGTGTATTTCATTCTGAAAAATGGAATTAGGTGCAATCTGAATTTTTCATTTAGGCTGCTAATCTTTACAGGTGTTCTAGCATGTCATATGTCACACATGACGGGTGCTTTCCCCCAGCCATTTCACTGATTTCCCTAAGCATGGGCAGGTAAAGAGCTCTTCTGAAATGCTGTGATGCTGCTTTGAGACCCACCGCTCCTTCTGGCAGTGCTAATTTATTCTGCCGCCTCAAAAGCATGATGAGTGCCACTTTTCTTGGCCAGGGGAGATCTCAGTGGTTACACAGATCCCGAGAGACTGCCACCCCAATCAGGATGATGCATAGACTCGGGGTCCAGCCTTGGTTTTCTCATTTTTTCTCTTTGGAAACAGGAACATCGGGTGAGCCTGACCCAAGTGAATGAAACATTCTGTTATGTTTATGGGACTCTAATAACATATGTATTTTTAAGATTTATTTTTTTTTTAAATCTATGTGGATATGTGAGCACATAGATGCATGCATATATGTATGCAGGTACACTTGGAGGCCAAAGGAGGGTGCCAGGTTCTCTGCAGTTATTGGCAGTTGTGAGCCACCCATTGTGGGTGCTGGAAAGCAAACTCAGGTCCTCTGAAAGAGCAGCAAGTAACTGCTGAGCCATATCTACACCCTTCGTGTGTGTGTGTGTGTGTGTGTGTGTGTGTGTGTGTGTGTGTGTGTGTATCACATATATACATATATACTCAACTTTTTTTTTTTTTTTTGGTTTTTCGAGACAGGGTTTCTCTGTGTAGCTTTGCGCCTCTCCTGGAACTCACTTGGTAGCCCAGGCTGGCCTCGAACTCACAGAGATCCGCCTGCCTCTGCCTCCCGAGTGCTGGGATTAAAGGCGTGCGCCACCACCGCCCGGCATATACTCAACTTTTAAAGTTAACCATGAAAGTATTATTGCATGTAATGAAGTAACATTTAATGCATTTATTCATTTTAGGAGCTTTCACTCTTGTAGCCCAGACTAGGATGGCCTAGAACCCATGATTCTCTTTCCCCCGCCTCTTGAGTGCTGAGAATTGTAAGTGTACCTCCACACTAGAAAAAGTTTATATGTAAGGGAAACATCTCTTTATTTTAATCTTTCCTTTGGCCTCTTTTATTTAAGTCACCATTTGGCGATACATCTACAGTTATTGTGGGAAGAGACACAGGGTGCGCTGCAGCCTAAATACATGGGCCTCTCCTACTCTGATGTCAGCAGCTCTAGTAGACTCTTTTTTTTTTCCATTAGTGAGTAGGACTAATACTCACTGATTATAGCTGTAGCATTGGCCATTATATGTGGCATTATATGAGAAATGAGCAGCCGTATCATTGTTTATATTGCATGGTTTTGTTTATTCATTTTAAAAATTTTGTGACAATAGTGTAGCGTCATAGTGCACTTATGACGATGGAGATATTAATTAGCAATACTGAGCAAGACTTGAAGACATGAGTCTTAATAAGTAGTGTTAAAAATATTAATGGTAGTAGTCTGTAGATAAACATAATAAGCCTTAAACAAAGGCGTGAAATGGTCAGATTATTTAAAAATATCATTTGAGAATCCTTTGGTATTCTTTCAAAAGACTAGTGCAGATAAATATGTACTCGTTAATATGCCAGAAATAACTTCTATTACTATTTCTCTAGTAATTTTCCTTCTCTTGCAACAAAGCAATCATTTTTAATAATAAATTCAGCGTGATAGAAAAAGACAGCTCTTCCAGTAAAGGAGGCAGGCAGCTCACCAAGGATACTGGAATTCTAGGAGCTATCTCAGACATATTGATAGGAACAGTGTGGGTGTTCAAAGAAGTCTTAATTCAAGCACTAGGAGATCCATAACTGGAAAGAATCCCATAATGACTGCTGATTTCTCCTCTAATTATAAGGGAGTTTGTTGTGTCATAAGCCCACTTAAGCACTCTAGTTTCTGATAGGGAAAGTGTCCCCAGGCTCTGCTACTAGACTGGGTGTTACCAGAAATTTACTTCAGTGGTCCAAGCATTAGACTAGTCAGGTCAGGTAGTAATCAATAGAGTGATGTGAAAACACTGTCGGGGTGTTCAAATGTGACATCCACTCTGCCCAACAGCCACAAATAAGTTAACCTTGCACTTCACACTGGTGACTTAGTATATTCTCTTGCCCACTGGGGGTTTTATTATGATTGTAGAAGGTGATGCTGCTCTATTACTTTCTGATATCCTCGTAGCTGTAGCTCTGTGTGGGAGCCAACCATACAAAATGAATAAATACATACTGGGTTCCCATAGACCTAAGGGTGTGTTTTTAATGAGAAAAGAGGTATTTTTATTTGTTTATAAGTGTCAGAAGTATGCATCTCATCTGAAGAATTTGCCGAAAGTTATCAAAGCCAAGAAAAATAAGACAGGGAATAGACGTTTTTGAAAAGTGGCAGTTCCGGATTAAATTTTAAGCCTCTTCATAATGTTCTGCCTAGATGAGTTATGACCACACTCCAAATATTTGATTTCATTTTTTCAACACTGGGTGAGTATGTATTATGTACAAAACACTTAACAAAGGTCTTTGGTAAATAAAGTATGACCTAGGCTCCATAGATTAAAAAAAAATACTATTTAGTTATAAAGGCAACACATTTGAAAATCAAGTCATTCCAAAGAAACATACCCTATAAAAGTTTTGTTTGACATAGATTTACTCTTAACTAAATAAGATATTCAGCAAAATCTTATTTGATACTCAGGAGATGAGGAAATGTTGACTGGGTAAGATTGTATTAAGCTCTGAGTTTTTTTCAATATTTGATAGTTTTAATGAAAAAAAAAAACAATGCCAATTTCACGTAACTTGGTTTGGTGAAGTATAACATCTATATAAGTTGTTTGAATCACCTCACAATAATAAGTCAGTATATTCATTCGTGAGAGATAGGCTGGAATGTGGTCCCTTGTCCCTGGTCTACTACCCCACAGTATTGTTAGTCACTGTTGTTAGTGAAGATGTCAGTGCCATGCAAGCAAGCTGCACTGTTAGATGACAGGTTGCTGAGAAGGAATGTCTCAGCATACCGGGTGACAAAATCAGGAATCAAGTGGATTTGGACATCCACATACCAATAATTTTAAACAGAAAAACATAACCTGCTGCAAATGTGTGTTAAATCCTCTGTTTAGGTATACGTATATGTAATACTATGTTTCGCACATTGTTATACAGTTCAGCATGTGAAGCCTTTTACTTCATTTCCAGTCAGAAATGATGTATGGAGTAATGACTCACATTGGACCATCTTTGTGTGATATGCAGAGATTTAACAAGCAGAGCCCTGTCTCTATCTTCACAGGCTTCTAGGTTCAGTTTGTATCAGCAGCTTCCAATTTGGGTTGGGAAAGATGAATGCAGTTTTCAATTACCTTAATTATCAACAGCACAATAATAATGCGAAATACAGATGAGGAGTTTCATATTTTCCCCGTTTCCTCAAGCTGTTGCTTACTTTGGATTCAGAACCTCTGGGCAGCAGCTTTTAAGAAGCTAGTGTGTGAGAGCTCATCTAGAGGATGCTTGGGTGGTGAGTATTGCAGGAACTCTGAGCCATTTGATAAAAGATCAGAAGGTATAGCTAACAGTATGGCACTCATTTGGGCTCATAAAGAGCCCCACTACCTAGTATTTGAAATGATAATCTACTGCGGGTCTGTGAGCTTCCTCATCATCACCTGTGAAATGTAACAGTGTAGGCATTTCCGGTGTGTTAGGGAAAGTAAGTTAATACGTGTGAAATACATCAAACAACTGGCACATAATCTCCCAGTAAATATTAGGCATAAATAAAGACAAATATAAGTAGCTGTTGATAGACAGGTAGGTAAATTGTAGGGAAACTGAGGAAGGCAACCGATGTCTTCCACTATGCCATGAGACCTCTCTGGAAGAGAAAGCATTCAGCCTTTATCTTTCAGTGGAGCCTGAACATGTGGGAACAAACAATATGTGAAGACAGATGTTGACCTTTGGTAGACTGCAATCTAAAGTTTTTCTTGAGTGTTGTTTAACTCTGCTGTGCTTCTCGACTGCCCAAACCTTGGTCGTTTCAAAATGATGTAAAACTTGCAATTAGCTTCCACAACTCTGCGACTTGACAAGTTTCATCTAAAATAACTGTTTTTAAGTTGTGGGGGAAAAAAAGGAATATGGAAGTATTGTTATCTCCTAAAATGGAATGAAAATTTCTCTGAAAAAGGTTGGTGGCTGAAGTACAGAAGACCTTTTCTGAAGCAGACTTGCAGTGGTGGCTGAAGGTCCTCGAACTTCTGTTCTGTGCCATCATCAACCAAAAACAATCTTGATAAATTCGTAGACTTTTCTCCACCTCTCTCCTCTTTATTTAACCAAATAAAAGATCACAGTGCAGTGCCATTTACAGCATTATCCCATTCCTTGTCGCATCCAGACATGCTGCAGTAACTTCTTGATGTATGTAGCTCTTGATTAAACTGAGTGGTTTTGGTGAAAACTTTCTTGGAAACAGTACATGAATGTAGTATTTTCAAAGGAAAAAAAAACCAGAAAATTTGGAAGAAGCAGTGCAACTTTCAAAATTGTTTCCTTACAAGGCAATTGCTTTTTCCTGGTATGCTAAGCCTACGATATTTTTAGGCTACAAAAAAAATATTCCAGAAAAACAAGAATATTAACATATCTTTTGATAATAGTTCAGTGATATTAGCAGTTATAGTATTGATACATAATTGAACAGCAGAGGTGTGCCTCTTATAACTTAGAAGATATAAACCTCAAAGTTTGGTACTTCTGAGATAATACATACAATTTAAAAGCACAATGCTCTTTTTGTGGTGATACAAATACACTTTATCTTTAGTCAAACTAGTAAGAAGCTGTTCAGTGTCACTGTGGCTGTTGTCACAATGCCAGTATCTTTTAATTAAAATGTCTATGGTTTGAGTATGATTGCTAGGCTGTCAGTTTTTATCATTTAATTAATATTTCTTTTCCTTTTCCATATTCTCTCATTTACCCTTTCATTCACTCATTGTGTCAAGGGAGGCTTTTTGCCAGATATTGTGTGTGGCTCTAATACATAACTGTTTTATTAAATAAAAATAGAATAAAAATGAAACCAGAGGGAGGAAGGATGGATAGTACAAAACTGTATGATGTGACATCAGACTACGAGAATTCTCAGAGACTCAAGAAGGCACCCTTACCATAGCTGCTGTTGCTATTATCTGGCACAATTACACTTCCTGTGGCCTTTGCTTGTTTTTAGTTTATAACAGATCTTCCATGTAAATGGAATATCATATTATCTTACATAGATATTGAGTTCACCATTATATGTCTTTTCTCCACTGAGGCGCTTACATATCATTTCATGGTAAATGAATATGTGATACCTAGAAAAAAATTCTGATACTTGTCCATTATGCTCTCTGACTGTCTCAGGTAGGGTTACTGTTGCTGTGATAGAACCCCATAACTAAAAGAAACTTAGGGAAGAAGAGGATTATTTTGGTTACATATTCATATCATAGTCTCTTGTTGAATGGAGTCAGGATAGGAACTAAAACCAGGCCAGAACCTGGAGGCAGGAACTGATTCAGAAGCCATGGAAGGGTGCTGCTTACTGGCTTGCTCCTCATGGCTTGCTCACTCTGTTTTCTAGTAGAACCTAGGACCAGCAGCCCAGGAGTAGCATCACTAGAATGGGTTGGGTCCTGCTACATAAATCACTAAGTAATTAATACCCTACTGGCTTCCCTAAGACCTGATGTTATGCAGATAATTTCTCCATTGAAGTTCCCTCCGCTGAGATGACTACAGCTTGTGTCAAGTTGACATAAAACTAGACAGCACATCCATGGTTGCTAAAGTATAATTTATCAGATAAGAGCTAGAACTGGTTTTGAGAGCCTCTTATTTTCCTAGAAAACAGAATGGGATTCATCTAAAAATAACCAAGGTATCTTTGTAATATGATTGTAGACAAAGGAAACCAAACATCTGAGAAATAATCATTGAGTTCTTGAAAAATTAAGGCAAAATATAAAATAACCTTCAAGATACCTCCCTTTATAATCACAATAAAGATGAGATCTTACATTAATTGTTTAAAAGACACTAATATTAAAATAAAAATTAAAAAAAAACAGAAAAAAAGCCAGTGGCCTTCACTGGTGCACAAAAAAAAAAAAAAAAAAAAATACCGAACAAATTTTTATTAACAAAAATACAGTTGTTTCATATTTCTTAATTTACCCTTCTAAGGTCAGTCATGGAAGGCTGTTAGAAGCAAAGAGAAAAATTATATAGATTTCTTTTATATTCTCCAAGTGACTAAATGTGTGAATAACACGTCTATGAGTAACAGCCACATCTCAACTGAAAGCCTTGTAAGAATGAACTCAATCAGCTGATTGCATAATGCTTTCCAAAGAGCTTCAGATACCACCACCACCCCAGAATGGAGGCAGAACAAAAATGAGGAAAGGTGTCTGTCTTAGCTGCTGTTAAGGACATCATGACCAAAGCAACTCTTATGAAAGAAAACATTTAACTGAGGGTTCCTTACAGTTTCAGAACGTTAATCTATTATCATCATGGTGGGGGTGTGGTGGCTTACAGGACACTAGAGCAGTACTGAGAGCTACATCACGATCTGTAGGGAGCAGGTGGAGGTGGCTGGGGCAGGGATCGGAAAGGAAGATGGAGGTTGACTGATTCAAAGCCCACACCAGTGTCACACTGGTTCTCCAAAAAAGCACTCTTCCTAATCCTACTCAAACATTCCACCAGAGGACTAGACATTCAAAAAGATGAGCATTGGAGGGCCATTCTCATTGGAAACAGCACAGAATTCAAGGTCATCCTTAAGACCAGCCTGACTGCATGAGACCCTGCTTATAAATAGAAGATAGATAGATAGATAGATAGATAGATAGATAGATAGATAGATAGATGATGAATAGATAATAGATAAATGATAGATAGATAGATTAGATTGATAGAGATGATAGATGATAGAGATAGATGGTAGATAGATAGATAGATAGATAGATAGATACATACATACATACATACATACGTACATACATACACAGATACATAGATACATAGATAGATGATAGACTCAATTCCTAAGCAGTACTTAAGGTTCTGTCTATCTAAGGGAAAAGGGCTCAAAGGATCTACATTTTGAAACTTCAATAGTCCATAAGCTTGTGCCTAACCCAATACAATAATTCTCCATCCAGGAAACATGAGAAATTTCTACATTAAACTTCAGTGCCAGCACAAGAATGATCTTATTGGCTTCTTCACTTTGGAGACCAACAAGATGATTGGTTGTTATGAAGCATTACACAAGCCACCATATCACTATGTAGCACCACCCAGATAATATAATGGCAACTGAACGTTATGCCAGATTTTACCACATAACTCCCATGATATGTTTCAAGGAAAAATATTAATAATGGTTAAATAAGTCAATTGAATATTCAAAGTTTTGATAAAACTTGGGTGGAGGAATTTAGCTCCATACTGCTTATTTTCTAATGCATCAGATGACTCTGTAATGGATATTATTTCTAAAAGTCATTTAATTTAAAAATAAAACAAGGTTTTATTCTACAAGTCATTGTAGAAATGACTCAGAGCTTATGATCATGTACTGGTCCTCTAGAGGATTCTATTTTAGTTCTGAGAACCCATCGTAAGCTACTCACAACCACCTGTGACTCTAGTCTAAAAGGATATAATGTCTTCTTCTGGCCTCTGGGACACTTACACCCATGTTCACATACTCACGGACAGTTATGTACATACATTTTTTAAATTAAATAAAGCTTATATAAAATAATATATAGTAGGAAATATTTTGATAAAGTCAACATAGAAGCCATTTTAGAGATTCATCATGTCTCTCTCACACATGTGGGTTAAAGCTGTCCTCTTTGGGGCATCTTTATACTTGTTTAGCGTTTCATTGTTATGATAAATGGGCTGTAAGTTTTAAATCATACTTACTGATAGGATGAAAATTACTTATGCATTGATTTATGTCTTTGAACTCTTCAACAAAATGGTACAGCTGAACTTGCATATGTGTAAGTTGGTCTTTATGAGCACATGACACCCAAAGTAAAGAACTATCCTATGAGGACCTTGCTGTCAGAAGTACTTAAAAACAGACCAGTTAATCATCAGCTATGCAGAGGACAGTATAGCTGCCAAAAGACGGATCTCAGCATCATAACTTTTGTATGTTTTATAAAGTATATTACAATTGCATTCAAGAATTTTATTCATTTAAGCATCTCTTCTATATCACAAATTTTAAAAGGTCTTATTAATTAAAAAAAAAAAACAACGGGAGCCAGATATTGGGGTGAAAGCTGAAAGATCAGAGAAACAGAACAAGCCACAGCCAACTTCACCTTGCCAATTCCTCAGCTGATCTTGTTTCCTCAGACTGAAAGCCTCTGAGTCCTCACCTAAATGGATCTCAGCTGAACTGCTGTTCAAAGCTTCTAGTTCCTGGTCTTCACACCTTATATACCTTTCTGCTTCCTTCCATCCCTTCCTGGGATTAAAAACGTGTGTGCTTCCCAAGCAAAGACATGAGATCTCAAGTGCTGGGATTAAATGTGTGTGCCACCATGTCCCAGTGTGGCCTTGAACTCGTAGAGATCCAGATGGATCTCTGCCTCCTGAGTAATACGATTAAAGGAGTGTGCCACCACTGTCTGACCTCTATGTCTAATCTAGTGGATGGCTCTGTCTTCTGATCCCCCAATAAGTTTTATTTGTTAGAGTACAAATAAAATATCACGACATTCTTCCTACAAAATTTTCAATGAACTAATTTTGTTTGAATTGTTCTAAGTATGCATGAGGGATACATACCAATAGCACACTGAACTTTCTTTCAATTAGCATATTTAAGCTTCAAGTATTTAATTGGCACTTCATAAGAAAAATGTCTAATGGTCAACTTTTAAAGAATGCTCAAAGGAATGATATGTCTTCATTTCTGGTAAAATGTAATTAATTTTTAATTATATTTTACTCTCCCCAAAATATGTTCATATGGTAGAACAATCGTTATATAACTCTAGTAATAAAGGTTCCAGAAGTCACTGACAAAGTGTTACGTAATAGAACGAAAATGTAAAATACGAAGTGCAAATGCAGAAATGAGCCATGCCCTTTTTTCAGCACCTGTTATTAAAAATAGAATGAAACTCTTCCTATTTGAATGCCTTAGATATGAGTCATACTGAAGAGCCCAGCTTTCTACCTAAGTGAGCATTTTTAATCACTAAAACATTCAAGGCATTCTATTCTTTTCATAGAGATGGTCCCTATACTTTTATACCCCACTTTTTCAACAACCAAGTTAAGTTTAACTTTTGTTGGTCAATCCAGATTATTATTGTGAGTTTTGACCTGTTATGTATAGTTCATATTTAAATTCTTGGTTTCAAAAAAACTTGTCTTCTTTTACCATGATTTTACTAGAATTTAATTTTCTATGATTTAAAGATGTCACTAAAAACAAAAGCCCTTTATTTAACTTTGGGCATATTATACAGTTCCTGTCATTGTTATTGTCTGTGTATTTATTCATATTATTATAGATTCCGTTTCTTACAATAATTAAAACATTTGTGTCCTTAAAGTCAATTAAAACCCAAAATGAAAAGAACTGTGTTGATAGAGTAATACATAATACAACACCAGAATTCATGTCTTCAGTTATCAGATAACAGATATATGAGGAAAAGATAATAAGTAAGAAGGTAGATAATATCATATGGATACCTCCGTCTCCAATTCATGTTTCTCTTTCATTTTAATCCACCAATAATCAGGTTGGGGTGAGACAGGGAGAACTTGGCTGTAATTTTTGCCCCAACATACTTTAGAATCTGAAAGCCCCACTGGGAGGTGGTGGCGCAGAGGCAGGCAGATATTTGTGAGTTCAAGGCCAGCCTGGTCTACAGAGCGAGATCCAGGAAAGGCGCAAAGCTACACAGAGAAGCCCTGTCTCGAAAAACCAAAAAAAAAAAAAAGAATCTGAAAGTCACATCTCCCAGAGCTAAACCTGATGAGAATCTTTTGAAAGTCATTGAGTGGGCCTTCCCTTTAAATAGTTAAGGCTAGAATCCAGGTGTGTTATTGATACAGCTATTTATCCAATCTGTCCATACTCTCTTGCAGCTACTAATTCCTCCAGTCTCAGGATATTTCTCTCCTTTCTTAATTCCCATTCTCTATGGAACTGCCACATGGATACTGAATATTTCCAAAATAATAATTTAAATATTGTAGCTGATTTTCTTAACTCCCTATTGCTTTTATAATAAGATTTGTAAAAACAATCAAAAGAAACAGAACCTTATCTTACAGTCTGACCTATAAATGACACATAGTCATAATCTTACTTAATTATTAACAGTGAATAAAGTCTATAATGTATATCAAAACAGAAGAATATCAAGGTTAAGCAAAACCTATATTTTAAATCTCCAAAAGGTCTGTAGAAGGCAGAATAATGACAGTATAGAATGTCCAGCATTACTAATCATGGAAAAATCCCTTTTATAAAAAGAATTCAATGTGCCATCTCCATAAGGCCAGGGCTAAATATTCACAGACAAGACCATGACTAATAAATAGTGTATTGCCCTTGAGAGAGCCACATAGGTCATGTTTATTTGTTACTGAGTGAGTCTTAAACATCCCATATAGCTTAGTTGACAATACACAAATGCGTTTTCCTATTTCCTCTATTTACAAGTTTACCAGGGAGGGAAAAAAATCATTGTTACTTAGATGTTAGCCAGGAGGTCACATTGACCTCAAAAGGTAAGCACACAATAGATGAGTTATTATAGCTCATTGTCCTTAGGACTCCCTCCTCTTTAGGAGTTTACCTTTGTGATGTCCTTTACTAACGTATTCAGAAGACAGAGGGAATTTTTGCTGGTAATACTTTCTGAAGAGACCAAATTGGTTGGTTTTTAAGCCAATTAATCTAAGAAGAGAACACCTGTCTCTCCTTAAATAATGAGCACGATGTTTTCCCATGAATACGTTTTTGAAAATAATGCTGATCAGCGGAGCCATAATTCATTTCTAGTCATCTATTTCTTCCAATTTGAAACAAATAAAAGCTTCCTGTTCGTAAGGCTCCTGGGAAGAAAAGACAAGTTGATTGTTCACTTGCCTGTGGAGATATTCTCAGTGAAGAGGAGCTCAAATGTACTTGGCAATGATTGACTTGCTTAAAGAATAGGGTAGCAGTGCCAGAAGAGGTACTTGTTCATTTTTACGTTGTGGAGCCTAAATGAGGTAGACTGTTAGAATACTCCTTCAGTTTCTTGTCATATTTGCTTGTGAACTAATGACCATTTTGAGCGCAGATAGTAACTGCAAGTTATTCTAAAGAAATTCCCTCGCTGCTGTGGCTTTCACATGAATAACCCCTTATCTCTCAACCTCTTTTCACGCCAAAGCAGCTCAGAAAATTCCTATGCAATAAATTCATTTTACTTGAATAGTTTTATCTCAGCCTACAGACAGAAAATGAAGAGCTACTCGTAGGATCTTCCTGTACATCAAAGAGAAAATAATAGCTACTTTCTAAAAAATGAAGTAAAATAAGTTTTGTGCCTAAAAGGTTTATAAAGAACACATCAAGAGTGGTTAGGTACAAAGTGATGATTAGAATTCCTGTGTTTCATTCCTTTTGGTTCAGATGTGACCTTGAGCGAATCATTTGAGATCATCTCCATTTAACTGGATAAGTTATGCAAATTTGAAAATTACATATGTGTGTGTGTGTGTGTGTGTGTGTGTGTGTATGTGTATGAACTAAGTCACTTTTCTAGCTTATGAGCTACCATCTGCAAATGAATTACTTTCAGCTATTCACCAAGAATTCCCTTGTTTGTTAGAAGTAAGCCTGGCTCCAGGAGAAAAGCAACAGAAATGCTACCCTCCGACAAAGGATCTTATCTTTTTTGTTATTAATTATTAGCATTACTATTATTATCATTATTATTATTAATTTTACTCTTCCAAAAAAGTTACTGTACAATATGAAAATAAAAAACATAATCTGATACTGTTAATAACTCATATTAATATATGTATGTTACTCCCTGTTATCACATGTCCTATTTCTCATATCTTATAGTTTGATATGAGAAATATCAAAAGCCACAAGACAGTGAACCAAATGCGTTCTCTGTTCTTGCTCATTGGATGCGAGCTTTCTTTCCTTGTCTATGTAATGGGCCTCTAAGAGTGGATTCTACATCACAGCTCATACATACTTTCAGAGAGACTCAACCTTCTTCCCCTTCCAATTTGTTTGGTGGACTCTTCCTCCTCACGGCATTTGCCTTCACTGTTGTTATTTGCAGAAAAAAAATAGATGGAATTGGATATCATCTAGATTGAAACACACACATGTCTGACATAAAGTGACAGAGGAATTGTTGTGAGGATAAGGGAGACTTATGTGAAGAGGAGGGCGAAAAGAGAAAGTAATAGGGCAGGGAGTGTGAGCAAAGTACATGACAGGCATATGTGCAAATGTCATAACCTCATTACTTTGTATGTTAATTAAATGATAATAGTAGAAATAAAAATAAGAAAGGAACAAAAAATGTGCATAAATCATCTCTGTTTACAGTGCTTGTCTTCTGTTGCAGGAGAGCAGGGACAGTGGTAATTAGTGTGATTTGGTGGTAGTTTTAAGTTCCCTGTAGCTTTTCTGAATTTCAGTGCTTCCAGCCTTTTCTTTCCTCAGGCTGGCTGACTCTGCCCTTACTTCTTCACCACAGAAACCTGGTATGCTTTTACAAATAATTTAAAAGATTTCTGAGAAGTGCTTGGTCTTATAATTCAATTCAAGTCAAGTTAAATGAGCCTTTCCACCGCTCAGTTTTTTTGGAAGTTTGTGCCTCCTGAGAATTTAAGCAAGGCAAGCTTATAATAGAAGAGAATTAGAACTCAGAACAATGGCACCTGCCGGTGGCCACCTGCAGAAATACCCAAGAAGCTGAATCAGGAGGATCCCCTGAGTCCAGGAATTCAAAGTAGCCTGAGCAATATTGTGACACAATCTCTAAATAAAAATTTTTGCAAAAACCTTTTAGAATAGAACTACTACAATGTTACTTAGAGCTTTGATGTCTAAGATGGGTGAATACTTAGATGTTTGCACATAATGAATTATTCTTCCAAACGTCATCTGTTCAACTTGGGACCAGTCTGGAATTTAATTATGCTACCCAAGGGTGTTCTAAGTTCAAAATCTTCCTATTAATTTTGGAAACACATTTTCTTTGAAATTATCACAGTGCTGAGGCAAAGTACAGGGAAAAACCAAACACGATCTGTTCTGCAGTGTCATTTCCCATTGGCAAATTAGGAGCAACATTAGAAACTACTTGATTGATTTTATTCCTTAGCTTGTCTGAGGATAAAAAAAAAGTGAGTTTTAAAAATCTTTAACAGAGAGCTTTAGCAGACAGTTAAATATTTAACAAATACCAACACTATAGTTATTGCCATTTTCATATTATCACACAGTGCAGTTTTGCAAGAATAAAATTGATTGATGAAAAAAAGCCTATTGTCCATCCAAAACTGTCTACACTTATGGGGAAAACCCTAACAACATACATTCCTTTTTTATATTAAATTGTATTATTATGTAAATAAATTCTTAGTTAGTGACTAGGTTAATATTTTCTTTTGTGTTACAATTCTAAATCAGGAGCCAGATTATTATTAATGTTAATAATTAAATTATCATTCTTACTATGTTTGGATCTAATCCCCCTTCTGGACTTGCTTTGTAACTTCAGGGAATCATTAGCCCTGTTAATGCTAATGGAATCATCCTGTCTGTTAATATGGAAACACAGACTTCTAAGTGCATTTTGCAAGCAAGTTAGATGGATAAGTATGGTTAAAAATTAAGTTTTGATCTGTGATCATTATGTTGACTTTCCTATTCCACCTTTTTACCCAATAAGCAAAGCATGTAACATGCTTTTTCTGAAACAACTTTAACTAACCCAAATCACTGGAGGAAGGAACAGGGCAGGAGCATGAGGCAACCCTTCTATTACCCCCTTAAGTTCCGCCCTCCCCAGAAAACAGAGAGGCATGATTGATGGCCCTTTTATCGCTTTCTCCTTTTTATTTAGGTTGAGATTCTTGCCCATAAGAGAGGTCTGCTTACACTTAGAATGGATTTTCTCTCCTCAATTAGCTCAGTATATAAGCTCCCTCATAGATATGCTGAGGTTTATCTCATAGGTAATTGTTGATTCTGTCAAGGTGACAATCAATATTCACTATCACAGAGTGACATCTAAACATGAGGAAAAATTGGCAAAAACTACTTGATAAGTTTTCTCTTGGCTTTGTTTTCAGGGGGCCACACTCATATCTTCCAATGTTTTCCCCAGTTTCTTGATAAAGAACACAGTGGCTTTTGGATAAGGGTACCATTAGAAACATTTCCAACCACAAGAGAGAAAAAGAATCAAGGGTTGTCTGGAAAAATTAATGTATGGTGAAAAAAATTATTCCAAACATTAACAATCTGAGATTGAAGTATAAACATCTTCAGGCTGTCTTGGAAAAGGACCTGCTAAGTTTTGGAACATTGTAGAACCTTTAGAGGTGGAAGTAGGTTTCTTGGAAAAAGACATAAGGTTCTAATTTTCCTGTCCCTCTTAGTTTCCTGACTGTGGACACAATGTGTTTTGTCCCCACATCTTTCCACCATGATAAGCTGTGCCTTCTGTAACTGTAAGACAGAGTAAACTCTCCCTTCAGAAACAAGCATACTGAAATAAATTCTCCTACAACTTTCCTGGAAAATAAAGATAGTTCATTAGACTTTTAAAAACTCATTTTCTTAACCTTAAAGTATTTTTTAAGGATTTTTGTAGTCAGAAAGATTTATGATAAATGCCTTTAAATCTTCCTTTTTTTTTTAGAAGCAATTATAAGCTATGAACTATAATGCTATTGACCTTGGTACAATGCTTGGACATTAGTAATGTAACCAAATATTCAACTAGGACATCCATGACAAACCAAGTTAAAAGTCCCACACAAGTATAGTTTGGCAAGCCAGTCATTTCATTGGAATCACTCAAAGGAACATAAGAGATCCCCAAATAGCTGCATCAGTATAAAGTTATACACCATCAGGGATGATACCTTATGAGTCTGAATCATGATTATTTGCTTTCAGTTTATCTTTTACCTTCTAGATACATTAGCATCCTCACTGCATACCCAAACCTTGTGCAGTTTGGGAAGAAGGATGATGCAGTAGGTGAAATCCCATGGAGAGTCTGATAACGTCCATTCTTCTAGGAAGTATTAACAGCCTCATTACTATCACTACAGACCTATCACTTTATTGGTCTACCTATTTCACTGTCATGACTATGGGGCTAACATCTGTCTCTACCCCATGATGATGATGAAAAGGTCATGTTATTATACCCATGGGGGCAAAGGCTATAATATAATAGGGAAGCTTTGAAAATGACCCATGTATATAATATTGTCAATATAATAAAACAAAAGTATTTATGTTAAGTAGTCAGTTTTCTGTTGTTGCCGTGACAGATGCTAGAGAAGCTGCTTTGGTGGGGGCATATTTTTGTGTTTCAGAGTTTTCTGCCAATGTTCAGGTATTCCATTGCTTTAGGTTTGAGGTGCCACAAGACATCATGCCATGAAGAATACATAGATGAGGCTGTTCATGTCAGCCAGGGAAAGGTAGAAAGAAGGGACCAAGACAAGGGTTTTGCCCACAAGGATATATTTCCAGTGACTTGCTTCCCTTAGCTAGATGCCATGTCCTCCTATAGTGTACAGAACCTTATAAAGTAGAACCTTATGCTGGGAAAAAGAGTCTTAAGCATATGAGTTCATGGAGTAAATTTCCTACTCAAACCATGGCAGTTCTAGAAGTTAATTTTTTCATGTAAAATCATATTTTATGGAAGAAAGTTCAGTTTTTTAGTTTCTTTGGCCCAGTCAGATTTTTAATTTTATGGTAAGTTTTATTATCTCTTCCAGTGGAAGCACTGATGTCCTTCTTCATGCTTATTTTACATAGAAAAGTGTGCTGTTTTACACAATTAACTGTGAAAGTAGATCAGATTGAAAAGATGACTGAAAAGGTCTTCATTTTCTTCCCCAAAATGTATAGTGGCAGATAATTCAACAGACAAGTGTTCAATATTTCTTTTCTGCTTTACACCTATGGGTAAAACCTCCTGATAATTTATATAGATCTCTCTACCTGTGAATATGTTTAGTCTTAGA